>NC_137254.1:10537788-10564841 GCF_965637545.1 Phallusia mammillata | reverse complement strand
TGATTTCTTTTAGTATTTAATCTCCAGAAAGCGTGCGTGTGTCGACATGACAAATCGTGTGGCATTATTTAAGTATTGTACAAAGGACAATTTGCAAAAAATTTGAACCAAACACACCACAAACTGAAAGTCGGAATCTGTTTCTTTCGTTAATACTACCTATTCGTTCTGCAACTCTGATCTCACTTCAACATGAGCAAATCTTTCGCCTTTTACTAAAGATTTCCGTGGAGTGGGGTATTTTCAAGAGTCTTTGCTATTTGTTGAAACCACAACAACTGCTTGTGGTGAAATCGTCAATCAATCGATGTGCATGACCATTGTCAGTTATGGTTGGTGCGGTTAATCGGACAATTAATGAAACGCTTTCCGCATAGAAATGCTATATCTTAGCAACTCAGTGCCCTCTTTCATTTTTTTTTTGTGATCGTTATCATTTAAATACCGTGGCCATCGCAAACTGACACAGAAAGTCGTAGTCTCGATTTGCAACAAACATAAATGTTACAAGCGGGCACAAGAGTAAGGAACTAGATTCCAAAGGCAGCTTTGCGCAGAGGCGATATCGTAGCTGATGAGGATATTCCGAGGCGCGATTATTGCTAGTTGAAAACTAAACCCAATACCCCGCCCTGTTACCGCTTTGTACGGTTTTAACAGGGGCAATATATGGACGATTCTTGCAATCGCTGATTTCTTTTAGTATTTAATCTCCAGAAAGCGTGCGTGTGTCGACATGACAAATCGTGTGGCATTATTTAAGTATTGTACAAAGGACAATTTGCAAAAAATTTGAACCAAACACACCACAAACTGAAAGTCGGAATCTGTTTCTTTCGTTAATACTACCTATTCGTTCTGCAACTCTGATCTCACTTCAACATGAGCAAATCTTTCGCCTTTTACTAAAGATTTCCGTGGAGTGGGGTATTTTCAAGAGTCTTTGCTATTTGTTGAAACCACAACAACTGCTTGTGGTGAAATCGTCAATCAATCGATGTGCATGACCATTGTCAGTTATGGTTGGTGCGGTTAATCGGACAATTAATGAAACGCTTTCCGCATAGAAATGCTATATCTTAGCAACTCAGTGCCCTCTTTCATTTTTTTTTGTGATCGTTATCATTTAAATACCGTGGCCATCGCAAACTGACACAGAAAGTCGTAGTCTCGATTTGCAACAAACATAAATGTTACAAGCGGGCACAAGAGTAAGGAACTAGATTCCAAAGGCAGCTTTGCGCAGAGGCGATATCGTAGCTGATGAGGATATTCCGAGGCGCGATTATTGCTAGTTGAAAACTAAACCCAATACCCCGCCCTGTTACCGCTTTGTACGGTTTTAACAGGGGCAATATATGGACGATTCTTGCAATCGCTGATTTCTTTTAGTATTTAATCTCCAGAAAGCGTGCGTGTGTCGACATGACAAATCGTGTGGCATTATTTAAGTATTGTACAAAGGACAATTTGCAAAAAATTTGAACCAAACACACCACAAACTGAAAGTCGGAATCTGTTTCTTTCGTTAATACTACCTATTCGTTCTGCAACTCTGATCTCACTTCAACATGAGCAAATCTTTCGCCTTTTACTAAAGATTTCCGTGGAGTGGGGTATTTTCAAGAGTCTTTGCTATTTGTTGAAACCACAACAACTGCTTGTGGTGAAATCGTCAATCAATCGATGTGCATGACCATTGTCAGTTATGGTTGGTGCGGTTAATCGGACAATTAATGAAACGCTTTCCGCATAGAAATGCTATATCTTAGCAACTCAGTGCCCTCTTTCATTTTTTTTTGTGATCGTTATCATTTAAATACCGTGGCCATCGCAAACTGACACAGAAAGTCGTAGTCTCGATTTGCAACAAACATAAATGTTACAAGCGGGCACAAGAGTAAGGAACTAGATTCCAAAGGCAGCTTTGCGCAGAGGCGATATCGTAGCTGATGAGGATATTCCGAGGCGCGATTATTGCTAGTTGAAAACTAAACCCAATACCCCGCCCTGTTACCGCTTTGTACGGTTTTAACAGGGGCAATATATGGACGATTCTTGCAATCGCTGATTTCTTTTAGTATTTAATCTCCAGAAAGCGTGCGTGTGTCGACATGACAAATCGTGTGGCATTATTTAAGTATTGTACAAAGGACAATTTGCAAAAAATTTGAACCAAACACACCACAAACTGAAAGTCGGAATCTGTTTCTTTCGTTAATACTACCTATTCGTTCTGCAACTCTGATCTCACTTCAACATGAGCAAATCTTTCGCCTTTTACTAAAGATTTCCGTGGAGTGGGGTATTTTCAAGAGTCTTTGCTATTTGTTGAAACCACAACAACTGCTTGTGGTGAAATCGTCAATCAATCGATGTGCATGACCATTGTCAGTTATGGTTGGTGCGGTTAATCGGACAATTAATGAAACGCTTTCCGCATAGAAATGCTATATCTTAGCAACTCAGTGCCCTCTTTCATTTTTTTTTGTGATCGTTATCATTTAAATACCGTGGCCATCGCAAACTGACACAGAAAGTCGTAGTCTCGATTTGCAACAAACATAAATGTTACAAGCGGGCACAAGAGTAAGGAACTAGATTCCAAAGGCAGCTTTGCGCAGAGGCGATATCGTAGCTGATGAGGATATTCCGAGGCGCGATTATTGCTAGTTGAAAACTAAACCCAATACCCCGCCCTGTTACCGCTTTGTACGGTTTTAACAGGGGCAATATATGGACGATTCTTGCAATCGCTGATTTCTTTTAGTATTTAATCTCCAGAAAGCGTGCGTGTGTCGACATGACAAATCGTGTGGCATTATTTAAGTATTGTACAAAGGACAATTTGCAAAAAATTTGAACCAAACACACCACAAACTGAAAGTCGGAATCTGTTTCTTTCGTTAATACTACCTATTCGTTCTGCAACTCTGATCTCACTTCAACATGAGCAAATCTTTCGCCTTTTACTAAAGATTTCCGTGGAGTGGGGTATTTTCAAGAGTCTTTGCTATTTGTTGAAACCACAACAACTGCTTGTGGTGAAATCGTCAATCAATCGATGTGCATGACCATTGTCAGTTATGGTTGGTGCGGTTAATCGGACAATTAATGAAACGCTTTCCGCATAGAAATGCTATATCTTAGCAACTCAGTGCCCTCTTTCATTTTTTTTTGTGATCGTTATCATTTAAATACCGTGGCCATCGCAAACTGACACAGAAAGTCGTAGTCTCGATTTGCAACAAACATAAATGTTACAAGCGGGCACAAGAGTAAGGAACTAGATTCCAAAGGCAGCTTTGCGCAGAGGCGATATCGTAGCTGATGAGGATATTCCGAGGCGCGATTATTGCTAGTTGAAAACTAAACCCAATACCCCGCCCTGTTACCGCTTTGTACGGTTTTAACAGGGGCAATATATGGACGATTCTTGCAATCGCTGATTTCTTTTAGTATTTAATCTCCAGAAAGCGTGCGTGTGTCGACATGACAAATCGTGTGGCATTATTTAAGTATTGTACAAAGGACAATTTGCAAAAAATTTGAACCAAACACACCACAAACTGAAAGTCGGAATCTGTTTCTTTCGTTAATACTACCTATTCGTTCTGCAACTCTGATCTCACTTCAACATGAGCAAATCTTTCGCCTTTTACTAAAGATTTCCGTGGAGTGGGGTATTTTCAAGAGTCTTTGCTATTTGTTGAAACCACAACAACTGCTTGTGGTGAAATCGTCAATCAATCGATGTGCATGACCATTGTCAGTTATGGTTGGTGCGGTTAATCGGACAATTAATGAAACGCTTTCCGCATAGAAATGCTATATCTTAGCAACTCAGTGCCCTCTTTCATTTTTTTTGTGATCGTTATCATTTAAATACCGTGGCCATCGCAAACTGACACAGAAAGTCGTAGTCTCGATTTGCAACAAACATAAATGTTACAAGCGGGCACAAGAGTAAGGAACTAGATTCCAAAGGCAGCTTTGCGCAGAGGCGATATCGTAGCTGATGAGGATATTCCGAGGCGCGATTATTGCTAGTTGAAAACTAAACCCAATACCCCGCCCTGTTACCGCTTTGTACGGTTTTAACAGGGGCAATATATGGACGATTCTTGCAATCGCTGATTTCTTTTAGTATTTAATCTCCAGAAAGCGTGCGTGTGTCGACATGACAAATCGTGTGGCATTATTTAAGTATTGTACAAAGGACAATTTGCAAAAAATTTGAACCAAACACACCACAAACTGAAAGTCGGAATCTGTTTCTTTCGTTAATACTACCTATTCGTTCTGCAACTCTGATCTCACTTCAACATGAGCAAATCTTTCGCCTTTTACTAAAGATTTCCGTGGAGTGGGGTATTTTCAAGAGTCTTTGCTATTTGTTGAAACCACAACAACTGCTTGTGGTGAAATCGTCAATCAATCGATGTGCATGACCATTGTCAGTTATGGTTGGTGCGGTTAATCGGACAATTAATGAAACGCTTTCCGCATAGAAATGCTATATCTTAGCAACTCAGTGCCCTCTTTCATTTTTTTTTGTGATCGTTATCATTTAAATACCGTGGCCATCGCAAACTGACACAGAAAGTCGTAGTCTCGATTTGCAACAAACATAAATGTTACAAGCGGGCACAAGAGTAAGGAACTAGATTCCAAAGGCAGCTTTGCGCAGAGGCGATATCGTAGCTGATGAGGATATTCCGAGGCGCGATTATTGCTAGTTGAAAACTAAACCCAATACCCCGCCCTGTTACCGCTTTGTACGGTTTTAACAGGGGCAATATATGGACGATTCTTGCAATCGCTGATTTCTTTTAGTATTTAATCTCCAGAAAGCGTGCGTGTGTCGACATGACAAATCGTGTGGCATTATTTAAGTATTGTACAAAGGACAATTTGCAAAAAATTTGAACCAAACACACCACAAACTGAAAGTCGGAATCTGTTTCTTTCGTTAATACTACCTATTCGTTCTGCAACTCTGATCTCACTTCAACATGAGCAAATCTTTCGCCTTTTACTAAAGATTTCCGTGGAGTGGGGTATTTTCAAGAGTCTTTGCTATTTGTTGAAACCACAACAACTGCTTGTGGTGAAATCGTCAATCAATCGATGTGCATGACCATTGTCAGTTATGGTTGGTGCGGTTAATCGGACAATTAATGAAACGCTTTCCGCATAGAAATGCTATATCTTAGCAACTCAGTGCCCTCTTTCATTTTTTTTTGTGATCGTTATCATTTAAATACCGTGGCCATCGCAAACTGACACAGAAAGTCGTAGTCTCGATTTGCAACAAACATAAATGTTACAAGCGGGCACAAGAGTAAGGAACTAGATTCCAAAGGCAGCTTTGCGCAGAGGCGATATCGTAGCTGATGAGGATATTCCGAGGCGCGATTATTGCTAGTTGAAAACTAAACCCAATACCCCGCCCTGTTACCGCTTTGTACGGTTTTAACAGGGGCAATATATGGACGATTCTTGCAATCGCTGATTTCTTTTAGTATTTAATCTCCAGAAAGCGTGCGTGTGTCGACATGACAAATCGTGTGGCATTATTTAAGTATTGTACAAAGGACAATTTGCAAAAAATTTGAACCAAACACACCACAAACTGAAAGTCGGAATCTGTTTCTTTCGTTAATACTACCTATTCGTTCTGCAACTCTGATCTCACTTCAACATGAGCAAATCTTTCGCCTTTTACTAAAGATTTCCGTGGAGTGGGGTATTTTCAAGAGTCTTTGCTATTTGTTGAAACCACAACAACTGCTTGTGGTGAAATCGTCAATCAATCGATGTGCATGACCATTGTCAGTTATGGTTGGTGCGGTTAATCGGACAATTAATGAAACGCTTTCCGCATAGAAATGCTATATCTTAGCAACTCAGTGCCCTCTTTCATTTTTTTTTGTGATCGTTATCATTTAAATACCGTGGCCATCGCAAACTGACACAGAAAGTCGTAGTCTCGATTTGCAACAAACATAAATGTTACAAGCGGGCACAAGAGTAAGGAACTAGATTCCAAAGGCAGCTTTGCGCAGAGGCGATATCGTAGCTGATGAGGATATTCCGAGGCGCGATTATTGCTAGTTGAAAACTAAACCCAATACCCCGCCCTGTTACCGCTTTGTACGGTTTTAACAGGGGCAATATATGGACGATTCTTGCAATCGCTGATTTCTTTTAGTATTTAATCTCCAGAAAGCGTGCGTGTGTCGACATGACAAATCGTGTGGCATTATTTAAGTATTGTACAAAGGACAATTTGCAAAAAATTTGAACCAAACACACCACAAACTGAAAGTCGGAATCTGTTTCTTTCGTTAATACTACCTATTCGTTCTGCAACTCTGATCTCACTTCAACATGAGCAAATCTTTCGCCTTTTACTAAAGATTTCCGTGGAGTGGGGTATTTTCAAGAGTCTTTGCTATTTGTTGAAACCACAACAACTGCTTGTGGTGAAATCGTCAATCAATCGATGTGCATGACCATTGTCAGTTATGGTTGGTGCGGTTAATCGGACAATTAATGAAACGCTTTCCGCATAGAAATGCTATATCTTAGCAACTCAGTGCCCTCTTTCATTTTTTTTTGTGATCGTTATCATTTAAATACCGTGGCCATCGCAAACTGACACAGAAAGTCGTAGTCTCGATTTGCAACAAACATAAATGTTACAAGCGGGCACAAGAGTAAGGAACTAGATTCCAAAGGCAGCTTTGCGCAGAGGCGATATCGTAGCTGATGAGGATATTCCGAGGCGCGATTATTGCTAGTTGAAAACTAAACCCAATACCCCGCCCTGTTACCGCTTTGTACGGTTTTAACAGGGGCAATATATGGACGATTCTTGCAATCGCTGATTTCTTTTAGTATTTAATCTCCAGAAAGCGTGCGTGTGTCGACATGACAAATCGTGTGGCATTATTTAAGTATTGTACAAAGGACAATTTGCAAAAAATTTGAACCAAACACACCACAAACTGAAAGTCGGAATCTGTTTCTTTCGTTAATACTACCTATTCGTTCTGCAACTCTGATCTCACTTCAACATGAGCAAATCTTTCGCCTTTTACTAAAGATTTCCGTGGAGTGGGGTATTTTCAAGAGTCTTTGCTATTTGTTGAAACCACAACAACTGCTTGTGGTGAAATCGTCAATCAATCGATGTGCATGACCATTGTCAGTTATGGTTGGTGCGGTTAATCGGACAATTAATGAAACGCTTTCCGCATAGAAATGCTATATCTTAGCAACTCAGTGCCCTCTTTCATTTTTTTTTGTGATCGTTATCATTTAAATACCGTGGCCATCGCAAACTGACACAGAAAGTCGTAGTCTCGATTTGCAACAAACATAAATGTTACAAGCGGGCACAAGAGTAAGGAACTAGATTCCAAAGGCAGCTTTGCGCAGAGGCGATATCGTAGCTGATGAGGATATTCCGAGGCGCGATTATTGCTAGTTGAAAACTAAACCCAATACCCCGCCCTGTTACCGCTTTGTACGGTTTTAACAGGGGCAATATATGGACGATTCTTGCAATCGCTGATTTCTTTTAGTATTTAATCTCCAGAAAGCGTGCGTGTGTCGACATGACAAATCGTGTGGCATTATTTAAGTATTGTACAAAGGACAATTTGCAAAAAATTTGAACCAAACACACCACAAACTGAAAGTCGGAATCTGTTTCTTTCGTTAATACTACCTATTCGTTCTGCAACTCTGATCTCACTTCAACATGAGCAAATCTTTCGCCTTTTACTAAAGATTTCCGTGGAGTGGGGTATTTTCAAGAGTCTTTGCTATTTGTTGAAACCACAACAACTGCTTGTGGTGAAATCGTCAATCAATCGATGTGCATGACCATTGTCAGTTATGGTTGGTGCGGTTAATCGGACAATTAATGAAACGCTTTCCGCATAGAAATGCTATATCTTAGCAACTCAGTGCCCTCTTTCATTTTTTTTTGTGATCGTTATCATTTAAATACCGTGGCCATCGCAAACTGACACAGAAAGTCGTAGTCTCGATTTGCAACAAACATAAATGTTACAAGCGGGCACAAGAGTAAGGAACTAGATTCCAAAGGCAGCTTTGCGCAGAGGCGATATCGTAGCTGATGAGGATATTCCGAGGCGCGATTATTGCTAGTTGAAAACTAAACCCAATACCCCGCCCTGTTACCGCTTTGTACGGTTTTAACAGGGGCAATATATGGACGATTCTTGCAATCGCTGATTTCTTTTAGTATTTAATCTCCAGAAAGCGTGCGTGTGTCGACATGACAAATCGTGTGGCATTATTTAAGTATTGTACAAAGGACAATTTGCAAAAAATTTGAACCAAACACACCACAAACTGAAAGTCGGAATCTGTTTCTTTCGTTAATACTACCTATTCGTTCTGCAACTCTGATCTCACTTCAACATGAGCAAATCTTTCGCCTTTTACTAAAGATTTCCGTGGAGTGGGGTATTTTCAAGAGTCTTTGCTATTTGTTGAAACCACAACAACTGCTTGTGGTGAAATCGTCAATCAATCGATGTGCATGACCATTGTCAGTTATGGTTGGTGCGGTTAATCGGACAATTAATGAAACGCTTTCCGCATAGAAATGCTATATCTTAGCAACTCAGTGCCCTCTTTCATTTTTTTTTGTGATCGTTATCATTTAAATACCGTGGCCATCGCAAACTGACACAGAAAGTCGTAGTCTCGATTTGCAACAAACATAAATGTTACAAGCGGGCACAAGAGTAAGGAACTAGATTCCAAAGGCAGCTTTGCGCAGAGGCGATATCGTAGCTGATGAGGATATTCCGAGGCGCGATTATTGCTAGTTGAAAACTAAACCCAATACCCCGCCCTGTTACCGCTTTGTACGGTTTTAACAGGGGCAATATATGGACGATTCTTGCAATCGCTGATTTCTTTTAGTATTTAATCTCCAGAAAGCGTGCGTGTGTCGACATGACAAATCGTGTGGCATTATTTAAGTATTGTACAAAGGACAATTTGCAAAAAATTTGAACCAAACACACCACAAACTGAAAGTCGGAATCTGTTTCTTTCGTTAATACTACCTATTCGTTCTGCAACTCTGATCTCACTTCAACATGAGCAAATCTTTCGCCTTTTACTAAAGATTTCCGTGGAGTGGGGTATTTTCAAGAGTCTTTGCTATTTGTTGAAACCACAACAACTGCTTGTGGTGAAATCGTCAATCAATCGATGTGCATGACCATTGTCAGTTATGGTTGGTGCGGTTAATCGGACAATTAATGAAACGCTTTCCGCATAGAAATGCTATATCTTAGCAACTCAGTGCCCTCTTTCATTTTTTTTTGTGATCGTTATCATTTAAATACCGTGGGCATCGCAAACTGACACAGAAAGTCGTAGTCTCGATTTGCAACAAACATAAATGTTACAAGCGGGCACAAGAGTAAGGAACTAGATTCCAAAGGCAGCTTTGCGCAGAGGCGATATCGTAGCTGATGAGGATATTCCGAGGCGCGATTATTGCTAGTTGAAAACTAAACCCAATACCCCGCCCTGTTACCGCTTTGTACGGTTTTAACAGGGGCAATATATGGACGATTCTTGCAATCGCTGATTTCTTTTAGTATTTAATCTCCAGAAAGCGTGCGTGTGTCGACATGACAAATCGTGTGGCATTATTTAAGTATTGTACAAAGGACAATTTGCAAAAAATTTGAACCAAACACACCACAAACTGAAAGTCGGAATCTGTTTCTTTCGTTAATACTACCTATTCGTTCTGCAACTCTGATCTCACTTCAACATGAGCAAATCTTTCGCCTTTTACTAAAGATTTCCGTGGAGTGGGGTATTTTCAAGAGTCTTTGCTATTTGTTGAAACCACAACAACTGCTTGTGGTGAAATCGTCAATCAATCGATGTGCATGACCATTGTCAGTTATGGTTGGTGCGGTTAATCGGACAATTAATGAAACGCTTTCCGCATAGAAATGCTATATCTTAGCAACTCAGTGCCCTCTTTCATTTTTTTTTGTGATCGTTATCATTTAAATACCGTGGGCATCGCAAACTGACACAGAAAGTCGTAGTCTCGATTTGCAACAAACATAAATGTTACAAGCGGGCACAAGAGTAAGGAACTAGATTCCAAAGGCAGCTTTGCGCAGAGGCGATATCGTAGCTGATGAGGATATTCCGAGGCGCGATTATTGCTAGTTGAAAACTAAACCCAATATCCCGCCCTGTTACCGCTTTGTACGGTTTTAACAGGGGCAATATATGGACGATTCTTGCAATCGCTGATTTCTTTTAGTATTTAATCTCCAGAAAGCGTGCGTGTGTCGACATGACAAATCGTGTGGCATTATTTAAGTATTGTACAAAGGACAATTTGCAAAAAATTTGAACCAAACACACCACAAACTGAAAGTCGGAATCTGTTTCTTTCGTTAATACTACCTATTCGTTCTGCAACTCTGATCTCACTTCAACATGAGCAAATCTTTCGCCTTTTACTAAAGATTTCCGTGGAGTGGGGTATTTTCAAGAGTCTTTGCTATTTGTTGAAACCACAACAACTGCTTGTGGTGAAATCGTCAATCAATCGATGTGCATGACCATTGTCAGTTATGGTTGGTGCGGTTAATCGGACAATTAATGAAACGCTTTCCGCATAGAAATGCTATATCTTAGCAACTCAGTGCCCTCTTTCATTTTTTTTTGTGATCGTTATCATTTAAATACCGTGGGCATCGCAAACTGACACAGAAAGTCGTAGTCTCGATTTGCAACAAACATAAATGTTACAAGCGGGCACAAGAGTAAGGAACTAGATTCCAAAGGCAGCTTTGCGCAGAGGCGATATCGTAGCTGATGAGGATATTCCGAGGCGCGATTATTGCTAGTTGAAAACTAAACCCAATACCCCGCCCTGTTACCGCTTTGTACGGTTTTAACAGGGGCAATATATGGACGATTCTTGCAATCGCTGATTTCTTTTAGTATTTAATCTCCAGAAAGCGTGCGTGTGTCGACATGACAAATCGTGTGGCATTATTTAAGTATTGTACAAAGGACAATTTGCAAAAAATTTGAACCAAACACACCACAAACTGAAAGTCGGAATCTGTTTCTTTCGTTAATACTACCTATTCGTTCTGCAACTCTGATCTCACTTCAACATGAGCAAATCTTTCGCCTTTTACTAAAGATTTCCGTGGAGTGGGGTATTTTCAAGAGTCTTTGCTATTTGTTGAAACCACAACAACTGCTTGTGGTGAAATCGTCAATCAATCGATGTGCATGACCATTGTCAGTTATGGTTGGTGCGGTTAATCGGACAATTAATGAAACGCTTTCCGCATAGAAATGCTATATCTTAGCAACTCAGTGCCCTCTTTCATTTTTTTTTTGTGATCGTTATCATTTAAATACCGTGGGCATCGCAAACTGACACAGAAAGTCGTAGTCTCGATTTGCAACAAACATAAATGTTACAAGCGGGCACAAGAGTAAGGAACTAGATTCCAAAGGCAGCTTTGCGCAGAGGCGATATCGTAGCTGATGAGGATATTCCGAGGCGCGATTATTGCTAGTTGAAAACTAAACCCAATACCCCGCCCTGTTACCGCTTTGTACGGTTTTAACAGGGGCAATATATGGACGATTCTTGCAATCGCTGATTTCTTTTAGTATTTAATCTCCAGAAAGCGTGCGTGTGTCGACATGACAAATCGTGTGGCATTATTTAAGTATTGTACAAAGGACAATTTGCAAAAAATTTGAACCAAACACACCACAAACTGAAAGTCGGAATCTGTTTCTTTCGTTAATACTACCTATTCGTTCTGCAACTCTGATCTCACTTCAACATGAGCAAATCTTTCGCCTTTTACTAAAGATTTCCGTGGAGTGGGGTATTTTCAAGAGTCTTTGCTATTTGTTGAAACCACAACAACTGCTTGTGGTGAAATCGTCAATCAATCGATGTGCATGACCATTGTCAGTTATGGTTGGTGCGGTTAATCGGACAATTAATGAAACGCTTTCCGCATAGAAATGCTATATCTTAGCAACTCAGTGCCCTCTTTCATTTTTTTTTGTGATCGTTATCATTTAAATACCGTGGGCATCGCAAACTGACACAGAAAGTCGTAGTCTCGATTTGCAACAAACATAAATGTTACAAGCGGGCACAAGAGTAAGGAACTAGATTCCAAAGGCAGCTTTGCGCAGAGGTGATATCGTAGCTGATGAGGATATTCCGAGGCGCGATTATTGCTAGTTGAAAACTAAACCCAATACCCCGCCCTGTTACCGCTTTGTACGGTTTTAACAGGGGCAATATATGGACGATTCTTGCAATCGCTGATTTCTTTTAGTATTTAATCTCCAGAAAGCGTGCGTGTGTCGACATGACAAATCGTGTGGCATTATTTAAGTATTGTACAAAGGACAATTTGCAAAAAATTTGAACCAAACACACCACAAACTGAAAGTCGGAATCTGTTTCTTTCGTTAATACTACCTATTCGTTCTGCAACTCTGATCTCACTTCAACATGAGCAAATCTTTCGCCTTTTACTAAAGATTTCCGTGGAGTGGGGTATTTTCAAGAGTCTTTGCTATTTGTTGAAACCACAACAACTGCTTGTGGTGAAATCGTCAATCAATCGATGTGCATGACCATTGTCAGTTATGGTTGGTGCGGTTAATCGGACAATTAATGAAACGCTTTCCGCATAGAAATGCTATATCTTAGCAACTCAGTGCCCTCTTTCATTTTTTTTTGTGATCGTTATCATTTAAATACCGTGGGCATCGCAAACTGACACAGAAAGTCGTAGTCTCGATTTGCAACAAACATAAATGTTACAAGCGGGCACAAGAGTAAGGAACTAGATTCCAAAGGCAGCTTTGCGCAGAGGCGATATCGTAGCTGATGAGGATATTCCGAGGCGCGATTATTGCTAGTTGAAAACTAAACCCAATACCCCGCCCTGTTACCGCTTTGTACGGTTTTAACAGGGGCAATATATGGACGATTCTTGCAATCGCTGATTTCTTTTAGTATTTAATCTCCAGAAAGCGTGCGTGTGTCGACATGACAAATCGTGTGGCATTATTTAAGTATTGTACAAAGGACAATTTGCAAAAAATTTGAACCAAACACACCACAAACTGAAAGTCGGAATCTGTTTCTTTCGTTAATACTACCTATTCGTTCTGCAACTCTGATCTCACTTCAACATGAGCAAATCTTTCGCCTTTTACTAAAGATTTCCGTGGAGTGGGGTATTTTCAAGAGTCTTTGCTATTTGTTGAAACCACAACAACTGCTTGTGGTGAAATCGTCAATCAATCGATGTGCATGACCATTGTCAGTTATGGTTGGTGCGGTTAATCGGACAATTAATGAAACGCTTTCCGCATAGAAATGCTATATCTTAGCAACTCAGTGCCCTCTTTCATTTTTTTTTGTGATCGTTATCATTTAAATACCGTGGGCATCGCAAACTGACACAGAAAGTCGTAGTCTCGATTTGCAACAAACATAAATGTTACAAGCGGGCACAAGAGTAAGGAACTAGATTCCAAAGGCAGCTTTGCGCAGAGGCGATATCGTAGCTGATGAGGATATTCCGAGGCGCGATTATTGCTAGTTGAAAACTAAACCCAATACCCCGCCCTGTTACCGCTTTGTACGGTTTTAACAGGGGCAATATATGGACGATTCTTGCAATCGCTGATTTCTTTTAGTATTTAATCTCCAGAAAGCGTGCGTGTGTCGACATGACAAATCGTGTGGCATTATTTAAGTATTGTACAAAGGACAATTTGCAAAAAATTTGAACCAAACACACCACAAACTGAAAGTCGGAATCTGTTTCTTTCGTTAATACTACCTATTCGTTCTGCAACTCTGATCTCACTTCAACATGAGCAAATCTTTCGCCTTTTACTAAAGATTTCCGTGGAGTGGGGTATTTTCAAGAGTCTTTGCTATTTGTTGAAACCACAACAACTGCTTGTGGTGAAATCGTCAATCAATCGATGTGCATGACCATTGTCAGTTATGGTTGGTGCGGTTAATCGGACAATTAATGAAACGCTTTCCGCATAGAAATGCTATATCTTAGCAACTCAGTGCCCTCTTTCATTTTTTTTTGTGATCGTTATCATTTAAATACCGTGGGCATCGCAAACTGACACAGAAAGTCGTAGTCTCGATTTGCAACAAACATAAATGTTACAAGCGGGCACAAGAGTAAGGAACTAGATTCCAAAGGCAGCTTTGCGCAGAGGCGATATCGTAGCTGATGAGGATATTCCGAGGCGCGATTATTGCTAGTTGAAAACTAAACCCAATACCCCGCCCTGTTACCGCTTTGTACGGTTTTAACAGGGGCAATATATGGACGATTCTTGCAATCGCTGATTTCTTTTAGTATTTAATCTCCAGAAAGCGTGCGTGTGTCGACATGACAAATCGTGTGGCATTATTTAAGTATTGTACAAAGGACAATTTGCAAAAAATTTGAACCAAACACACCACAAACTGAAAGTCGGAATCTGTTTCTTTCGTTAATACTACCTATTCGTTCTGCAACTCTGATCTCACTTCAACATGAGCAAATCTTTCGCCTTTTACTAAAGATTTCCGTGGAGTGGGGTATTTTCAAGAGTCTTTGCTATTTGTTGAAACCACAACAACTGCTTGTGGTGAAATCGTCAATCAATCGATGTGCATGACCATTGTCAGTTATGGTTGGTGCGGTTAATCGGACAATTAATGAAACGCTTTCCGCATAGAAATGCTATATCTTAGCAACTCAGTGCCCTCTTTCATTTTTTTTTGTGATCGTTATCATTTAAATACCGTGGGCATCGCAAACTGACACAGAAAGTCGTAGTCTCGATTTGCAACAAACATAAATGTTACAAGCGGGCACAAGAGTAAGGAACTAGATTCCAAAGGCAGCTTTGCGCAGAGGCGATATCGTAGCTGATGAGGATATTCCGAGGCGCGATTATTGCTAGTTGAAAACTAAACCCAATACCCCGCCCTGTTACCGCTTTGTACGGTTTTAACAGGGGCAATATATGGACGATTCTTGCAATCGCTGATTTCTTTTAGTATTTAATCTCCAGAAAGCGTGCGTGTGTCGACATGACAAATCGTGTGGCATTATTTAAGTATTGTACAAAGGACAATTTGCAAAAAATTTGAACCAAACACACCACAAACTGAAAGTCGGAATCTGTTTCTTTCGTTAATACTACCTATTCGTTCTGCAACTCTGATCTCACTTCAACATGAGCAAATCTTTCGCCTTTTACTAAAGATTTCCGTGGAGTGGGGTATTTTCAAGAGTCTTTGCTATTTGTTGAAACCACAACAACTGCTTGTGGTGAAATCGTCAATCAATCGATGTGCATGACCATTGTCAGTTATGGTTGGTGCGGTTAATCGGACAATTAATGAAACGCTTTCCGCATAGAAATGCTATATCTTAGCAACTCAGTGCCCTCTTTCATTTTTTTTTGTGATCGTTATCATTTAAATACCGTGGGCATCGCAAACTGACACAGAAAGTCGTAGTCTCGATTTGCAACAAACATAAATGTTACAAGCGGGCACAAGAGTAAGGAACTAGATTCCAAAGGCAGCTTTGCGCAGAGGCGATATCGTAGCTGATGAGGATATTCCGAGGCGCGATTATTGCTAGTTGAAAACTAAACCCAATACCCCGCCCTGTTACCGCTTTGTACGGTTTTAACAGGGGCAATATATGGACGATTCTTGCAATCGCTGATTTCTTTTAGTATTTAATCTCCAGAAAGCGTGCGTGTGTCGACATGACAAATCGTGTGGCATTATTTAAGTATTGTACAAAGGACAATTTGCAAAAAATTTGAACCAAACACACCACAAACTGAAAGTCGGAATCTGTTTCTTTCGTTAATACTACCTATTCGTTCTGCAACTCTGATCTCACTTCAACATGAGCAAATCTTTCGCCTTTTACTAAAGATTTCCGTGGAGTGGGGTATTTTCAAGAGTCTTTGCTATTTGTTGAAACCACAACAACTGCTTGTGGTGAAATCGTCAATCAATCGATGTGCATGACCATTGTCAGTTATGGTTGGTGCGGTTAATCGGACAATTAATGAAACGCTTTCCGCATAGAAATGCTATATCTTAGCAACTCAGTGCCCTCTTTCATTTTTTTTTGTGATCGTTATCATTTAAATACCGTGGGCATCGCAAACTGACACAGAAAGTCGTAGTCTCGATTTGCAACAAACATAAATGTTACAAGCGGGCACAAGAGTAAGGAACTAGATTCCAAAGGCAGCTTTGCGCAGAGGCGATATCGTAGCTGATGAGGATATTCCGAGGCGCGATTATTGCTAGTTGAAAACTAAACCCAATACCCCGCCCTGTTACCGCTTTGTACGGTTTTAACAGGGGCAATATATGGACGATTCTTGCAATCGCTGATTTCTTTTAGTATTTAATCTCCAGAAAGCGTGCGTGTGTCGACATGACAAATCGTGTGGCATTATTTAAGTATTGTACAAAGGACAATTTGCAAAAAATTTGAACCAAACACACCACAAACTGAAAGTCGGAATCTGTTTCTTTCGTTAATACTACCTATTCGTTCTGCAACTCTGATCTCACTTCAACATGAGCAAATCTTTCGCCTTTTACTAAAGATTTCCGTGGAGTGGGGTATTTTCAAGAGTCTTTGCTATTTGTTGAAACCACAACAACTGCTTGTGGTGAAATCGTCAATCAATCGATGTGCATGACCATTGTCAGTTATGGTTGGTGCGGTTAATCGGACAATTGATGAAACGCTTTCCGCATAGAAATGCTATATCTTAGCAACTCAGTGCCCTCTTTCATTTTTTTTTGTGATCGTTATCATTTAAATACCGTGGGCATCGCAAACTGACACAGAAAGTCGTAGTCTCGATTTGCAACAAACATAAATGTTACAAGCGGGCACAAGAGTAAGGAACTAGATTCCAAAGGCAGCTTTGCGCAGAGGCGATATCGTAGCTGATGAGGATATTCCGAGGCGCGATTATTGCTAGTTGAAAACTAAACCCAATACCCCGCCCTGTTACCGCTTTGTACGGTTTTAACAGGGGCAATATATGGACGATTCTTGCAATCGCTGATTTCTTTTAGTATTTAATCTCCAGAAAGCGTGCGTGTGTCGACATGACAAATCGTGTGGCATTATTTAAGTATTGTACAAAGGACAATTTGCAAAAAATTTGAACCAAACACACCACAAACTGAAAGTCGGAATCTGTTTCTTTCGTTAATACTACCTATTCGTTCTGCAACTCTGATCTCACTTCAACATGAGCAAATCTTTCGCCTTTTACTAAAGATTTCCGTGGAGTGGGGTATTTTCAAGAGTCTTTGCTATTTGTTGAAACCACAACAACTGCTTGTGGTGAAATCGTCAATCAATCGATGTGCATGACCATTGTCAGTTATGGTTGGTGCGGTTAATCGGACAATTGATGAAACGCTTTCCGCATAGAAATGCTATATCTTAGCAACTCAGTGCCCTCTTTCATTTTTTTTTGTGATCGTTATCATTTAAATACCGTGGGCATCGCAAACTGACACAGAAAGTCGTAGTCTCGATTTGCAACAAACATAAATGTTACAAGCGGGCACAAGAGTAAGGAACTAGATTCCAAAGGCAGCTTTGCGCAGAGGCGATATCGTAGCTGATGAGGATATTCCGAGGCGCGATTATTGCTAGTTGAAAACTAAACCCAATACCCCGCCCTGTTACCGCTTTGTACGGTTTTAACAGGGGCAATATATGGACGATTCTTGCAATCGCTGATTTCTTTTAGTATTTAATCTCCAGAAAGCGTGCGTGTGTCGACATGACAAATCGTGTGGCATTATTTAAGTATTGTACAAAGGACAATTTGCAAAAAATTTGAACCAAACACACCACAAACTGAAAGTCGGAATCTGTTTCTTTCGTTAATACTACCTATTCGTTCTGCAACTCTGATCTCACTTCAACATGAGCAAATCTTTCGCCTTTTACTAAAGATTTCCGTGGAGTGGGGTATTTTCAAGAGTCTTTGCTATTTGTTGAAACCACAACAACTGCTTGTGGTGAAATCGTCAATCAATCGATGTGCATGACCATTGTCAGTTATGGTTGGTGCGGTTAATCGGACAATTGATGAAACGCTTTCCGCATAGAAATGCTATATCTTAGCAACTCAGTGCCCTCTTTCATTTTTTTTTGTGATCGTTATCATTTAAATACCGTGGGCATCGCAAACTGACACAGAAAGTCGTAGTCTCGATTTGCAACAAACATAAATGTTACAAGCGGGCACAAGAGTAAGGAACTAGATTCCAAAGGCAGCTTTGCGCAGAGGCGATATCGTAGCTGATGAGGATATTCCGAGGCGCGATTATTGCTAGTTGAAAACTAAACCCAATACCCCGCCCTGTTACCGCTTTGTACGGTTTTAACAGGGGCAATATATGGACGATTCTTGCAATCGCTGATTTCTTTTAGTATTTAATCTCCAGAAAGCGTGCGTGTGTCGACATGACAAATCGTGTGGCATTATTTAAGTATTGTACAAAGGACAATTTGCAAAAAATTTGAACCAAACACACCACAAACTGAAAGTCGGAATCTGTTTCTTTCGTTAATACTACCTATTCGTTCTGCAACTCTGATCTCACTTCAACATGAGCAAATCTTTCGCCTTTTACTAAAGATTTCCGTGGAGTGGGGTATTTTCAAGAGTCTTTGCTATTTGTTGAAACCACAACAACTGCTTGTGGTGAAATCGTCAATCAATCGATGTGCATGACCATTGTCAGTTATGGTTGGTGCGGTTAATCGGACAATTAATGAAACGCTTTCCGCATAGAAATGCTATATCTTAGCAACTCAGTGCCCTCTTTCATTTTTTTTTGTGATCGTTATCATTTAAATACCGTGGGCATCGCAAACTGACACAGAAAGTCGTAGTCTCGATTTGCAACAAACATAAATGTTACAAGCGGGCACAAGAGTAAGGAACTAGATTCCAAAGGCAGCTTTGCGCAGAGGCGATATCGTAGCTGATGAGGATATTCCGAGGCGCGATTATTGCTAGTTGAAAACTAAACCCAATACCCCGCCCTGTTACCGCTTTGTACGGTTTTAACAGGGGCAATATATGGACGATTCTTGCAATCGCTGATTTCTTTTAGTATTTAATCTCCAGAAAGCGTGCGTGTGTCGACATGACAAATCGTGTGGCATTATTTAAGTATTGTACAAAGGACAATTTGCAAAAAATTTGAACCAAACACACCACAAACTGAAAGTCGGAATCTGTTTCTTTCGTTAATACTACCTATTCGTTCTGCAACTCTGATCTCACTTCAACATGAGCAAATCTTTCGCCTTTTACTAAAGATTTCCGTGGAGTGGGGTATTTTCAAGAGTCTTTGCTATTTGTTGAAACCACAACAACTGCTTGTGGTGAAATCGTCAATCAAT
Source organism: Phallusia mammillata (assembly GCF_965637545.1). Taxonomy (NCBI): domain Eukaryota; kingdom Metazoa; phylum Chordata; class Ascidiacea; order Phlebobranchia; family Ascidiidae; genus Phallusia; species Phallusia mammillata. Next base: position 10,545,243 of record NC_137254.1, on the reverse strand, counting down.
CGATGTGCATGACCATTGTCAGTTATGGTTGGTGCGGTTAATCGGACAATTAATGAAACGCTTTCCGCATAGAAATGCTATATCTTAGCAACTCAGTGCCCTCTTTCATTTTTTTTTGTGATCGTTATCATTTAAATACCGTGGGCATCGCAAACTGACACAGAAAGTCGTAGTCTCGATTTGCAACAAACATAAATGTTACAAGCGGGCACAAGAGTAAGGAACTAGATTCCAAAGGCAGCTTTGCGCAGAGGCGATATCGTAGCTGATGAGGATATTCCGAGGCGCGATTATTGCTAGTTGAAAACTAAACCCAATACCCCGCCCTGTTACCGCTTTGTACGGTTTTAACAGGGGCAATATATGGACGATTCTTGCAATCGCTGATTTCTTTTAGTATTTAATCTCCAGAAAGCGTGCGTGTGTCGACATGACAAATCGTGTGGCATTATTTAAGTATTGTACAAAGGACAATTTGCAAAAAATTTGAACCAAACACACCACAAACTGAAAGTCGGAATCTGTTTCTTTCGTTAATACTACCTATTCGTTCTGCAACTCTGATCTCACTTCAACATGAGCAAATCTTTCGCCTTTTACTAAAGATTTCCGTGGAGTGGGGTATTTTCAAGAGTCTTTGCTATTTGTTGAAACCACAACAACTGCTTGTGGTGAAATCGTCAATCAATCGATGTGCATGACCATTGTCAGTTATGGTTGGTGCGGTTAATCGGACAATTAATGAAACGCTTTCCGCATAGAAATGCTATATCTTAGCAACTCAGTGCCCTCTTTCATTTTTTTTTGTGATCGTTATCATTTAAATACCGTGGGCATCGCAAACTGACACAGAAAGTCGTAGTCTCGATTTGCAACAAACATAAATGTTACAAGCGGGCACAAGAGTAAGGAACTAGATTCCAAAGGCAGCTTTGCGCAGAGGCGATATCGTAGCTGATGAGGATATTCCGAGGCGCGATTATTGCTAGTTGAAAACTAAACCCAATACCCCGCCCTGTTACCGCTTTGTACGGTTTTAACAGGGGCAATATATGGACGATTCTTGCAATCGCTGATTTCTTTTAGTATTTAATCTCCAGAAAGCGTGCGTGTGTCGACATGACAAATCGTGTGGCATTATTTAAGTATTGTACAAAGGACAATTTGCAAAAAATTTGAACCAAACACACCACAAACTGAAAGTCGGAATCTGTTTCTTTCGTTAATACTACCTATTCGTTCTGCAACTCTGATCTCACTTCAACATGAGCAAATCTTTCGCCTTTTACTAAAGATTTCCGTGGAGTGGGGTATTTTCAAGAGTCTTTGCTATTTGTTGAAACCACAACAACTGCTTGTGGTGAAATCGTCAATCAATCGATGTGCATGACCATTGTCAGTTATGGTTGGTGCGGTTAATCGGACAATTAATGAAACGCTTTCCGCATAGAAATGCTATATCTTAGCAACTCAGTGCCCTCTTTCATTTTTTTTTGTGATCGTTATCATTTAAATACCGTGGGCATCGCAAACTGACACAGAAAGTCGTAGTCTCGATTTGCAACAAACATAAATGTTACAAGCGGGCACAAGAGTAAGGAACTAGATTCCAAAGGCAGCTTTGCGCAGAGGCGATATCGTAGCTGATGAGGATATTCCGAGGCGCGATTATTGCTAGTTGAAAACTAAACCCAATACCCCGCCCTGTTACCGCTTTGTACGGTTTTAACAGGGGCAATATATGGACGATTCTTGCAATCGCTGATTTCTTTTAGTATTTAATCTCCAGAAAGCGTGCGTGTGTCGACATGACAAATCGTGTGGCATTATTTAAGTATTGTACAAAGGACAATTTGCAAAAAATTTGAACCAAACACACCACAAACTGAAAGTCGGAATCTGTTTCTTTCGTTAATACTACCTATTCGTTCTGCAACTCTGATCTCACTTCAACATGAGCAAATCTTTCGCCTTTTACTAAAGATTTCCGTGGAGTGGGGTATTTTCAAGAGTCTTTGCTATTTGTTGAAACCACAACAACTGCTTGTGGTGAAATCGTCAATCAATCGATGTGCATGACCATTGTCAGTTATGGTTGGTGCGGTTAATCGGACAATTAATGAAACGCTTTCCGCATAGAAATGCTATATCTTAGCAACTCAGTGCCCTCTTTCATTTTTTTTGTGATCGTTATCATTTAAATACCGTGGGCATCGCAAACTGACACAGAAAGTCGTAGTCTCGATTTGCAACAAACATAAATGTTACAAGCGGGCACAAGAGTAAGGAACTAGATTCCAAAGGCAGCTTTGCGCAGAGGCGATATCGTAGCTGATGAGGATATTCCGAGGCGCGATTATTGCTAGTTGAAAACTAAACCCAATACCCCGCCCTGTTACCGCTTTGTACGGTTTTAACAGGGGCAATATATGGACGATTCTTGCAATCGCTGATTTCTTTTAGTATTTAATCTCCAGAAAGCGTGCGTGTGTCGACATGACAAATCGTGTGGCATTATTTAAGTATTGTACAAAGGACAATTTGCAAAAAATTTGAACCAAACACACCACAAACTGAAAGTCGGAATCTGTTTCTTTCGTTAATACTACCTATTCGTTCTGCAACTCTGATCTCACTTCAACATGAGCAAATCTTTCGCCTTTTACTAAAGATTTCCGTGGAGTGGGGTATTTTCAAGAGTCTTTGCTATTTGTTGAAACCACAACAACTGCTTGTGGTGAAATCGTCAATCAATCGATGTGCATGACCATTGTCAGTTATGGTTGGTGCGGTTAATCGGACAATTAATGAAACGCTTTCTTTTTTTTTGTGATCGTTATCATTTAAATACCGTGGGCATCGCAAACTGACACAGAAAGTCGTAGTCTCGATTTGCAACAAACATAAATGTTACAAGCGGGCACAAGGGTAAGGAACTAGATTCCAAAGGCAGCTTTGCGCAGAGGCGATATCGTAGCTGATGAGGATATTCCGAGGCGCGATTATTGCTAGTTGAAAACTAAACCCAATACCCCGCCCTGTTACCGCTTTGTACGGTTTTTAACAGGGGCAATATGTGGACGATTCTTGCAATCGCTGATTTCTTTTAGTATTTAATCTCCAGAAAGCGTGTGTTGACATGACAAATCGTGTGGCATTATTTAAATATTGTACAAAGGACAATTTGCAAAAAATTTGAACCAAACACACCACAAACTGAAAGTCGGAATCTGTTTCTTTCGTTAATACTACCTATTCGTTCTGCAACTCTGATCTCACTTCAACATGAGCAAATCTTTCGCCTTTTACTAAAGATTTCGTGGAGTGGGGTATTTTCAAGAGTCTTTGCTATTTGTTGAAACCACAACAACTGCTTGTGGTGAAATCGTCAATCAATCGATGTGCATGACCATTGTCAGTTATGGTTGGTGCGGTTAATCGGACAATTAATGAAACGCTTTCCGCATTAGAAATGCTATATCTTAGCAACTCAGTGCCCTCTTTCATTTTTTTTTGTGATCGTTATCATTTAAATACCGTGGGCATCGCAAACTGACACAGAAAGTCGTAGTCTCGATTTGCAACAAACATAAATGTTACAAGCGGGCACAAGGGTAAGGAACTAGATTCCAAAGGCAGCTTTGCGCAGAGGCGATATCGTAGCTGATGAGGATATTCCGAGGCGCGATTATTGCTAGTTGAAAACTAAACCCAATACCCCGCCCTGTTACCGCTTTGTACGGTTTTAACAGGGGCAATATGTGGACGATTCTTGCAATCGCTGATTTCTTTTAGTATTTAATCTCCAGAAAGCGTGTGTTGACATGACAAATCGTGTGGCATTATTTAAATATTGTACAAAGGACAATTTGCAAAAAATTTGAACCAAACACCACAAACTGAAAGTCGGAATCTGTTTCTTTCGTTAATACTACCTATTCGTTCTGCAACTCTGATCTCACTTCAACATGAGCAAATCTTTCGCCTTTTACTAAAGATTTCCGTGGAGTGGGGTATTTTCAAGAGTCTTTGCTATTTGTTGAAACCACAACAACTGCTTGTGGTGAAATCGTCAATCAATCGATGTGCATGACCATTGTCAGTTATGGTTGGTGCGGTTAATCGGACAATTAATGAACGCTTTCCGCATAGAAATGCTATATCTTAGCAACTCAGTGCCCTCTTTCATTTTTTTTTGTGATCGTTATCATTTAAATACCGTGGGCATCGCAAACTGACACAGAAAGTCGTAGTCTCGATTTGCAACAAACATAAATGTTACAAGCGGGCACAAGGGTAAGGAACTAGATTCCAAAGGCAGCTTTGCGCAGAGGCGATATCGTAGCTGATGAGGATATTCCGAGGCGCGATTATTGCTAGTTGAAAACTAAACCCAATACCCCGCCCTGTTACCGCTTTGTACGGTTTTAACAGGGGCAAATATGTGGACGATTCTTGCAATCGCTGATTTCTTTTAGTATTTAATCTCCAGAAAGCGTGTGTTGACATGACAAATCGTGTGGCATTATTTAAATATTGTACAAAGGACAATTTGCAAAAAATTTGAACCAAACACACCACAAACTGAAAGTCGGAATCTGTTTCTTTCGTTAATACTACCTATTCGTTCTGCAACTCTGATCTCACTTCAACATGAGCAAATCTTTCGCCTTTTACTAAAGATTTCCGTGGAGTGGGGTATTTTCAAGAGTCTTTGCTATTTGTTGAAACCACAACAACTGCTTGTGGTGAAATCGTCAATCAATCGATGTGCATGACCATTGTCAGTTATGGTTGGTGCGGTTAATCGGACAATTAATGAAACGCTTTCCGCATAGAAATGCTATATCTTAGCAACTCAGTGCCCTCTTTCATTTTTTTTTGTGATCGTTATCATTTAAATACCGTGGGCATCGCAAACTGACACAGAAAGTCGTAGTCTCGATTTGCAACAAACATAAATGTTACAAGCGGGCACAAGAGTAAGGAACTAGATTCCAAAGGCAGCTTTGCGCAGAGGCGATATCGTAGCTGATGAGGATATTCCGAGGCGCGATTATTGCTAGTTGAAAACTAAACCCAATACCCCGCCCTGTTACCGCTTTGTACGGTTTTAACAGGGGCAATATGTGGACGATTCTTGCAATCGCTGATTTCTTTTAGTATTTAATCTCCAGAAAGCGTGTGTTGACATGACAAATCGTGTGGCATTATTTAAATATTGTACAAAGGACAATTTGCAAAAAATTTGAACCAAACACACCACAAACTGAGAGTCGGAATCTGTTTCTTTCGTTAATACTACCTATTCGTTCTGCAACTCTGATCTCACTTCAACATGAGCAAATCTTTCGCCTTTTACTAAAGATTTCCGTGGAGTGGGGTATTTTCAAGAGTCTTTGCTATTTGTTGAAACCACAACAACTGCTTGTGGTGAAATCGTCAATCAATCGATGTGCATGACCATTGTCAGTTATGGTTGGTGCGGTTAATCGGACAATTAATGAAACGCTTTCCGCATAGAAATGCTATATCTTAGCAACTCAGTGCCCTCTTTCATTTTTTTTTGTGATCGTTATCATTTAAATACCGTGGGCATCGCAAACTGACACAGAAAGTCGTAGTCTCGATTTGCAACAAACATAAATGTTACAAGCGGGCACAAGAGTAAGGAACTAGATTCCAAAGGCAGCTTTGCGCAGAGGCGATATCGTAGCTGATGAGGATATTCCGAGGCGCGATTATTGCTAGTTGAAAACTAAACCCAATACCCCGCCCTGTTACCGCTTTGTACGGTTTTAACAGGGGCAATATGTGGACGATTCTTGCAATCGCTGATTTCTTTTAGTATTTAATCTCCAGAAAGCGTGTGTTGACATGACAAATCGTGTGGCATTATTTAAATATTGTACAAAGGACAATTTGCAAAAAATTTGAACCAAACACACCACAAACTGAGAGTCGGAATCTGTTTCTTTCGTTAATACTACCTATTCGTTCTGCAACTCTGATCTCACTTCAACATGAGCAAATCTTTCGCCCTAAAGATTTCCGTGGAGTGGGGTATTTTCAAGAGTCTTTGCTATTTGTTGAAACCACAACAACTGCTTGTGGTGAAATCGTCAATCAATCGATGTGCATGACCATTGTCAGTTATGGTTGGTGCGGTTAATCGGACAATTAATGAAACGCTTTCCGCATAGAAATGCTATATCTTAGCAACTCAGTGCCCTCTTTCATTTTTTTTTGTGATCGTTATCATTTAAATACCGTGGGCATCGCAAACTGACACAGAAAGTCGTAGTCTCGATTTGCAACAAACATAAATGTTACAAGCGGGCACAAGGGTAAGGAACTAGATTCCAAAGGCAGCTTTGCGCAGAGGCGATATCGTAGCTGATGAGGATATTCCGAGGCGCGATTATTGCTAGTTGAAAACTAAACCCAATACCCCGCCCTGTTACCGCTTTGTACGGTTTTAACAGGGGCAATATGTGGACGATTCTTGCAATCGCTGATTTCTTTTAGTATTTAATCTCCAGAAAGCGTGTGTTGACATGACAAATCGTGTGGCATTATTTAAATATTGTACAAAGGACAATTTGCAAAAAATTTGAACCAAACACACCACAAACTGAAAGTCGAATCTGTTCTTTCGTTAATACTACCTATTCGTTCTGCAACTCTGATCTCACTTCAACATGAGCAAATCTTTCGCCTTTTACTAAAGATTTCCGTGGAGTGGGGTATTTTCAAGAGTCTTTGCTATTTGTTGAAACCACAACAACTGCTTGTGGTGAAATCGTCAATCAATCGATGTGCATGACCATTGTCAGTTATGGTTGGTGCGGTTAATCGGACAATTAATGAAACGCTTTCCGCATAGAAATGCTATATCTTAGCAACTCAGTGCCCTCTTTCATTTTTTTTTGTGATCGTTATCATTTAAATACCGTGGCATCGCAAACTGACACAGAAAGTCGTAGTCTCGATTTGCAACAACATAAATGTTACAAGCGGGCACAAGAGTAAGGAGCTAGATTCAAAAGGCAACTTTGCGCAGAGGCGATATCGTAGCTGATGAGGATATTCCGAGGCGCGATTATTGCTAGTTGAAAACTAAACCCAATACCCCGCCCTGTTACCGCTTTGTACGGTTTTAACAGAGGCAATATATGGACGATTCTTGCAATCGCTGATTTCTTTTAATATTTAATCTCCAGAAAGCGTGTGTTGACATGACAAATCGTGTGGCATTATATAAATATTGTACAAAGGACAATTTGCAAAAAATTTGAACCAAACACACCACAAACTGAAAGTCGGAATCTGTTTCTTTCGTTAATACTACCTATTTGTTCTACAACTCTGATCTCACTTCAACATGAGCAAATCTTTCGCCTTTTACTAAAGATTTCCGTGGAGTGGGGTATTTTCAAGAGTCTTTGCTATTTG
>NC_137254.1:10479300-10537588 GCF_965637545.1 Phallusia mammillata | reverse complement strand
CTAAACCCAATACCCCGCCCTGTTACCGCTTTGTACGGTTTTAACAGGGGCAATATATGGACGATTCTTGCAATCGCTGATTTCTTTTAGTATTTAATCTCCAGAAAGCGTGCGTGTGTCGACATGACAAATCGTGTGGCATTATTTAAGTATTGTACAAAGGACAATTTGCAAAAAATTTGAACCAAACACACCACAAACTGAAAGTCGGAATCTGTTTCTTTCGTTAATACTACCTATTCGTTCTGCAACTCTGATCTCACTTCAACATGAGCAAATCTTTCGCCTTTTACTAAAGATTTCCGTGGAGTGGGGTATTTTCAAGAGTCTTTGCTATTTGTTGAAACCACAACAACTGCTTGTGGTGAAATCGTCAATCAATCGATGTGCATGACCATTGTCAGTTATGGTTGGTGCGGTTAATCGGACAATTAATGAAACGCTTTCCGCATAGAAATGCTATATCTTAGCAACTCAGTGCCCTCTTTCATTTTTTTTTGTGATCGTTATCATTTAAATACCGTGGGCATCGCAAACTGACACAGAAAGTCGTAGTCTCGATTTGCAACAAACATAAATGTTACAAGCGGGCACAAGAGTAAGGAACTAGATTCCAAAGGCAGCTTTGCGCAGAGGCGATATCGTAGCTGATGAGGATATTCCGAGGCGCGATTATTGCTAGTTGAAAACTAAACCCAATACCCCGCCCTGTTACCGCTTTGTACGGTTTTAACAGGGGCAATATATGGACGATTCTTGCAATCGCTGATTTCTTTTAGTATTTAATCTCCAGAAAGCGTGCGTGTGTCGACATGACAAATCGTGTGGCATTATTTAAGTATTGTACAAAGGACAATTTGCAAAAAATTTGAACCAAACACACCACAAACTGAAAGTCGGAATCTGTTTCTTTCGTTAATACTACCTATTCGTTCTGCAACTCTGATCTCACTTCAACATGAGCAAATCTTTCGCCTTTTACTAAAGATTTCCGTGGAGTGGGGTATTTTCAAGAGTCTTTGCTATTTGTTGAAACCACAACAACTGCTTGTGGTGAAATCGTCAATCAATCGATGTGCATGACCATTGTCAGTTATGGTTGGTGCGGTTAATCGGACAATTAATGAAACGCTTTCCGCATAGAAATGCTATATCTTAGCAACTCAGTGCCCTCTTTCATTTTTTTTGTGATCGTTATCATTTAAATACCGTGGGCATCGCAAACTGACACAGAAAGTCGTAGTCTCGATTTGCAACAAACATAAATGTTACAAGCGGGCACAAGAGTAAGGAACTAGATTCCAAAGGCAGCTTTGCGCAGAGGCGATATCGTAGCTGATGAGGATATTCCGAGGCGCGATTATTGCTAGTTGAAAACTAAACCCAATACCCCGCCCTGTTACCGCTTTGTACGGTTTTAACAGGGGCAATATATGGACGATTCTTGCAATCGCTGATTTCTTTTAGTATTTAATCTCCAGAAAGCGTGCGTGTGTCGACATGACAAATCGTGTGGCATTATTTAAGTATTGTACAAAGGACAATTTGCAAAAAATTTGAACCAAACACACCACAAACTGAAAGTCGGAATCTGTTTCTTTCGTTAATACTACCTATTCGTTCTGCAACTCTGATCTCACTTCAACATGAGCAAATCTTTCGCCTTTTACTAAAGATTTCCGTGGAGTGGGGTATTTTCAAGAGTCTTTGCTATTTGTTGAAACCACAACAACTGCTTGTGGTGAAATCGTCAATCAATCGATGTGCATGACCATTGTCAGTTATGGTTGGTGCGGTTAATCGGACAATTAATGAAACGCTTTCCGCATAGAAATGCTATATCTTAGCAACTCAGTGCCCTCTTTCATTTTTTTTTGTGATCGTTATCATTTAAATACCGTGGGCATCGCAAACTGACACAGAAAGTCGTAGTCTCGATTTGCAACAAACATAAATGTTACAAGCGGGCACAAGAGTAAGGAACTAGATTCCAAAGGCAGCTTTGCGCAGAGGCGATATCGTAGCTGATGAGGATATTCCGAGGCGCGATTATTGCTAGTTGAAAACTAAACCCAATACCCCGCCCTGTTACCGCTTTGTACGGTTTTAACAGGGGCAATATATGGACGATTCTTGCAATCGCTGATTTCTTTTAGTATTTAATCTCCAGAAAGCGTGCGTGTGTCGACATGACAAATCGTGTGGCATTATTTAAGTATTGTACAAAGGACAATTTGCAAAAAATTTGAACCAAACACACCACAAACTGAAAGTCGGAATCTGTTTCTTTCGTTAATACTACCTATTCGTTCTGCAACTCTGATCTCACTTCAACATGAGCAAATCTTTCGCCTTTTACTAAAGATTTCCGTGGAGTGGGGTATTTTCAAGAGTCTTTGCTATTTGTTGAAACCACAACAACTGCTTGTGGTGAAATCGTCAATCAATCGATGTGCATGACCATTGTCAGTTATGGTTGGTGCGGTTAATCGGACAATTAATGAAACGCTTTCCGCATAGAAATGCTATATCTTAGCAACTCAGTGCCCTCTTTCATTTTTTTTTGTGATCGTTATCATTTAAATACCGTGGGCATCGCAAACTGACACAGAAAGTCGTAGTCTCGATTTGCAACAAACATAAATGTTACAAGCGGGCACAAGAGTAAGGAACTAGATTCCAAAGGCAGCTTTGCGCAGAGGCGATATCGTAGCTGATGAGGATATTCCGAGGCGCGATTATTGCTAGTTGAAAACTAAACCCAATACCCCGCCCTGTTACCGCTTTGTACGGTTTTAACAGGGGCAATATATGGACGATTCTTGCAATCGCTGATTTCTTTTAGTATTTAATCTCCAGAAAGCGTGCGTGTGTCGACATGACAAATCGTGTGGCATTATTTAAGTATTGTACAAAGGACAATTTGCAAAAAATTTGAACCAAACACACCACAAACTGAAAGTCGGAATCTGTTTCTTTCGTTAATACTACCTATTCGTTCTGCAACTCTGATCTCACTTCAACATGAGCAAATCTTTCGCCTTTTACTAAAGATTTCCGTGGAGTGGGGTATTTTCAAGAGTCTTTGCTATTTGTTGAAACCACAACAACTGCTTGTGGTGAAATCGTCAATCAATCGATGTGCATGACCATTGTCAGTTATGGTTGGTGCGGTTAATCGGACAATTAATGAAACGCTTTCCGCATAGAAATGCTATATCTTAGCAACTCAGTGCCCTCTTTCATTTTTTTTTGTGATCGTTATCATTTAAATACCGTGGGCATCGCAAACTGACACAGAAAGTCGTAGTCTCGATTTGCAACAAACATAAATGTTACAAGCGGGCACAAGAGTAAGGAACTAGATTCCAAAGGCAGCTTTGCGCAGAGGCGATATCGTAGCTGATGAGGATATTCCGAGGCGCGATTATTGCTAGTTGAAAACTAAACCCAATACCCCGCCCTGTTACCGCTTTGTACGGTTTTAACAGGGGCAATATATGGACGATTCTTGCAATCGCTGATTTCTTTTAGTATTTAATCTCCAGAAAGCGTGCGTGTGTCGACATGACAAATCGTGTGGCATTATTTAAGTATTGTACAAAGGACAATTTGCAAAAAATTTGAACCAAACACACCACAAACTGAAAGTCGGAATCTGTTTCTTTCGTTAATACTACCTATTCGTTCTGCAACTCTGATCTCACTTCAACATGAGCAAATCTTTCGCCTTTTACTAAAGATTTCCGTGGAGTGGGGTATTTTCAAGAGTCTTTGCTATTTGTTGAAACCACAACAACTGCTTGTGGTGAAATCGTCAATCAATCGATGTGCATGACCATTGTCAGTTATGGTTGGTGCGGTTAATCGGACAATTAATGAAACGCTTTCCGCATAGAAATGCTATATCTTAGCAACTCAGTGCCCTCTTTCATTTTTTTTGTGATCGTTATCATTTAAATACCGTGGGCATCGCAAACTGACACAGAAAGTCGTAGTCTCGATTTGCAACAAACATAAATGTTACAAGCGGGCACAAGAGTAAGGAACTAGATTCCAAAGGCAGCTTTGCGCAGAGGCGATATCGTAGCTGATGAGGATATTCCGAGGCGCGATTATTGCTAGTTGAAAACTAAACCCAATACCCCGCCCTGTTACCGCTTTGTACGGTTTTAACAGGGGCAATATATGGACGATTCTTGCAATCGCTGATTTCTTTTAGTATTTAATCTCCAGAAAGCGTGCGTGTGTCGACATGACAAATCGTGTGGCATTATTTAAGTATTGTACAAAGGACAATTTGCAAAAAATTTGAACCAAACACACCACAAACTGAAAGTCGGAATCTGTTTCTTTCGTTAATACTACCTATTCGTTCTGCAACTCTGATCTCACTTCAACATGAGCAAATCTTTCGCCTTTTACTAAAGATTTCCGTGGAGTGGGGTATTTTCAAGAGTCTTTGCTATTTGTTGAAACCACAACAACTGCTTGTGGTGAAATCGTCAATCAATCGATGTGCATGACCATTGTCAGTTATGGTTGGTGCGGTTAATCGGACAATTAATGAAACGCTTTCCGCATAGAAATGCTATATCTTAGCAACTCAGTGCCCTCTTTCATTTTTTTTTGTGATCGTTATCATTTAAATACCGTGGGCATCGCAAACTGACACAGAAAGTCGTAGTCTCGATTTGCAACAAACATAAATGTTACAAGCGGGCACAAGAGTAAGGAACTAGATTCCAAAGGCAGCTTTGCGCAGAGGCGATATCGTAGCTGATGAGGATATTCCGAGGCGCGATTATTGCTAGTTGAAAACTAAACCCAATACCCCGCCCTGTTACCGCTTTGTACGGTTTTAACAGGGGCAATATATGGACGATTCTTGCAATCGCTGATTTCTTTTAGTATTTAATCTCCAGAAAGCGTGCGTGTGTCGACATGACAAATCGTGTGGCATTATTTAAGTATTGTACAAAGGACAATTTGCAAAAAATTTGAACCAAACACACCACAAACTGAAAGTCGGAATCTGTTTCTTTCGTTAATACTACCTATTCGTTCTGCAACTCTGATCTCACTTCAACATGAGCAAATCTTTCGCCTTTTACTAAAGATTTCCGTGGAGTGGGGTATTTTCAAGAGTCTTTGCTATTTGTTGAAACCACAACAACTGCTTGTGGTGAAATCGTCAATCAATCGATGTGCATGACCATTGTCAGTTATGGTTGGTGCGGTTAATCGGACAATTAATGAAACGCTTTCCGCATAGAAATGCTATATCTTAGCAACTCAGTGCCCTCTTTCATTTTTTTTTGTGATCGTTATCATTTAAATACCGTGGGCATCGCAAACTGACACAGAAAGTCGTAGTCTCGATTTGCAACAAACATAAATGTTACAAGCGGGCACAAGAGTAAGGAACTAGATTCCAAAGGCAGCTTTGCGCAGAGGCGATATCGTAGCTGATGAGGATATTCCGAGGCGCGATTATTGCTAGTTGAAAACTAAACCCAATACCCCGCCCTGTTACCGCTTTGTACGGTTTTAACAGGGGCAATATATGGACGATTCTTGCAATCGCTGATTTCTTTTAGTATTTAATCTCCAGAAAGCGTGCGTGTGTCGACATGACAAATCGTGTGGCATTATTTAAGTATTGTACAAAGGACAATTTGCAAAAAATTTGAACCAAACACACCACAAACTGAAAGTCGGAATCTGTTTCTTTCGTTAATACTACCTATTCGTTCTGCAACTCTGATCTCACTTCAACATGAGCAAATCTTTCGCCTTTTACTAAAGATTTCCGTGGAGTGGGGTATTTTCAAGAGTCTTTGCTATTTGTTGAAACCACAACAACTGCTTGTGGTGAAATCGTCAATCAATCGATGTGCATGACCATTGTCAGTTATGGTTGGTGCGGTTAATCGGACAATTAATGAAACGCTTTCCGCATAGAAATGCTATATCTTAGCAACTCAGTGCCCTCTTTCATTTTTTTTTGTGATCGTTATCATTTAAATACCGTGGGCATCGCAAACTGACACAGAAAGTCGTAGTCTCGATTTGCAACAAACATAAATGTTACAAGCGGGCACAAGAGTAAGGAACTAGATTCCAAAGGCAGCTTTGCGCAGAGGCGATATCGTAGCTGATGAGGATATTCCGAGGCGCGATTATTGCTAGTTGAAAACTAAACCCAATACCCCGCCCTGTTACCGCTTTGTACGGTTTTAACAGGGGCAATATATGGACGATTCTTGCAATCGCTGATTTCTTTTAGTATTTAATCTCCAGAAAGCGTGCGTGTGTCGACATGACAAATCGTGTGGCATTATTTAAGTATTGTACAAAGGACAATTTGCAAAAAATTTGAACCAAACACACCACAAACTGAAAGTCGGAATCTGTTTCTTTCGTTAATACTACCTATTCGTTCTGCAACTCTGATCTCACTTCAACATGAGCAAATCTTTCGCCTTTTACTAAAGATTTCCGTGGAGTGGGGTATTTTCAAGAGTCTTTGCTATTTGTTGAAACCACAACAACTGCTTGTGGTGAAATCGTCAATCAATCGATGTGCATGACCATTGTCAGTTATGGTTGGTGCGGTTAATCGGACAATTAATGAAACGCTTTCCGCATAGAAATGCTATATCTTAGCAACTCAGTGCCCTCTTTCATTTTTTTTTGTGATCGTTATCATTTAAATACCGTGGGCATCGCAAACTGACACAGAAAGTCGTAGTCTCGATTTGCAACAAACATAAATGTTACAAGCGGGCACAAGAGTAAGGAACTAGATTCCAAAGGCAGCTTTGCGCAGAGGCGATATCGTAGCTGATGAGGATATTCCGAGGCGCGATTATTGCTAGTTGAAAACTAAACCCAATACCCCGCCCTGTTACCGCTTTGTACGGTTTTAACAGGGGCAATATATGGACGATTCTTGCAATCGCTGATTTCTTTTAGTATTTAATCTCCAGAAAGCGTGCGTGTGTCGACATGACAAATCGTGTGGCATTATTTAAGTATTGTACAAAGGACAATTTGCAAAAAATTTGAACCAAACACACCACAAACTGAAAGTCGGAATCTGTTTCTTTCGTTAATACTACCTATTCGTTCTGCAACTCTGATCTCACTTCAACATGAGCAAATCTTTCGCCTTTTACTAAAGATTTCCGTGGAGTGGGGTATTTTCAAGAGTCTTTGCTATTTGTTGAAACCACAACAACTGCTTGTGGTGAAATCGTCAATCAATCGATGTGCATGACCATTGTCAGTTATGGTTGGTGCGGTTAATCGGACAATTAATGAAACGCTTTCCGCATAGAAATGCTATATCTTAGCAACTCAGTGCCCTCTTTCATTTTTTTTTGTGATCGTTATCATTTAAATACCGTGGGCATCGCAAACTGACACAGAAAGTCGTAGTCTCGATTTGCAACAAACATAAATGTTACAAGCGGGCACAAGAGTAAGGAACTAGATTCCAAAGGCAGCTTTGCGCAGAGGCGATATCGTAGCTGATGAGGATATTCCGAGGCGCGATTATTGCTAGTTGAAAACTAAACCCAATACCCCGCCCTGTTACCGCTTTGTACGGTTTTAACAGGGGCAATATATGGACGATTCTTGCAATCGCTGATTTCTTTTAGTATTTAATCTCCAGAAAGCGTGCGTGTGTCGACATGACAAATCGTGTGGCATTATTTAAGTATTGTACAAAGGACAATTTGCAAAAAATTTGAACCAAACACACCACAAACTGAAAGTCGGAATCTGTTTCTTTCGTTAATACTACCTATTCGTTCTGCAACTCTGATCTCACTTCAACATGAGCAAATCTTTCGCCTTTTACTAAAGATTTCCGTGGAGTGGGGTATTTTCAAGAGTCTTTGCTATTTGTTGAAACCACAACAACTGCTTGTGGTGAAATCGTCAATCAATCGATGTGCATGACCATTGTCAGTTATGGTTGGTGCGGTTAATCGGACAATTAATGAAACGCTTTCCGCATAGAAATGCTATATCTTAGCAACTCAGTGCCCTCTTTCATTTTTTTTTGTGATCGTTATCATTTAAATACCGTGGGCATCGCAAACTGACACAGAAAGTCGTAGTCTCGATTTGCAACAAACATAAATGTTACAAGCGGGCACAAGAGTAAGGAACTAGATTCCAAAGGCAGCTTTGCGCAGAGGCGATATCGTAGCTGATGAGGATATTCCGAGGCGCGATTATTGCTAGTTGAAAACTAAACCCAATACCCCGCCCTGTTACCGCTTTGTACGGTTTTAACAGGGGCAATATATGGACGATTCTTGCAATCGCTGATTTCTTTTAGTATTTAATCTCCAGAAAGCGTGCGTGTGTCGACATGACAAATCGTGTGGCATTATTTAAGTATTGTACAAAGGACAATTTGCAAAAAATTTGAACCAAACACACCACAAACTGAAAGTCGGAATCTGTTTCTTTCGTTAATACTACCTATTCGTTCTGCAACTCTGATCTCACTTCAACATGAGCAAATCTTTCGCCTTTTACTAAAGATTTCCGTGGAGTGGGGTATTTTCAAGAGTCTTTGCTATTTGTTGAAACCACAACAACTGCTTGTGGTGAAATCGTCAATCAATCGATGTGCATGACCATTGTCAGTTATGGTTGGTGCGGTTAATCGGACAATTAATGAAACGCTTTCCGCATAGAAATGCTATATCTTAGCAACTCAGTGCCCTCTTTCATTTTTTTTGGTGATCGTTATCATTTAAATACCGTGGGCATCGCAAACTGACACAGAAAGTCGTAGTCTCGATTTGCAACAAACATAAATGTTACAAGCGGGCACAAGAGTAAGGAACTAGATTCCAAAGGCAGCTTTGCGCAGAGGCGATATCGTAGCTGATGAGGATATTCCGAGGCGCGATTATTGCTAGTTGAAAACTAAACCCAATACCCCGCCCTGTTACCGCTTTGTACGGTTTTAACAGGGGCAATATATGGACGATTCTTGCAATCGCTGATTTCTTTTAGTATTTAATCTCCAGAAAGCGTGCGTGTGTCGACATGACAAATCGTGTGGCATTATTTAAGTATTGTACAAAGGACAATTTGCAAAAAATTTGAACCAAACACACCACAAACTGAAAGTCGGAATCTGTTTCTTTCGTTAATACTACCTATTCGTTCTGCAACTCTGATCTCACTTCAACATGAGCAAATCTTTCGCCTTTTACTAAAGATTTCCGTGGAGTGGGGTATTTTCAAGAGTCTTTGCTATTTGTTGAAACCACAACAACTGCTTGTGGTGAAATCGTCAATCAATCGATGTGCATGACCATTGTCAGTTATGGTTGGTGCGGTTAATCGGACAATTAATGAAACGCTTTCCGCATAGAAATGCTATATCTTAGCAACTCAGTGCCCTCTTTCATTTTTTTTTGTGATCGTTATCATTTAAATACCGTGGGCATCGCAAACTGACACAGAAAGTCGTAGTCTCGATTTGCAACAAACATAAATGTTACAAGCGGGCACAAGAGTAAGGAACTAGATTCCAAAGGCAGCTTTGCGCAGAGGCGATATCGTAGCTGATGAGGATATTCCGAGGCGCGATTATTGCTAGTTGAAAACTAAACCCAATACCCCGCCCTGTTACCGCTTTGTACGGTTTTAACAGGGGCAATATATGGACGATTCTTGCAATCGCTGATTTCTTTTAGTATTTAATCTCCAGAAAGCGTGCGTGTGTCGACATGACAAATCGTGTGGCATTATTTAAGTATTGTACAAAGGACAATTTGCAAAAAATTTGAACCAAACACACCACAAACTGAAAGTCGGAATCTGTTTCTTTCGTTAATACTACCTATTCGTTCTGCAACTCTGATCTCACTTCAACATGAGCAAATCTTTCGCCTTTTACTAAAGATTTCCGTGGAGTGGGGTATTTTCAAGAGTCTTTGCTATTTGTTGAAACCACAACAACTGCTTGTGGTGAAATCGTCAATCAATCGATGTGCATGACCATTGTCAGTTATGGTTGGTGCGGTTAATCGGACAATTAATGAAACGCTTTCCGCATAGAAATGCTATATCTTAGCAACTCAGTGCCCTCTTTCATTTTTTTTTGTGATCGTTATCATTTAAATACCGTGGGCATCGCAAACTGACACAGAAAGTCGTAGTCTCGATTTGCAACAAACATAAATGTTACAAGCGGGCACAAGAGTAAGGAACTAGATTCCAAAGGCAGCTTTGCGCAGAGGCGATATCGTAGCTGATGAGGATATTCCGAGGCGCGATTATTGCTAGTTGAAAACTAAACCCAATACCCCGCCCTGTTACCGCTTTGTACGGTTTTAACAGGGGCAATATATGGACGATTCTTGCAATCGCTGATTTCTTTTAGTATTTAATCTCCAGAAAGCGTGCGTGTGTCGACATGACAAATCGTGTGGCATTATTTAAGTATTGTACAAAGGACAATTTGCAAAAAATTTGAACCAAACACACCACAAACTGAAAGTCGGAATCTGTTTCTTTCGTTAATACTACCTATTCGTTCTGCAACTCTGATCTCACTTCAACATGAGCAAATCTTTCGCCTTTTACTAAAGATTTCCGTGGAGTGGGGTATTTTCAAGAGTCTTTGCTATTTGTTGAAACCACAACAACTGCTTGTGGTGAAATCGTCAATCAATCGATGTGCATGACCATTGTCAGTTATGGTTGGTGCGGTTAATCGGACAATTAATGAAACGCTTTCCGCATAGAAATGCTATATCTTAGCAACTCAGTGCCCTCTTTCATTTTTTTTTGTGATCGTTATCATTTAAATACCGTGGGCATCGCAAACTGACACAGAAAGTCGTAGTCTCGATTTGCAACAAACATAAATGTTACAAGCGGGCACAAGAGTAAGGAACTAGATTCCAAAGGCAGCTTTGCGCAGAGGCGATATCGTAGCTGATGAGGATATTCCGAGGCGCGATTATTGCTAGTTGAAAACTAAACCCAATACCCCGCCCTGTTACCGCTTTGTACGGTTTTAACAGGGGCAATATATGGACGATTCTTGCAATCGCTGATTTCTTTTAGTATTTAATCTCCAGAAAGCGTGCGTGTGTCGACATGACAAATCGTGTGGCATTATTTAAGTATTGTACAAAGGACAATTTGCAAAAAATTTGAACCAAACACACCACAAACTGAAAGTCGGAATCTGTTTCTTTCGTTAATACTACCTATTCGTTCTGCAACTCTGATCTCACTTCAACATGAGCAAATCTTTCGCCTTTTACTAAAGATTTCCGTGGAGTGGGGTATTTTCAAGAGTCTTTGCTATTTGTTGAAACCACAACAACTGCTTGTGGTGAAATCGTCAATCAATCGATGTGCATGACCATTGTCAGTTATGGTTGGTGCGGTTAATCGGACAATTAATGAAACGCTTTCCGCATAGAAATGCTATATCTTAGCAACTCAGTGCCCTCTTTCATTTTTTTTTGTGATCGTTATCATTTAAATACCGTGGGCATCGCAAACTGACACAGAAAGTCGTAGTCTCGATTTGCAACAAACATAAATGTTACAAGCGGGCACAAGAGTAAGGAACTAGATTCCAAAGGCAGCTTTGCGCAGAGGCGATATCGTAGCTGATGAGGATATTCCGAGGCGCGATTATTGCTAGTTGAAAACTAAACCCAATACCCCGCCCTGTTACCGCTTTGTACGGTTTTAACAGGGGCAATATATGGACGATTCTTGCAATCGCTGATTTCTTTTAGTATTTAATCTCCAGAAAGCGTGCGTGTGTCGACATGACAAATCGTGTGGCATTATTTAAGTATTGTACAAAGGACAATTTGCAAAAAATTTGAACCAAACACACCACAAACTGAAAGTCGGAATCTGTTTCTTTCGTTAATACTACCTATTCGTTCTGCAACTCTGATCTCACTTCAACATGAGCAAATCTTTCGCCTTTTACTAAAGATTTCCGTGGAGTGGGGTATTTTCAAGAGTCTTTGCTATTTGTTGAAACCACAACAACTGCTTGTGGTGAAATCGTCAATCAATCGATGTGCATGACCATTGTCAGTTATGGTTGGTGCGGTTAATCGGACAATTAATGAAACGCTTTCCGCATAGAAATGCTATATCTTAGCAACTCAGTGCCCTCTTTCATTTTTTTTTGTGATCGTTATCATTTAAATACCGTGGGCATCGCAAACTGACACAGAAAGTCGTAGTCTCGATTTGCAACAAACATAAATGTTACAAGCGGGCACAAGAGTAAGGAACTAGATTCCAAAGGCAGCTTTGCGCAGAGGCGATATCGTAGCTGATGAGGATATTCCGAGGCGCGATTATTGCTAGTTGAAAACTAAACCCAATACCCCGCCCTGTTACCGCTTTGTACGGTTTTAACAGGGGCAATATATGGACGATTCTTGCAATCGCTGATTTCTTTTAGTATTTAATCTCCAGAAAGCGTGCGTGTGTCGACATGACAAATCGTGTGGCATTATTTAAGTATTGTACAAAGGACAATTTGCAAAAAATTTGAACCAAACACACCACAAACTGAAAGTCGGAATCTGTTTCTTTCGTTAATACTACCTATTCGTTCTGCAACTCTGATCTCACTTCAACATGAGCAAATCTTTCGCCTTTTACTAAAGATTTCCGTGGAGTGGGGTATTTTCAAGAGTCTTTGCTATTTGTTGAAACCACAACAACTGCTTGTGGTGAAATCGTCAATCAATCGATGTGCATGACCATTGTCAGTTATGGTTGGTGCGGTTAATCGGACAATTAATGAAACGCTTTCCGCATAGAAATGCTATATCTTAGCAACTCAGTGCCCTCTTTCATTTTTTTTTGTGATCGTTATCATTTAAATACCGTGGGCATCGCAAACTGACACAGAAAGTCGTAGTCTCGATTTGCAACAAACATAAATGTTACAAGCGGGCACAAGAGTAAGGAACTAGATTCCAAAGGCAGCTTTGCGCAGAGGCGATATCGTAGCTGATGAGGATATTCCGAGGCGCGATTATTGCTAGTTGAAAACTAAACCCAATACCCCGCCCTGTTACCGCTTTGTACGGTTTTAACAGGGGCAATATATGGACGATTCTTGCAATCGCTGATTTCTTTTAGTATTTAATCTCCAGAAAGCGTGCGTGTGTCGACATGACAAATCGTGTGGCATTATTTAAGTATTGTACAAAGGACAATTTGCAAAAAATTTGAACCAAACACACCACAAACTGAAAGTCGGAATCTGTTTCTTTCGTTAATACTACCTATTCGTTCTGCAACTCTGATCTCACTTCAACATGAGCAAATCTTTCGCCTTTTACTAAAGATTTCCGTGGAGTGGGGTATTTTCAAGAGTCTTTGCTATTTGTTGAAACCACAACAACTGCTTGTGGTGAAATCGTCAATCAATCGATGTGCATGACCATTGTCAGTTATGGTTGGTGCGGTTAATCGGACAATTAATGAAACGCTTTCCGCATAGAAATGCTATATCTTAGCAACTCAGTGCCCTCTTTCATTTTTTTTTGTGATCGTTATCATTTAAATACCGTGGGCATCGCAAACTGACACAGAAAGTCGTAGTCTCGATTTGCAACAAACATAAATGTTACAAGCGGGCACAAGAGTAAGGAACTAGATTCCAAAGGCAGCTTTGCGCAGAGGCGATATCGTAGCTGATGAGGATATTCCGAGGCGCGATTATTGCTAGTTGAAAACTAAACCCAATACCCCGCCCTGTTACCGCTTTGTACGGTTTTAACAGGGGCAATATATGGACGATTCTTGCAATCCCTGATTTCTTTTAGTATTTAATCTCCAGAAAGCGTGCGTGTGTCGACATGACAAATCGTGTGGCATTATTTAAGTATTGTACAAAGGACAATTTGCAAAAAATTTGAACCAAACACACCACAAACTGAAAGTCGGAATCTGTTTCTTTCGTTAATACTACCTATTCGTTCTGCAACTCTGATCTCACTTCAACATGAGCAAATCTTTCGCCTTTTACTAAAGATTTCCGTGGAGTGGGGTATTTTCAAGAGTCTTTGCTATTTGTTGAAACCACAACAACTGCTTGTGGTGAAATCGTCAATCAATCGATGTGCATGACCATTGTCAGTTATGGTTGGTGCGGTTAATCGGACAATTAATGAAACGCTTTCCGCATAGAAATGCTATATCTTAGCAACTCAGTGCCCTCTTTCATTTTTTTTTGTGATCGTTATCATTTAAATACCGTGGGCATCGCAAACTGACACAGAAAGTCGTAGTCTCGATTTGCAACAAACATAAATGTTACAAGCGGGCACAAGAGTAAGGAACTAGATTCCAAAGGCAGCTTTGCGCAGAGGCGATATCGTAGCTGATGAGGATATTCCGAGGCGCGATTATTGCTAGTTGAAAACTAAACCCAATACCCCGCCCTGTTACCGCTTTGTACGGTTTTAACAGGGGCAATATATGGACGATTCTTGCAATCGCTGATTTCTTTTAGTATTTAATCTCCAGAAAGCGTGCGTGTGTCGACATGACAAATCGTGTGGCATTATTTAAGTATTGTACAAAGGACAATTTGCAAAAAATTTGAACCAAACACACCACAAACTGAAAGTCGGAATCTGTTTCTTTCGTTAATACTACCTATTCGTTCTGCAACTCTGATCTCACTTCAACATGAGCAAATCTTTCGCCTTTTACTAAAGATTTCCGTGGAGTGGGGTATTTTCAAGAGTCTTTGCTATTTGTTGAAACCACAACAACTGCTTGTGGTGAAATCGTCAATCAATCGATGTGCATGACCATTGTCAGTTATGGTTGGTGCGGTTAATCGGACAATTAATGAAACGCTTTCCGCATAGAAATGCTATATCTTAGCAACTCAGTGCCCTCTTTCATTTTTTTTTGTGATCGTTATCATTTAAATACCGTGGGCATCGCAAACTGACACAGAAAGTCGTAGTCTCGATTTGCAACAAACATAAATGTTACAAGCGGGCACAAGAGTAAGGAACTAGATTCCAAAGGCAGCTTTGCGCAGAGGCGATATCGTAGCTGATGAGGATATTCCGAGGCGCGATTATTGCTAGTTGAAAACTAAACCCAATACCCCGCCCTGTTACCGCTTTGTACGGTTTTAACAGGGGCAATATATGGACGATTCTTGCAATCGCTGATTTCTTTTAGTATTTAATCTCCAGAAAGCGTGCGTGTGTCGACATGACAAATCGTGTGGCATTATTTAAGTATTGTACAAAGGACAATTTGCAAAAAATTTGAACCAAACACACCACAAACTGAAAGTCGGAATCTGTTTCTTTCGTTAATACTACCTATTCGTTCTGCAACTCTGATCTCACTTCAACATGAGCAAATCTTTCGCCTTTTACTAAAGATTTCCGTGGAGTGGGGTATTTTCAAGAGTCTTTGCTATTTGTTGAAACCACAACAACTGCTTGTGGTGAAATCGTCAATCAATCGATGTGCATGACCATTGTCAGTTATGGTTGGTGCGGTTAATCGGACAATTAATGAAACGCTTTCCGCATAGAAATGCTATATCTTAGCAACTCAGTGCCCTCTTTCATTTTTTTTTGTGATCGTTATCATTTAAATACCGTGGGCATCGCAAACTGACACAGAAAGTCGTAGTCTCGATTTGCAACAAACATAAATGTTACAAGCGGGCACAAGAGTAAGGAACTAGATTCCAAAGGCAGCTTTGCGCAGAGGCGATATCGTAGCTGATGAGGATATTCCGAGGCGCGATTATTGCTAGTTGAAAACTAAACCCAATACCCCGCCCTGTTACCGCTTTGTACGGTTTTAACAGGGGCAATATATGGACGATTCTTGCAATCGCTGATTTCTTTTAGTATTTAATCTCCAGAAAGCGTGCGTGTGTCGACATGACAAATCGTGTGGCATTATTTAAGTATTGTACAAAGGACAATTTGCAAAAAATTTGAACCAAACACACCACAAACTGAAAGTCGGAATCTGTTTCTTTCGTTAATACTACCTATTCGTTCTGCAACTCTGATCTCACTTCAACATGAGCAAATCTTTCGCCTTTTACTAAAGATTTCCGTGGAGTGGGGTATTTTCAAGAGTCTTTGCTATTTGTTGAAACCACAACAACTGCTTGTGGTGAAATCGTCAATCAATCGATGTGCATGACCATTGTCAGTTATGGTTGGTGCGGTTAATCGGACAATTAATGAAACGCTTTCCGCATAGAAATGCTATATCTTAGCAACTCAGTGCCCTCTTTCATTTTTTTTTGTGATCGTTATCATTTAAATACCGTGGCCATCGCAAACTGACACAGAAAGTCGTAGTCTCGATTTGCAACAAACATAAATGTTACAAGCGGGCACAAGAGTAAGGAACTAGATTCCAAAGGCAGCTTTGCGCAGAGGCGATATCGTAGCTGATGAGGATATTCCGAGGCGCGATTATTGCTAGTTGAAAACTAAACCCAATACCCCGCCCTGTTACCGCTTTGTACGGTTTTAACAGGGGCAATATATGGACGATTCTTGCAATCGCTGATTTCTTTTAGTATTTAATCTCCAGAAAGCGTGCGTGTGTCGACATGACAAATCGTGTGGCATTATTTAAGTATTGTACAAAGGACAATTTGCAAAAAATTTGAACCAAACACACCACAAACTGAAAGTCGGAATCTGTTTCTTTCGTTAATACTACCTATTCGTTCTGCAACTCTGATCTCACTTCAACATGAGCAAATCTTTCGCCTTTTACTAAAGATTTCCGTGGAGTGGGGTATTTTCAAGAGTCTTTGCTATTTGTTGAAACCACAACAACTGCTTGTGGTGAAATCGTCAATCAATCGATGTGCATGACCATTGTCAGTTATGGTTGGTGCGGTTAATCGGACAATTAATGAAACGCTTTCCGCATAGAAATGCTATATCTTAGCAACTCAGTGCCCTCTTTCATTTTTTTTTGTGATCGTTATCATTTAAATACCGTGGCCATCGCAAACTGACACAGAAAGTCGTAGTCTCGATTTGCAACAAACATAAATGTTACAAGCGGGCACAAGAGTAAGGAACTAGATTCCAAAGGCAGCTTTGCGCAGAGGCGATATCGTAGCTGATGAGGATATTCCGAGGCGCGATTATTGCTAGTTGAAAACTAAACCCAATACCCCGCCCTGTTACCGCTTTGTACGGTTTTAACAGGGGCAATATATGGACGATTCTTGCAATCGCTGATTTCTTTTAGTATTTAATCTCCAGAAAGCGTGCGTGTGTCGACATGACAAATCGTGTGGCATTATTTAAGTATTGTACAAAGGACAATTTGCAAAAAATTTGAACCAAACACACCACAAACTGAAAGTCGGAATCTGTTTCTTTCGTTAATACTACCTATTCGTTCTGCAACTCTGATCTCACTTCAACATGAGCAAATCTTTCGCCTTTTACTAAAGATTTCCGTGGAGTGGGGTATTTTCAAGAGTCTTTGCTATTTGTTGAAACCACAACAACTGCTTGTGGTGAAATCGTCAATCAATCGATGTGCATGACCATTGTCAGTTATGGTTGGTGCGGTTAATCGGACAATTAATGAAACGCTTTCCGCATAGAAATGCTATATCTTAGCAACTCAGTGCCCTCTTTCATTTTTTTTTGTGATCGTTATCATTTAAATACCGTGGGCATCGCAAACTGACACAGAAAGTCGTAGTCTCGATTTGCAACAAACATAAATGTTACAAGCGGGCACAAGAGTAAGGAACTAGATTCCAAAGGCAGCTTTGCGCAGAGGCGATATCGTAGCTGATGAGGATATTCCGAGGCGCGATTATTGCTAGTTGAAAACTAAACCCAATACCCCGCCCTGTTACCGCTTTGTACGGTTTTAACAGGGGCAATATATGGACGATTCTTGCAATCGCTGATTTCTTTTAGTATTTAATCTCCAGAAAGCGTGCGTGTGTCGACATGACAAATCGTGTGGCATTATTTAAGTATTGTACAAAGGACAATTTGCAAAAAATTTGAACCAAACACACCACAAACTGAAAGTCGGAATCTGTTTCTTTCGTTAATACTACCTATTCGTTCTGCAACTCTGATCTCACTTCAACATGAGCAAATCTTTCGCCTTTTACTAAAGATTTCCGTGGAGTGGGGTATTTTCAAGAGTCTTTGCTATTTGTTGAAACCACAACAACTGCTTGTGGTGAAATCGTCAATCAATCGATGTGCATGACCATTGTCAGTTATGGTTGGTGCGGTTAATCGGACAATTAATGAAACGCTTTCCGCATAGAAATGCTATATCTTAGCAACTCAGTGCCCTCTTTCATTTTTTTTTGTGATCGTTATCATTTAAATACCGTGGGCATCGCAAACTGACACAGAAAGTCGTAGTCTCGATTTGCAACAAACATAAATGTTACAAGCGGGCACAAGAGTAAGGAACTAGATTCCAAAGGCAGCTTTGCGCAGAGGCGATATCGTAGCTGATGAGGATATTCCGAGGCGCGATTATTGCTAGTTGAAAACTAAACCCAATACCCCGCCCTGTTACCGCTTTGTACGGTTTTAACAGGGGCAATATATGGACGATTCTTGCAATCGCTGATTTCTTTTAGTATTTAATCTCCAGAAAGCGTGCGTGTGTCGACATGACAAATCGTGTGGCATTATTTAAGTATTGTACAAAGGACAATTTGCAAAAAATTTGAACCAAACACACCACAAACTGAAAGTCGGAATCTGTTTCTTTCGTTAATACTACCTATTCGTTCTGCAACTCTGATCTCACTTCAACATGAGCAAATCTTTCGCCTTTTACTAAAGATTTCCGTGGAGTGGGGTATTTTCAAGAGTCTTTGCTATTTGTTGAAACCACAACAACTGCTTGTGGTGAAATCGTCAATCAATCGATGTGCATGACCATTGTCAGTTATGGTTGGTGCGGTTAATCGGACAATTAATGAAACGCTTTCCGCATAGAAATGCTATATCTTAGCAACTCAGTGCCCTCTTTCATTTTTTTTTGTGATCGTTATCATTTAAATACCGTGGGCATCGCAAACTGACACAGAAAGTCGTAGTCTCGATTTGCAACAAACATAAATGTTACAAGCGGGCACAAGAGTAAGGAACTAGATTCCAAAGGCAGCTTTGCGCAGAGGCGATATCGTAGCTGATGAGGATATTCCGAGGCGCGATTATTGCTAGTTGAAAACTAAACCCAATACCCCGCCCTGTTACCGCTTTGTACGGTTTTAACAGGGGCAATATATGGACGATTCTTGCAATCGCTGATTTCTTTTAGTATTTAATCTCCAGAAAGCGTGCGTGTGTCGACATGACAAATCGTGTGGCATTATTTAAGTATTGTACAAAGGACAATTTGCAAAAAATTTGAACCAAACACACCACAAACTGAAAGTCGGAATCTGTTTCTTTCGTTAATACTACCTATTCGTTCTGCAACTCTGATCTCACTTCAACATGAGCAAATCTTTCGCCTTTTACTAAAGATTTCCGTGGAGTGGGGTATTTTCAAGAGTCTTTGCTATTTGTTGAAACCACAACAACTGCTTGTGGTGAAATCGTCAATCAATCGATGTGCATGACCATTGTCAGTTATGGTTGGTGCGGTTAATCGGACAATTAATGAAACGCTTTCCGCATAGAAATGCTATATCTTAGCAACTCAGTGCCCTCTTTCATTTTTTTTTGTGATCGTTATCATTTAAATACCGTGGGCATCGCAAACTGACACAGAAAGTCGTAGTCTCGATTTGCAACAAACATAAATGTTACAAGCGGGCACAAGAGTAAGGAACTAGATTCCAAAGGCAGCTTTGCGCAGAGGCGATATCGTAGCTGATGAGGATATTCCGAGGCGCGATTATTGCTAGTTGAAAACTAAACCCAATACCCCGCCCTGTTACCGCTTTGTACGGTTTTAACAGGGGCAATATATGGACGATTCTTGCAATCGCTGATTTCTTTTAGTATTTAATCTCCAGAAAGCGTGCGTGTGTCGACATGACAAATCGTGTGGCATTATTTAAGTATTGTACAAAGGACAATTTGCAAAAAATTTGAACCAAACACACCACAAACTGAAAGTCGGAATCTGTTTCTTTCGTTAATACTACCTATTCGTTCTGCAACTCTGATCTCACTTCAACATGAGCAAATCTTTCGCCTTTTACTAAAGATTTCCGTGGAGTGGGGTATTTTCAAGAGTCTTTGCTATTTGTTGAAACCACAACAACTGCTTGTGGTGAAATCGTCAATCAATCGATGTGCATGACCATTGTCAGTTATGGTTGGTGCGGTTAATCGGACAATTAATGAAACGCTTTCCGCATAGAAATGCTATATCTTAGCAACTCAGTGCCCTCTTTCATTTTTTTTTGTGATCGTTATCATTTAAATACCGTGGGCATCGCAAACTGACACAGAAAGTCGTAGTCTCGATTTGCAACAAACATAAATGTTACAAGCGGGCACAAGAGTAAGGAACTAGATTCCAAAGGCAGCTTTGCGCAGAGGCGATATCGTAGCTGATGAGGATATTCCGAGGCGCGATTATTGCTAGTTGAAAACTAAACCCAATACCCCGCCCTGTTACCGCTTTGTACGGTTTTAACAGGGGCAATATATGGACGATTCTTGCAATCGCTGATTTCTTTTAGTATTTAATCTCCAGAAAGCGTGCGTGTGTCGACATGA
The DNA here is from genome assembly GCF_965637545.1 of Phallusia mammillata. Lineage (NCBI taxonomy): Eukaryota > Metazoa > Chordata > Ascidiacea > Phlebobranchia > Ascidiidae > Phallusia > Phallusia mammillata. The sequence continues at coordinate 10,516,793 of NC_137254.1, read as the reverse complement.
CAAATCGTGTGGCATTATTTAAGTATTGTACAAAGGACAATTTGCAAAAAATTTGAACCAAACACACCACAAACTGAAAGTCGGAATCTGTTTCTTTCGTTAATACTACCTATTCGTTCTGCAACTCTGATCTCACTTCAACATGAGCAAATCTTTCGCCTTTTACTAAAGATTTCCGTGGAGTGGGGTATTTTCAAGAGTCTTTGCTATTTGTTGAAACCACAACAACTGCTTGTGGTGAAATCGTCAATCAATCGATGTGCATGACCATTGTCAGTTATGGTTGGTGCGGTTAATCGGACAATTAATGAAACGCTTTCCGCATAGAAATGCTATATCTTAGCAACTCAGTGCCCTCTTTCATTTTTTTTTGTGATCGTTATCATTTAAATACCGTGGGCATCGCAAACTGACACAGAAAGTCGTAGTCTCGATTTGCAACAAACATAAATGTTACAAGCGGGCACAAGAGTAAGGAACTAGATTCCAAAGGCAGCTTTGCGCAGAGGCGATATCGTAGCTGATGAGGATATTCCGAGGCGCGATTATTGCTAGTTGAAAACTAAACCCAATACCCCGCCCTGTTACCGCTTTGTACGGTTTTAACAGGGGCAATATATGGACGATTCTTGCAATCGCTGATTTCTTTTAGTATTTAATCTCCAGAAAGCGTGCGTGTGTCGACATGACAAATCGTGTGGCATTATTTAAGTATTGTACAAAGGACAATTTGCAAAAAATTTGAACCAAACACACCACAAACTGAAAGTCGGAATCTGTTTCTTTCGTTAATACTACCTATTCGTTCTGCAACTCTGATCTCACTTCAACATGAGCAAATCTTTCGCCTTTTACTAAAGATTTCCGTGGAGTGGGGTATTTTCAAGAGTCTTTGCTATTTGTTGAAACCACAACAACTGCTTGTGGTGAAATCGTCAATCAATCGATGTGCATGACCATTGTCAGTTATGGTTGGTGCAGTTTATTCTGTGTTAGGACAATTAATGAAACGCTTTCCGCATAGAAATGCTATATCTTAGCAACTCAGTGCCCTCTTTCATTTTTTTTTGTGATCGTTATCATTTAAATACCGTGGGCATCGCAAACTGACACAGAAAGTCGTAGTCTCGATTTGCAACAAACATAAATGTTACAAGCGGGCACAAGAGTAAGGAACTAGATTCCAAAGGCAGCTTTGCGCAGAGGCGATATCGTAGCTGATGAGGATATTCCGAGGCGCGATTATTGCTAGTTGAAAACTAAACCCAATACCCCGCCCTGTTACCGCTTTGTACGGTTTTAACAGGGGCAATATATGGACGATTCTTGCAATCGCTGATTTCTTTTAGTATTTAATCTCCAGAAAGCGTGCGTGTGTCGACATGACAAATCGTGTGGCATTATTTAAGTATTGTACAAAGGACAATTTGCAAAAAATTTGAACCAAACACACCACAAACTGAAAGTCGGAATCTGTTTCTTTCGTTAATACTACCTATTCGTTCTGCAACTCTGATCTCACTTCAACATGAGCAAATCTTTCGCCTTTTACTAAAGATTTCCGTGGAGTGGGGTATTTTCAAGAGTCTTTGCTATTTGTTGAAACCACAACAACTGCTTGTGGTGAAATCGTCAATCAATCGATGTGCATGACCATTGTCAGTTATGGTTGGTGCGGTTAATCGGACAATTAATGAAACGCTTTCCGCATAGAAATGCTATATCTTAGCAACTCAGTGCCCTCTTTCATTTTTTTTTGTGATCGTTATCATTTAAATACCGTGGGCATCGCAAACTGACACAGAAAGTCGTAGTCTCGATTTGCAACAAACATAAATGTTACAAGCGGGCACAAGAGTAAGGAACTAGATTCCAAAGGCAGCTTTGCGCAGAGGCGATATCGTAGCTGATGAGGATATTCCGAGGCGCGATTATTGCTAGTTGAAAACTAAACCCAATACCCCGCCCTGTTACCGCTTTGTACGGTTTTAACAGGGGCAATATATGGACGATTCTTGCAATCGCTGATTTCTTTTAGTATTTAATCTCCAGAAAGCGTGCGTGTGTCGACATGACAAATCGTGTGGCATTATTTAAGTATTGTACAAAGGACAATTTGCAAAAAATTTGAACCAAACACACCACAAACTGAAAGTCGGAATCTGTTTCTTTCGTTAATACTACCTATTCGTTCTGCAACTCTGATCTCACTTCAACATGAGCAAATCTTTCGCCTTTTACTAAAGATTTCCGTGGAGTGGGGTATTTTCAAGAGTCTTTGCTATTTGTTGAAACCACAACAACTGCTTGTGGTGAAATCGTCAATCAATCGATGTGCATGACCATTGTCAGTTATGGTTGGTGCAGTTTATTCTGTGTTAGGACAATTAATGAAACGCTTTCCGCATAGAAATGCTATATCTTAGCAACTCAGTGCCCTCTTTCATTTTTTTTTGTGATCGTTATCATTTAAATACCGTGGGCATCGCAAACTGACACAGAAAGTCGTAGTCTCGATTTGCAACAAACATAAATGTTACAAGCGGGCACAAGAGTAAGGAACTAGATTCCAAAGGCAGCTTTGCGCAGAGGCGATATCGTAGCTGATGAGGATATTCCGAGGCGCGATTATTGCTAGTTGAAAACTAAACCCAATACCCCGCCCTGTTACCGCTTTGTACGGTTTTAACAGGGGCAATATATGGACGATTCTTGCAATCGCTGATTTCTTTTAGTATTTAATCTCCAGAAAGCGTGCGTGTGTCGACATGACAAATCGTGTGGCATTATTTAAGTATTGTACAAAGGACAATTTGCAAAAAATTTGAACCAAACACACCACAAACTGAAAGTCGGAATCTGTTTCTTTCGTTAATACTACCTATTCGTTCTGCAACTCTGATCTCACTTCAACATGAGCAAATCTTTCGCCTTTTACTAAAGATTTCCGTGGAGTGGGGTATTTTCAAGAGTCTTTGCTATTTGTTGAAACCACAACAACTGCTTGTGGTGAAATCGTCAATCAATCGATGTGCATGACCATTGTCAGTTATGGTTGGTGCAGTTTATTCTGTGTTAGGACAATTAATGAAACGCTTTCCGCATAGAAATGCTATATCTTAGCAACTCAGTGCCCTCTTTCATTTTTTTTTGTGATCGTTATCATTTAAATACCGTGGGCATCGCAAACTGATACAGAAAGTCGTAGTCTCGATTTGCAACAAACATAAATGTTACAAGCGGGCACAAGAGTAAGGAACTAGATTCCAAAGGCAGCTTTGCGCAGAGGCGATATCGTAGCTGATGAGGATATTCCGAGGCGCGATTATTGCTAGTTGAAAACTAAACCCAATACCCCGCCCTGTTACCGCTTTGTACGGTTTTAACAGGGGCAATATATGGACGATTCTTGCAATCGCTGATTTCTTTTAGTATTTAATCTCCAGAAAGCGTGCGTGTGTCGACATGACAAATCGTGTGGCATTATTTAAGTATTGTACAAAGGACAATTTGCAAAAAATTTGAACCAAACACACCACAAACTGAAAGTCGGAATCTGTTTCTTTCGTTAATACTACCTATTCGTTCTGCAACTCTGATCTCACTTCAACATGAGCAAATCTTTCGCCTTTTACTAAAGATTTCCGTGGAGTGGGGTATTTTCAAGAGTCTTTGCTATTTGTTGAAACCACAACAACTGCTTGTGGTGAAATCGTCAATCAATCGATGTGCATGACCATTGTCAGTTATGGTTGGTGCAGTTTATTCTGTGTTAGGACAATTAATGAAACGCTTTCCGCATAGAAATGCTATATCTTAGCAACTCAGTGCCCTCTTTCATTTTTTTTTGTGATCGTTATCATTTAAATACCGTGGGCATCGCAAACTGACACAGAAAGTCGTAGTCTCGATTTGCAACAAACATAAATGTTACAAGCGGGCACAAGAGTAAGGAACTAGATTCCAAAGGCAGCTTTGCGCAGAGGCGATATCGTAGCTGATGAGGATATTCCGAGGCGCGATTATTGCTAGTTGAAAACTAAACCCAATACCCCGCCCTGTTACCGCTTTGTACGGTTTTAACAGGGGCAATATATGGACGATTCTTGCAATCGCTGATTTCTTTTAGTATTTAATCTCCAGAAAGCGTGCGTGTGTCGACATGACAAATCGTGTGGCATTATTTAAGTATTGTACAAAGGACAATTTGCAAAAAATTTGAACCAAACACACCACAAACTGAAAGTCGGAATCTGTTTCTTTCGTTAATACTACCTATTCGTTCTGCAACTCTGATCTCACTTCAACATGAGCAAATCTTTCGCCTTTTACTAAAGATTTCCGTGGAGTGGGGTATTTTCAAGAGTCTTTGCTATTTGTTGAAACCACAACAACTGCTTGTGGTGAAATCGTCAATCAATCGATGTGCATGACCATTGTCAGTTATGGTTGGTGCAGTTTATTCTGTGTTAGGACAATTAATGAAACGCTTTCCGCATAGAAATGCTATATCTTAGCAACTCAGTGCCCTCTTTCATTTTTTTTTGTGATCGTTATCATTTAAATACCGTGGGCATCGCAAACTGACACAGAAAGTCGTAGTCTCGATTTGCAACAAACATAAATGTTACAAGCGGGCACAAGAGTAAGGAACTAGATTCCAAAGGCAGCTTTGCGCAGAGGCGATATCGTAGCTGATGAGGATATTCCGAGGCGCGATTATTGCTAGTTGAAAACTAAACCCAATACCCCGCCCTGTTACCGCTTTGTACGGTTTTAACAGGGGCAATATATGGACGATTCTTGCAATCGCTGATTTCTTTTAGTATTTAATCTCCAGAAAGCGTGCGTGTGTCGACATGACAAATCGTGTGGCATTATTTAAGTATTGTACAAAGGACAATTTGCAAAAAATTTGAACCAAACACACCACAAACTGAAAGTCGGAATCTGTTTCTTTCGTTAATACTACCTATTCGTTCTGCAACTCTGATCTCACTTCAACATGAGCAAATCTTTCGCCTTTTACTAAAGATTTCCGTGGAGTGGGGTATTTTCAAGAGTCTTTGCTATTTGTTGAAACCACAACAACTGCTTGTGGTGAAATCGTCAATCAATCGATGTGCATGACCATTGTCAGTTATGGTTGGTGCAGTTTATTCTGTGTTAGGACAATTAATGAAACGCTTTCCGCATAGAAATGCTATATCTTAGCAACTCAGTGCCCTCTTTCATTTTTTTTTGTGATCGTTATCATTTAAATACCGTGGGCATCGCAAACTGACACAGAAAGTCGTAGTCTCGATTTGCAACAAACATAAATGTTACAAGCGGGCACAAGAGTAAGGAACTAGATTCCAAAGGCAGCTTTGCGCAGAGGCGATATCGTAGCTGATGAGGATATTCCGAGGCGCGATTATTGCTAGTTGAAAACTAAACCCAATACCCCGCCCTGTTACCGCTTTGTACGGTTTTAACAGGGGCAATATATGGACGATTCTTGCAATCGCTGATTTCTTTTAGTATTTAATCTCCAGAAAGCGTGCGTGTGTCGACATGACAAATCGTGTGGCATTATTTAAGTATTGTACAAAGGACAATTTGCAAAAAATTTGAACCAAACACACCACAAACTGAAAGTCGGAATCTGTTTCTTTCGTTAATACTACCTATTCGTTCTGCAACTCTGATCTCACTTCAACATGAGCAAATCTTTCGCCTTTTACTAAAGATTTCCGTGGAGTGGGGTATTTTCAAGAGTCTTTGCTATTTGTTGAAACCACAACAACTGCTTGTGGTGAAATCGTCAATCAATCGATGTGCATGACCATTGTCAGTTATGGTTGGTGCGGTTAATCGGACAATTAATGAAACGCTTTCCGCATAGAAATGCTATATCTTAGCAACTCAGTGCCCTCTTTCATTTTTTTTTGTGATCGTTATCATTTAAATACCGTGGGCATCGCAAACTGACACAGAAAGTCGTAGTCTCGATTTGCAACAAACATAAATGTTACAAGCGGGCACAAGAGTAAGGAACTAGATTCCAAAGGCAGCTTTGCGCAGAGGCGATATCGTAGCTGATGAGGATATTCCGAGGCGCGATTATTGCTAGTTGAAAACTAAACCCAATACCCCGCCCTGTTACCGCTTTGTACGGTTTTAACAGGGGCAATATATGGACGATTCTTGCAATCGCTGATTTCTTTTAGTATTTAATCTCCAGAAAGCGTGCGTGTGTCGACATGACAAATCGTGTGGCATTATTTAAGTATTGTACAAAGGACAATTTGCAAAAAATTTGAACCAAACACACCACAAACTGAAAGTCGGAATCTGTTTCTTTCGTTAATACTACCTATTCGTTCTGCAACTCTGATCTCACTTCAACATGAGCAAATCTTTCGCCTTTTACTAAAGATTTCCGTGGAGTGGGGTATTTTCAAGAGTCTTTGCTATTTGTTGAAACCACAACAACTGCTTGTGGTGAAATCGTCAATCAATCGATGTGCATGACCATTGTCAGTTATGGTTGGTGCGGTTAATCGGACAATTAATGAAACGCTTTCCGCATAGAAATGCTATATCTTAGCAACTCAGTGCCCTCTTTCATTTTTTTTTGTGATCGTTATCATTTAAATACCGTGGGCATCGCAAACTGACACAGAAAGTCGTAGTCTCGATTTGCAACAAACATAAATGTTACAAGCGGGCACAAGAGTAAGGAACTAGATTCCAAAGGCAGCTTTGCGCAGAGGCGATATCGTAGCTGATGAGGATATTCCGAGGCGCGATTATTGCTAGTTGAAAACTAAACCCAATACCCCGCCCTGTTACCGCTTTGTACGGTTTTAACAGGGGCAATATATGGACGATTCTTGCAATCGCTGATTTCTTTTAGTATTTAATCTCCAGAAAGCGTGCGTGTGTCGACATGACAAATCGTGTGGCATTATTTAAGTATTGTACAAAGGACAATTTGCAAAAAATTTGAACCAAACACACCACAAACTGAAAGTCGGAATCTGTTTCTTTCGTTAATACTACCTATTCGTTCTGCAACTCTGATCTCACTTCAACATGAGCAAATCTTTCGCCTTTTACTAAAGATTTCCGTGGAGTGGGGTATTTTCAAGAGTCTTTGCTATTTGTTGAAACCACAACAACTGCTTGTGGTGAAATCGTCAATCAATCGATGTGCATGACCATTGTCAGTTATGGTTGGTGCGGTTAATCGGACAATTAATGAAACGCTTTCCGCATAGAAATGCTATATCTTAGCAACTCAGTGCCCTCTTTCATTTTTTTTTGTGATCGTTATCATTTAAATACCGTGGGCATCGCAAACTGACACAGAAAGTCGTAGTCTCGATTTGCAACAAACATAAATGTTACAAGCGGGCACAAGAGTAAGGAACTAGATTCCAAAGGCAGCTTTGCGCAGAGGCGATATCGTAGCTGATGAGGATATTCCGAGGCGCGATTATTGCTAGTTGAAAACTAAACCCAATACCCCGCCCTGTTACCGCTTTGTACGGTTTTAACAGGGGCAATATATGGACGATTCTTGCAATCGCTGATTTCTTTTAGTATTTAATCTCCAGAAAGCGTGCGTGTGTCGACATGACAAATCGTGTGGCATTATTTAAGTATTGTACAAAGGACAATTTGCAAAAAATTTGAACCAAACACACCACAAACTGAAAGTCGGAATCTGTTTCTTTCGTTAATACTACCTATTCGTTCTGCAACTCTGATCTCACTTCAACATGAGCAAATCTTTCGCCTTTTACTAAAGATTTCCGTGGAGTGGGGTATTTTCAAGAGTCTTTGCTATTTGTTGAAACCACAACAACTGCTTGTGGTGAAATCGTCAATCAATCGATGTGCATGACCATTGTCAGTTATGGTTGGTGCGGTTAATCGGACAATTAATGAAACGCTTTCCGCATAGAAATGCTATATCTTAGCAACTCAGTGCCCTCTTTCATTTTTTTTTGTGATCGTTATCATTTAAATACCGTGGGCATCGCAAACTGACACAGAAAGTCGTAGTCTCGATTTGCAACAAACATAAATGTTACAAGCGGGCACAAGAGTAAGGAACTAGATTCCAAAGGCAGCTTTGCGCAGAGGCGATATCGTAGCTGATGAGGATATTCCGAGGCGCGATTATTGCTAGTTGAAAACTAAACCCAATACCCCGCCCTGTTACCGCTTTGTACGGTTTTAACAGGGGCAATATATGGACGATTCTTGCAATCGCTGATTTCTTTTAGTATTTAATCTCCAGAAAGCGTGCGTGTGTCGACATGACAAATCGTGTGGCATTATTTAAGTATTGTACAAAGGACAATTTGCAAAAAATTTGAACCAAACACACCACAAACTGAAAGTCGGAATCTGTTTCTTTCGTTAATACTACCTATTCGTTCTGCAACTCTGATCTCACTTCAACATGAGCAAATCTTTCGCCTTTTACTAAAGATTTCCGTGGAGTGGGGTATTTTCAAGAGTCTTTGCTATTTGTTGAAACCACAACAACTGCTTGTGGTGAAATCGTCAATCAATCGATGTGCATGACCATTGTCAGTTATGGTTGGTGCGGTTAATCGGACAATTAATGAAACGCTTTCCGCATAGAAATGCTATATCTTAGCAACTCAGTGCCCTCTTTCATTTTTTTTTGTGATCGTTATCATTTAAATACCGTGGGCATCGCAAACTGACACAGAAAGTCGTAGTCTCGATTTGCAACAAACATAAATGTTACAAGCGGGCACAAGAGTAAGGAACTAGATTCCAAAGGCAGCTTTGCGCAGAGGCGATATCGTAGCTGATGAGGATATTCCGAGGCGCGATTATTGCTAGTTGAAAACTAAACCCAATACCCCGCCCTGTTACCGCTTTGTACGGTTTTAACAGGGGCAATATATGGACGATTCTTGCAATCGCTGATTTCTTTTAGTATTTAATCTCCAGAAAGCGTGCGTGTGTCGACATGACAAATCGTGTGGCATTATTTAAGTATTGTACAAAGGACAATTTGCAAAAAATTTGAACCAAACACACCACAAACTGAAAGTCGGAATCTGTTTCTTTCGTTAATACTACCTATTCGTTCTGCAACTCTGATCTCACTTCAACATGAGCAAATCTTTCGCCTTTTACTAAAGATTTCCGTGGAGTGGGGTATTTTCAAGAGTCTTTGCTATTTGTTGAAACCACAACAACTGCTTGTGGTGAAATCGTCAATCAATCGATGTGCATGACCATTGTCAGTTATGGTTGGTGCGGTTAATCGGACAATTAATGAAACGCTTTCCGCATAGAAATGCTATATCTTAGCAACTCAGTGCCCTCTTTCATTTTTTTTTGTGATCGTTATCATTTAAATACCGTGGGCATCGCAAACTGACACAGAAAGTCGTAGTCTCGATTTGCAACAAACATAAATGTTACAAGCGGGCACAAGAGTAAGGAACTAGATTCCAAAGGCAGCTTTGCGCAGAGGCGATATCGTAGCTGATGAGGATATTCCGAGGCGCGATTATTGCTAGTTGAAAACTAAACCCAATACCCCGCCCTGTTACCGCTTTGTACGGTTTTAACAGGGGCAATATATGGACGATTCTTGCAATCGCTGATTTCTTTTAGTATTTAATCTCCAGAAAGCGTGCGTGTGTCGACATGACAAATCGTGTGGCATTATTTAAGTATTGTACAAAGGACAATTTGCAAAAAATTTGAACCAAACACACCACAAACTGAAAGTCGGAATCTGTTTCTTTCGTTAATACTACCTATTCGTTCTGCAACTCTGATCTCACTTCAACATGAGCAAATCTTTCGCCTTTTACTAAAGATTTCCGTGGAGTGGGGTATTTTCAAGAGTCTTTGCTATTTGTTGAAACCACAACAACTGCTTGTGGTGAAATCGTCAATCAATCGATGTGCATGACCATTGTCAGTTATGGTTGGTGCGGTTAATCGGACAATTAATGAAACGCTTTCCGCATAGAAATGCTATATCTTAGCAACTCAGTGCCCTCTTTCATTTTTTTTTGTGATCGTTATCATTTAAATACCGTGGGCATCGCAAACTGACACAGAAAGTCGTAGTCTCGATTTGCAACAAACATAAATGTTACAAGCGGGCACAAGAGTAAGGAACTAGATTCCAAAGGCAGCTTTGCGCAGAGGCGATATCGTAGCTGATGAGGATATTCCGAGGCGCGATTATTGCTAGTTGAAAACTAAACCCAATACCCCGCCCTGTTACCGCTTTGTACGGTTTTAACAGGGGCAATATATGGACGATTCTTGCAATCGCTGATTTCTTTTAGTATTTAATCTCCAGAAAGCGTGCGTGTGTCGACATGACAAATCGTGTGGCATTATTTAAGTATTGTACAAAGGACAATTTGCAAAAAATTTGAACCAAACACACCACAAACTGAAAGTCGGAATCTGTTTCTTTCGTTAATACTACCTATTCGTTCTGCAACTCTGATCTCACTTCAACATGAGCAAATCTTTCGCCTTTTACTAAAGATTTCCGTGGAGTGGGGTATTTTCAAGAGTCTTTGCTATTTGTTGAAACCACAACAACTGCTTGTGGTGAAATCGTCAATCAATCGATGTGCATGACCATTGTCAGTTATGGTTGGTGCGGTTAATCGGACAATTAATGAAACGCTTTCCGCATAGAAATGCTATATCTTAGCAACTCAGTGCCCTCTTTCATTTTTTTTTGTGATCGTTATCATTTAAATACCGTGGGCATCGCAAACTGACACAGAAAGTCGTAGTCTCGATTTGCAACAAACATAAATGTTACAAGCGGGCACAAGAGTAAGGAACTAGATTCCAAAGGCAGCTTTGCGCAGAGGCGATATCGTAGCTGATGAGGATATTCCGAGGCGCGATTATTGCTAGTTGAAAACTAAACCCAATACCCCGCCCTGTTACCGCTTTGTACGGTTTTAACAGGGGCAATATATGGACGATTCTTGCAATCGCTGATTTCTTTTAGTATTTAATCTCCAGAAAGCGTGCGTGTGTCGACATGACAAATCGTGTGGCATTATTTAAGTATTGTACAAAGGACAATTTGCAAAAAATTTGAACCAAACACACCACAAACTGAAAGTCGGAATCTGTTTCTTTCGTTAATACTACCTATTCGTTCTGCAACTCTGATCTCACTTCAACATGAGCAAATCTTTCGCCTTTTACTAAAGATTTCCGTGGAGTGGGGTATTTTCAAGAGTCTTTGCTATTTGTTGAAACCACAACAACTGCTTGTGGTGAAATCGTCAATCAATCGATGTGCATGACCATTGTCAGTTATGGTTGGTGCGGTTAATCGGACAATTAATGAAACGCTTTCCGCATAGAAATGCTATATCTTAGCAACTCAGTGCCCTCTTTCATTTTTTTTTGTGATCGTTATCATTTAAATACCGTGGGCATCGCAAACTGACACAGAAAGTCGTAGTCTCGATTTGCAACAAACATAAATGTTACAAGCGGGCACAAGAGTAAGGAACTAGATTCCAAAGGCAGCTTTGCGCAGAGGCGATATCGTAGCTGATGAGGATATTCCGAGGCGCGATTATTGCTAGTTGAAAACTAAACCCAATACCCCGCCCTGTTACCGCTTTGTACGGTTTTAACAGGGGCAATATATGGACGATTCTTGCAATCGCTGATTTCTTTTAGTATTTAATCTCCAGAAAGCGTGCGTGTGTCGACATGACAAATCGTGTGGCATTATTTAAGTATTGTACAAAGGACAATTTGCAAAAAATTTGAACCAAACACACCACAAACTGAAAGTCGGAATCTGTTTCTTTCGTTAATACTACCTATTCGTTCTGCAACTCTGATCTCACTTCAACATGAGCAAATCTTTCGCCTTTTACTAAAGATTTCCGTGGAGTGGGGTATTTTCAAGAGTCTTTGCTATTTGTTGAAACCACAACAACTGCTTGTGGTGAAATCGTCAATCAATCGATGTGCATGACCATTGTCAGTTATGGTTGGTGCGGTTAATCGGACAATTAATGAAACGCTTTCCGCATAGAAATGCTATATCTTAGCAACTCAGTGCCCTCTTTCATTTTTTTTTGTGATCGTTATCATTTAAATACCGTGGGCATCGCAAACTGACACAGAAAGTCGTAGTCTCGATTTGCAACAAACATAAATGTTACAAGCGGGCACAAGAGTAAGGAACTAGATTCCAAAGGCAGCTTTGCGCAGAGGCGATATCGTAGCTGATGAGGATATTCCGAGGCGCGATTATTGCTAGTTGAAAACTAAACCCAATACCCCGCCCTGTTACCGCTTTGTACGGTTTTAACAGGGGCAATATATGGACGATTCTTGCAATCGCTGATTTCTTTTAGTATTTAATCTCCAGAAAGCGTGCGTGTGTCGACATGACAAATCGTGTGGCATTATTTAAGTATTGTACAAAGGACAATTTGCAAAAAATTTGAACCAAACACACCACAAACTGAAAGTCGGAATCTGTTTCTTTCGTTAATACTACCTATTCGTTCTGCAACTCTGATCTCACTTCAACATGAGCAAATCTTTCGCCTTTTACTAAAGATTTCCGTGGAGTGGGGTATTTTCAAGAGTCTTTGCTATTTGTTGAAACCACAACAACTGCTTGTGGTGAAATCGTCAATCAATCGATGTGCATGACCATTGTCAGTTATGGTTGGTGCGGTTAATCGGACAATTAATGAAACGCTTTCCGCATAGAAATGCTATATCTTAGCAACTCAGTGCCCTCTTTCATTTTTTTTTGTGATCGTTATCATTTAAATACCGTGGCCATCGCAAACTGACACAGAAAGTCGTAGTCTCGATTTGCAACAAACATAAATGTTACAAGCGGGCACAAGAGTAAGGAACTAGATTCCAAAGGCAGCTTTGCGCAGAGGCGATATCGTAGCTGATGAGGATATTCCGAGGCGCGATTATTGCTAGTTGAAAACTAAACCCAATACCCCGCCCTGTTACCGCTTTGTACGGTTTTAACAGGGGCAATATATGGACGATTCTTGCAATCGCTGATTTCTTTTAGTATTTAATCTCCAGAAAGCGTGCGTGTGTCGACATGACAAATCGTGTGGCATTATTTAAGTATTGTACAAAGGACAATTTGCAAAAAATTTGAACCAAACACACCACAAACTGAAAGTCGGAATCTGTTTCTTTCGTTAATACTACCTATTCGTTCTGCAACTCTGATCTCACTTCAACATGAGCAAATCTTTCGCCTTTTACTAAAGATTTCCGTGGAGTGGGGTATTTTCAAGAGTCTTTGCTATTTGTTGAAACCACAACAACTGCTTGTGGTGAAATCGTCAATCAATCGATGTGCATGACCATTGTCAGTTATGGTTGGTGCGGTTAATCGGACAATTAATGAAACGCTTTCCGCATAGAAATGCTATATCTTAGCAACTCAGTGCCCTCTTTCATTTTTTTTTGTGATCGTTATCATTTAAATACCGTGGGCATCGCAAACTGACACAGAAAGTCGTAGTCTCGATTTGCAACAAACATAAATGTTACAAGCGGGCACAAGAGTAAGGAACTAGATTCCAAAGGCAGCTTTGCGCAGAGGCGATATCGTAGCTGATGAGGATATTCCGAGGCGCGATTATTGCTAGTTGAAAACTAAACCCAATACCCCGCCCTGTTACCGCTTTGTACGGTTTTAACAGGGGCAATATATGGACGATTCTTGCAATCGCTGATTTCTTTTAGTATTTAATCTCCAGAAAGCGTGCGTGTGTCGACATGACAAATCGTGTGGCATTATTTAAGTATTGTACAAAGGACAATTTGCAAAAAATTTGAACCAAACACACCACAAACTGAAAGTCGGAATCTGTTTCTTTCGTTAATACTACCTATTCGTTCTGCAACTCTGATCTCACTTCAACATGAGCAAATCTTTCGCCTTTTACTAAAGATTTCCGTGGAGTGGGGTATTTTCAAGAGTCTTTGCTATTTGTTGAAACCACAACAACTGCTTGTGGTGAAATCGTCAATCAATCGATGTGCATGACCATTGTCAGTTATGGTTGGTGCGGTTAATCGGACAATTAATGAAACGCTTTCCGCATAGAAATGCTATATCTTAGCAACTCAGTGCCCTCTTTCATTTTTTTTTGTGATCGTTATCATTTAAATACCGTGGGCATCGCAAACTGACACAGAAAGTCGTAGTCTCGATTTGCAACAAACATAAATGTTACAAGCGGGCACAAGAGTAAGGAACTAGATTCCAAAGGCAGCTTTGCGCAGAGGCGATATCGTAGCTGATGAGGATATTCCGAGGCGCGATTATTGCTAGTTGAAAACTAAACCCAATACCCCGCCCTGTTACCGCTTTGTACGGTTTTAACAGGGGCAATATATGGACGATTCTTGCAATCGCTGATTTCTTTTAGTATTTAATCTCCAGAAAGCGTGCGTGTGTCGACATGACAAATCGTGTGGCATTATTTAAGTATTGTACAAAGGACAATTTGCAAAAAATTTGAACCAAACACACCACAAACTGAAAGTCGGAATCTGTTTCTTTCGTTAATACTACCTATTCGTTCTGCAACTCTGATCTCACTTCAACATGAGCAAATCTTTCGCCTTTTACTAAAGATTTCCGTGGAGTGGGGTATTTTCAAGAGTCTTTGCTATTTGTTGAAACCACAACAACTGCTTGTGGTGAAATCGTCAATCAATCGATGTGCATGACCATTGTCAGTTATGGTTGGTGCGGTTAATCGGACAATTAATGAAACGCTTTCCGCATAGAAATGCTATATCTTAGCAACTCAGTGCCCTCTTTCATTTTTTTTTGTGATCGTTATCATTTAAATACCGTGGGCATCGCAAACTGACACAGAAAGTCGTAGTCTCGATTTGCAACAAACATAAATGTTACAAGCGGGCACAAGAGTAAGGAACTAGATTCCAAAGGCAGCTTTGCGCAGAGGCGATATCGTAGCTGATGAGGATATTCCGAGGCGCGATTATTGCTAGTTGAAAACTAAACCCAATACCCCGCCCTGTTACCGCTTTGTACGGTTTTAACAGGGGCAATATATGGACGATTCTTGCAATCGCTGATTTCTTTTAGTATTTAATCTCCAGAAAGCGTGCGTGTGTCGACATGACAAATCGTGTGGCATTATTTAAGTATTGTACAAAGGACAATTTGCAAAAAATTTGAACCAAACACACCACAAACTGAAAGTCGGAATCTGTTTCTTTCGTTAATACTACCTATTCGTTCTGCAACTCTGATCTCACTTCAACATGAGCAAATCTTTCGCCTTTTACTAAAGATTTCCGTGGAGTGGGGTATTTTCAAGAGTCTTTGCTATTTGTTGAAACCACAACAACTGCTTGTGGTGAAATCGTCAATCAATCGATGTGCATGACCATTGTCAGTTATGGTTGGTGCAGTTTATTCTGTGTTAGGACAATTAATGAAACGCTTTCCGCATAGAAATGCTATATCTTAGCAACTCAGTGCCCTCTTTCATTTTTTTTTGTGATCGTTATCATTTAAATACCGTGGGCATCGCAAACTGACACAGAAAGTCGTAGTCTCGATTTGCAACAAACATAAATGTTACAAGCGGGCACAAGAGTAAGGAACTAGATTCCAAAGGCAGCTTTGCGCAGAGGCGATATCGTAGCTGATGAGGATATTCCGAGGCGCGATTATTGCTAGTTGAAAACTAAACCCAATACCCCGCCCTGTTACCGCTTTGTACGGTTTTAACAGGGGCAATATATGGACGATTCTTGCAATCGCTGATTTCTTTTAGTATTTAATCTCCAGAAAGCGTGCGTGTGTCGACATGACAAATCGTGTGGCATTATTTAAGTATTGTACAAAGGACAATTTGCAAAAAATTTGAACCAAACACACCACAAACTGAAAGTCGGAATCTGTTTCTTTCGTTAATACTACCTATTCGTTCTGCAACTCTGATCTCACTTCAACATGAGCAAATCTTTCGCCTTTTACTAAAGATTTCCGTGGAGTGGGGTATTTTCAAGAGTCTTTGCTATTTGTTGAAACCACAACAACTGCTTGTGGTGAAATCGTCAATCAATCGATGTGCATGACCATTGTCAGTTATGGTTGGTGCAGTTTATTCTGTGTTAGGACAATTAATGAAACGCTTTCCGCATAGAAATGCTATATCTTAGCAACTCAGTGCCCTCTTTCATTTTTTTTTGTGATCGTTATCATTTAAATACCGTGGGCATCGCAAACTGACACAGAAAGTCGTAGTCTCGATTTGCAACAAACATAAATGTTACAAGCGGGCACAAGAGTAAGGAACTAGATTCCAAAGGCAGCTTTGCGCAGAGGCGATATCGTAGCTGATGAGGATATTCCGAGGCGCGATTATTGCTAGTTGAAAACTAAACCCAATACCCCGCCCTGTTACCGCTTTGTACGGTTTTAACAGGGGCAATATATGGACGATTCTTGCAATCGCTGATTTCTTTTAGTATTTAATCTCCAGAAAGCGTGCGTGTGTCGACATGACAAATCGTGTGGCATTATTTAAGTATTGTACAAAGGACAATTTGCAAAAAATTTGAACCAAACACACCACAAACTGAAAGTCGGAATCTGTTTCTTTCGTTAATACTACCTATTCGTTCTGCAACTCTGATCTCACTTCAACATGAGCAAATCTTTCGCCTTTTACTAAAGATTTCCGTGGAGTGGGGTATTTTCAAGAGTCTTTGCTATTTGTTGAAACCACAACAACTGCTTGTGGTGAAATCGTCAATCAATCGATGTGCATGACCATTGTCAGTTATGGTTGGTGCAGTTTATTCTGTGTTAGGACAATTAATGAAACGCTTTCCGCATAGAAATGCTATATCTTAGCAACTCAGTGCCCTCTTTCATTTTTTTTTGTGATCGTTATCATTTAAATACCGTGGGCATCGCAAACTGACACAGAAAGTCGTAGTCTCGATTTGCAACAAACATAAATGTTACAAGCGGGCACAAGAGTAAGGAACTAGATTCCAAAGGCAGCTTTGCGCAGAGGCGATATCGTAGCTGATGAGGATATTCCGAGGCGCGATTATTGCTAGTTGAAAACTAAACCCAATACCCCGCCCTGTTACCGCTTTGTACGGTTTTAACAGGGGCAATATATGGACGATTCTTGCAATCGCTGATTTCTTTTAGTATTTAATCTCCAGAAAGCGTGCGTGTGTCGACATGACAAATCGTGTGGCATTATTTAAGTATTGTACAAAGGACAATTTGCAAAAAATTTGAACCAAACACACCACAAACTGAAAGTCGGAATCTGTTTCTTTCGTTAATACTACCTATTCGTTCTGCAACTCTGATCTCACTTCAACATGAGCAAATCTTTCGCCTTTTACTAAAGATTTCCGTGGAGTGGGGTATTTTCAAGAGTCTTTGCTATTTGTTGAAACCACAACAACTGCTTGTGGTGAAATCGTCAATCAATCGATGTGCATGACCATTGTCAGTTATGGTTGGTGCAGTTTATTCTGTGTTAGGACAATTAATGAAACGCTTTCCGCATAGAAATGCTATATCTTAGCAACTCAGTGCCCTCTTTCATTTTTTTTTGTGATCGTTATCATTTAAATACCGTGGGCATCGCAAACTGACACAGAAAGTCGTAGTCTCGATTTGCAACAAACATAAATGTTACAAGCGGGCACAAGAGTAAGGAACTAGATTCCAAAGGCAGCTTTGCGCAGAGGCGATATCGTAGCTGATGAGGATATTCCGAGGCGCGATTATTGCTAGTTGAAAACTAAACCCAATACCCCGCCCTGTTACCGCTTTGTACGGTTTTAACAGGGGCAATATATGGACGATTCTTGCAATCGCTGATTTCTTTTAGTATTTAATCTCCAGAAAGCGTGCGTGTGTCGACATGACAAATCGTGTGGCATTATTTAAGTATTGTACAAAGGACAATTTGCAAAAAATTTGAACCAAACACACCACAAACTGAAAGTCGGAATCTGTTTCTTTCGTTAATACTACCTATTCGTTCTGCAACTCTGATCTCACTTCAACATGAGCAAATCTTTCGCCTTTTACTAAAGATTTCCGTGGAGTGGGGTATTTTCAAGAGTCTTTGCTATTTGTTGAAACCACAACAACTGCTTGTGGTGAAATCGTCAATCAATCGATGTGCATGACCATTGTCAGTTATGGTTGGTGCGGTTAATCGGACAATTAATGAAACGCTTTCCGCATAGAAATGCTATATCTTAGCAACTCAGTGCCCTCTTTCATTTTTTTTTGTGATCGTTATCATTTAAATACCGTGGGCATCGCAAACTGACACAGAAAGTCGTAGTCTCGATTTGCAACAAACATAAATGTTACAAGCGGGCACAAGAGTAAGGAACTAGATTCCAAAGGCAGCTTTGCGCAGAGGCGATATCGTAGCTGATGAGGATATTCCGAGGCGCGATTATTGCTAGTTGAAAACTAAACCCAATACCCCGCCCTGTTACCGCTTTGTACGGTTTTAACAGGGGCAATATATGGACGATTCTTGCAATCGCTGATTTCTTTTAGTATTTAATCTCCAGAAAGCGTGCGTGTGTCGACATGACAAATCGTGTGGCATTATTTAAGTATTGTACAAAGGACAATTTGCAAAAAATTTGAACCAAACACACCACAAACTGAAAGTCGGAATCTGTTTCTTTCGTTAATACTACCTATTCGTTCTGCAACTCTGATCTCACTTCAACATGAGCAAATCTTTCGCCTTTTACTAAAGATTTCCGTGGAGTGGGGTATTTTCAAGAGTCTTTGCTATTTGTTGAAACCACAACAACTGCTTGTGGTGAAATCGTCAATCAATCGATGTGCATGACCATTGTCAGTTATGGTTGGTGCAGTTTATTCTGTGTTAGGACAATTAATGAAACGCTTTCCGCATAGAAATGCTATATCTTAGCAACTCAGTGCCCTCTTTCATTTTTTTTTGTGATCGTTATCATTTAAATACCGTGGGCATCGCAAACTGACACAGAAAGTCGTAGTCTCGATTTGCAACAAACATAAATGTTACAAGCGGGCACAAGAGTAAGGAACTAGATTCCAAAGGCAGCTTTGCGCAGAGGCGATATCGTAGCTGATGAGGATATTCCGAGGCGCGATTATTGCTAGTTGAAAACTAAACCCAATACCCCGCCCTGTTACCGCTTTGTACGGTTTTAACAGGGGCAATATATGGACGATTCTTGCAATCGCTGATTTCTTTTAGTATTTAATCTCCAGAAAGCGTGCGTGTGTCGACATGACAAATCGTGTGGCATTATTTAAGTATTGTACAAAGGACAATTTGCAAAAAATTTGAACCAAACACACCACAAACTGAAAGTCGGAATCTGTTTCTTTCGTTAATACTACCTATTCGTTCTGCAACTCTGATCTCACTTCAACATGAGCAAATCTTTCGCCTTTTACTAAAGATTTCCGTGGAGTGGGGTATTTTCAAGAGTCTTTGCTATTTGTTGAAACCACAACAACTGCTTGTGGTGAAATCGTCAATCAATCGATGTGCATGACCATTGTCAGTTATGGTTGGTGCAGTTTATTCTGTGTTAGGACAATTAATGAAACGCTTTCCGCATAGAAATGCTATATCTTAGCAACTCAGTGCCCTCTTTCATTTTTTTTTGTGATCGTTATCATTTAAATACCGTGGGCATCGCAAACTGACACAGAAAGTCGTAGTCTCGATTTGCAACAAACATAAATGTTACAAGCGGGCACAAGAGTAAGGAACTAGATTCCAAAGGCAGCTTTGCGCAGAGGCGATATCGTAGCTGATGAGGATATTCCGAGGCGCGATTATTGCTAGTTGAAAACTAAACCCAATACCCCGCCCTGTTACCGCTTTGTACGGTTTTAACAGGGGCAATATATGGACGATTCTTGCAATCGCTGATTTCTTTTAGTATTTAATCTCCAGAAAGCGTGCGTGTGTCGACATGACAAATCGTGTGGCATTATTTAAGTATTGTACAAAGGACAATTTGCAAAAAATTTGAACCAAACACACCACAAACTGAAAGTCGGAATCTGTTTCTTTCGTTAATACTACCTATTCGTTCTGCAACTCTGATCTCACTTCAACATGAGCAAATCTTTCGCCTTTTACTAAAGATTTCCGTGGAGTGGGGTATTTTCAAGAGTCTTTGCTATTTGTTGAAACCACAACAACTGCTTGTGGTGAAATCGTCAATCAATCGATGTGCATGACCATTGTCAGTTATGGTTGGTGCAGTTTATTCTGTGTTAGGACAATTAATGAAACGCTTTCCGCATAGAAATGCTATATCTTAGCAACTCAGTGCCCTCTTTCATTTTTTTTTGTGATCGTTATCATTTAAATACCGTGGGCATCGCAAACTGACACAGAAAGTCGTAGTCTCGATTTGCAACAAACATAAATGTTACAAGCGGGCACAAGAGTAAGGAACTAGATTCCAAAGGCAGCTTTGCGCAGAGGCGATATCGTAGCTGATGAGGATATTCCGAGGCGCGATTATTGCTAGTTGAAAACTAAACCCAATACCCCGCCCTGTTACCGCTTTGTACGGTTTTAACAGGGGCAATATATGGACGATTCTTGCAATCGCTGATTTCTTTTAGTATTTAATCTCCAGAAAGCGTGCGTGTGTCGACATGACAAATCGTGTGGCATTATTTAAGTATTGTACAAAGGACAATTTGCAAAAAATTTGAACCAAACACACCACAAACTGAAAGTCGGAATCTGTTTCTTTCGTTAATACTACCTATTCGTTCTGCAACTCTGATCTCACTTCAACATGAGCAAATCTTTCGCCTTTTACTAAAGATTTCCGTGGAGTGGGGTATTTTCAAGAGTCTTTGCTATTTGTTGAAACCACAACAACTGCTTGTGGTGAAATCGTCAATCAATCGATGTGCATGACCATTGTCAGTTATGGTTGGTGCAGTTTATTCTGTGTTAGGACAATTAATGAAACGCTTTCCGCATAGAAATGCTATATCTTAGCAACTCAGTGCCCTCTTTCATTTTTTTTTGTGATCGTTATCATTTAAATACCGTGGGCATCGCAAACTGACACAGAAAGTCGTAGTCTCGATTTGCAACAAACATAAATGTTACAAGCGGGCACAAGAGTAAGGAACTAGATTCCAAAGGCAGCTTTGCGCAGAGGCGATATCGTAGCTGATGAGGATATTCCGAGGCGCGATTATTGCTAGTTGAAAACTAAACCCAATACCCCGCCCTGTTACCGCTTTGTACGGTTTTAACAGGGGCAATATATGGACGATTCTTGCAATCGCTGATTTCTTTTAGTATTTAATCTCCAGAAAGCGTGCGTGTGTCGACATGACAAATCGTGTGGCATTATTTAAGTATTGTACAAAGGACAATTTGCAAAAAATTTGAACCAAACACACCACAAACTGAAAGTCGGAATCTGTTTCTTTCGTTAATACTACCTATTCGTTCTGCAACTCTGATCTCACTTCAACATGAGCAAATCTTTCGCCTTTTACTAAAGATTTCCGTGGAGTGGGGTATTTTCAAGAGTCTTTGCTATTTGTTGAAACCACAACAACTGCTTGTGGTGAAATCGTCAATCAATCGATGTGCATGACCATTGTCAGTTATGGTTGGTGCGGTTAATCGGACAATTAATGAAACGCTTTCCGCATAGAAATGCTATATCTTAGCAACTCAGTGCCCTCTTTCATTTTTTTTTGTGATCGTTATCATTTAAATACCGTGGGCATCGCAAACTGACACAGAAAGTCGTAGTCTCGATTTGCAACAAACATAAATGTTACAAGCGGGCACAAGAGTAAGGAACTAGATTCCAAAGGCAGCTTTGCGCAGAGGCGATATCGTAGCTGATGAGGATATTCCGAGGCGCGATTATTGCTAGTTGAAAACTAAACCCAATACCCCGCCCTGTTACCGCTTTGTACGGTTTTAACAGGGGCAATATATGGACGATTCTTGCAATCGCTGATTTCTTTTAGTATTTAATCTCCAGAAAGCGTGCGTGTGTCGACATGACAAATCGTGTGGCATTATTTAAGTATTGTACAAAGGACAATTTGCAAAAAATTTGAACCAAACACACCACAAACTGAAAGTCGGAATCTGTTTCTTTCGTTAATACTACCTATTCGTTCTGCAACTCTGATCTCACTTCAACATGAGCAAATCTTTCGCCTTTTACTAAAGATTTCCGTGGAGTGGGGTATTTTCAAGAGTCTTTGCTATTTGTTGAAACCACAACAACTGCTTGTGGTGAAATCGTCAATCAATCGATGTGCATGACCATTGTCAGTTATGGTTGGTGCAGTTTATTCTGTGTTAGGACAATTAATGAAACGCTTTCCGCATAGAAATGCTATATCTTAGCAACTCAGTGCCCTCTTTCATTTTTTTTTGTGATCGTTATCATTTAAATACCGTGGGCATCGCAAACTGACACAGAAAGTCGTAGTCTCGATTTGCAACAAACATAAATGTTACAAGCGGGCACAAGAGTAAGGAACTAGATTCCAAAGGCAGCTTTGCGCAGAGGCGATATCGTAGCTGATGAGGATATTCCGAGGCGCGATTATTGCTAGTTGAAAACTAAACCCAATACCCCGCCCTGTTACCGCTTTGTACGGTTTTAACAGGGGCAATATATGGACGATTCTTGCAATCGCTGATTTCTTTTAGTATTTAATCTCCAGAAAGCGTGCGTGTGTCGACATGACAAATCGTGTGGCATTATTTAAGTATTGTACAAAGGACAATTTGCAAAAAATTTGAACCAAACACACCACAAACTGAAAGTCGGAATCTGTTTCTTTCGTTAATACTACCTATTCGTTCTGCAACTCTGATCTCACTTCAACATGAGCAAATCTTTCGCCTTTTACTAAAGATTTCCGTGGAGTGGGGTATTTTCAAGAGTCTTTGCTATTTGTTGAAACCACAACAACTGCTTGTGGTGAAATCGTCAATCAATCGATGTGCATGACCATTGTCAGTTATGGTTGGTGCAGTTTATTCTGTGTTAGGACAATTAATGAAACGCTTTCCGCATAGAAATGCTATATCTTAGCAACTCAGTGCCCTCTTTCATTTTTTTTTGTGATCGTTATCATTTAAATACCGTGGGCATCGCAAACTGACACAGAAAGTCGTAGTCTCGATTTGCAACAAACATAAATGTTACAAGCGGGCACAAGAGTAAGGAACTAGATTCCAAAGGCAGCTTTGCGCAGAGGCGATATCGTAGCTGATGAGGATATTCCGAGGCGCGATTATTGCTAGTTGAAAACTAAACCCAATACCCCGCCCTGTTACCGCTTTGTACGGTTTTAACAGGGGCAATATATGGACGATTCTTGCAATCGCTGATTTCTTTTAGTATTTAATCTCCAGAAAGCGTGCGTGTGTCGACATGACAAATCGTGTGGCATTATTTAAGTATTGTACAAAGGACAATTTGCAAAAAATTTGAACCAAACACACCACAAACTGAAAGTCGGAATCTGTTTCTTTCGTTAATACTACCTATTCGTTCTGCAACTCTGATCTCACTTCAACATGAGCAAATCTTTCGCCTTTTACTAAAGATTTCCGTGGAGTGGGGTATTTTCAAGAGTCTTTGCTATTTGTTGAAACCACAACAACTGCTTGTGGTGAAATCGTCAATCAATCGATGTGCATGACCATTGTCAGTTATGGTTGGTGCAGTTTATTCTGTGTTAGGACAATTAATGAAACGCTTTCCGCATAGAAATGCTATATCTTAGCAACTCAGTGCCCTCTTTCATTTTTTTTTGTGATCGTTATCATTTAAATACCGTGGGCATCGCAAACTGACACAGAAAGTCGTAGTCTCGATTTGCAACAAACATAAATGTTACAAGCGGGCACAAGAGTAAGGAACTAGATTCCAAAGGCAGCTTTGCGCAGAGGCGATATCGTAGCTGATGAGGATATTCCGAGGCGCGATTATTGCTAGTTGAAAACTAAACCCAATACCCCGCCCTGTTACCGCTTTGTACGGTTTTAACAGGGGCAATATATGGACGATTCTTGCAATCGCTGATTTCTTTTAGTATTTAATCTCCAGAAAGCGTGCGTGTGTCGACATGACAAATCGTGTGGCATTATTTAAGTATTGTACAAAGGACAATTTGCAAAAAATTTGAACCAAACACACCACAAACTGAAAGTCGGAATCTGTTTCTTTCGTTAATACTACCTATTCGTTCTGCAACTCTGATCTCACTTCAACATGAGCAAATCTTTCGCCTTTTACTAAAGATTTCCGTGGAGTGGGGTATTTTCAAGAGTCTTTGCTATTTGTTGAAACCACAACAACTGCTTGTGGTGAAATCGTCAATCAATCGATGTGCATGACCATTGTCAGTTATGGTTGGTGCAGTTTATTCTGTGTTAGGACAATTAATGAAACGCTTTCCGCATAGAAATGCTATATCTTAGCAACTCAGTGCCCTCTTTCATTTTTTTTTGTGATCGTTATCATTTAAATACCGTGGGCATCGCAAACTGACACAGAAAGTCGTAGTCTCGATTTGCAACAAACATAAATGTTACAAGCGGGCACAAGAGTAAGGAACTAGATTCCAAAGGCAGCTTTGCGCAGAGGCGATATCGTAGCTGATGAGGATATTCCGAGGCGCGATTATTGCTAGTTGAAAACTAAACCCAATACCCCGCCCTGTTACCGCTTTGTACGGTTTTAACAGGGGCAATATATGGACGATTCTTGCAATCGCTGATTTCTTTTAGTATTTAATCTCCAGAAAGCGTGCGTGTGTCGACATGACAAATCGTGTGGCATTATTTAAGTATTGTACAAAGGACAATTTGCAAAAAATTTGAACCAAACACACCACAAACTGAAAGTCGGAATCTGTTTCTTTCGTTAATACTACCTATTCGTTCTGCAACTCTGATCTCACTTCAACATGAGCAAATCTTTCGCCTTTTACTAAAGATTTCCGTGGAGTGGGGTATTTTCAAGAGTCTTTGCTATTTGTTGAAACCACAACAACTGCTTGTGGTGAAATCGTCAATCAATCGATGTGCATGACCATTGTCAGTTATGGTTGGTGCAGTTTATTCTGTGTTAGGACAATTAATGAAACGCTTTCCGCATAGAAATGCTATATCTTAGCAACTCAGTGCCCTCTTTCATTTTTTTTTGTGATCGTTATCATTTAAATACCGTGGGCATCGCAAACTGACACAGAAAGTCGTAGTCTCGATTTGCAACAAACATAAATGTTACAAGCGGGCACAAGAGTAAGGAACTAGATTCCAAAGGCAGCTTTGCGCAGAGGCGATATCGTAGCTGATGAGGATATTCCGAGGCGCGATTATTGCTAGTTGAAAACTAAACCCAATACCCCGCCCTGTTACCGCTTTGTACGGTTTTAACAGGGGCAATATATGGACGATTCTTGCAATCGCTGATTTCTTTTAGTATTTAATCTCCAGAAAGCGTGCGTGTGTCGACATGACAAATCGTGTGGCATTATTTAAGTATTGTACAAAGGACAATTTGCAAAAAATTTGAACCAAACACACCACAAACTGAAAGTCGGAATCTGTTTCTTTCGTTAATACTACCTATTCGTTCTGCAACTCTGATCTCACTTCAACATGAGCAAATCTTTCGCCTTTTACTAAAGATTTCCGTGGAGTGGGGTATTTTCAAGAGTCTTTGCTATTTGTTGAAACCACAACAACTGCTTGTGGTGAAATCGTCAATCAATCGATGTGCATGACCATTGTCAGTTATGGTTGGTGCAGTTTATTCTGTGTTAGGACAATTAATGAAACGCTTTCCGCATAGAAATGCTATATCTTAGCAACTCAGTGCCCTCTTTCATTTTTTTTTGTGATCGTTATCATTTAAATACCGTGGGCATCGCAAACTGACACAGAAAGTCGTAGTCTCGATTTGCAACAAACATAAATGTTACAAGCGGGCACAAGAGTAAGGAACTAGATTCCAAAGGCAGCTTTGCGCAGAGGCGATATCGTAGCTGATGAGGATATTCCGAGGCGCGATTATTGCTAGTTGAAAACTAAACCCAATACCCCGCCCTGTTACCGCTTTGTACGGTTTTAACAGGGGCAATATATGGACGATTCTTGCAATCGCTGATTTCTTTTAGTATTTAATCTCCAGAAAGCGTGCGTGTGTCGACATGACAAATCGTGTGGCATTATTTAAGTATTGTACAAAGGACAATTTGCAAAAAATTTGAACCAAACACACCACAAACTGAAAGTCGGAATCTGTTTCTTTCGTTAATACTACCTATTCGTTCTGCAACTCTGATCTCACTTCAACATGAGCAAATCTTTCGCCTTTTACTAAAGATTTCCGTGGAGTGGGGTATTTTCAAGAGTCTTTGCTATTTGTTGAAACCACAACAACTGCTTGTGGTGAAATCGTCAATCAATCGATGTGCATGACCATTGTCAGTTATGGTTGGTGCAGTTTATTCTGTGTTAGGACAATTAATGAAACGCTTTCCGCATAGAAATGCTATATCTTAGCAACTCAGTGCCCTCTTTCATTTTTTTTTGTGATCGTTATCATTTAAATACCGTGGGCATCGCAAACTGACACAGAAAGTCGTAGTCTCGATTTGCAACAAACATAAATGTTACAAGCGGGCACAAGAGTAAGGAACTAGATTCCAAAGGCAGCTTTGCGCAGAGGCGATATCGTAGCTGATGAGGATATTCCGAGGCGCGATTATTGCTAGTTGAAAACTAAACCCAATACCCCGCCCTGTTACCGCTTTGTACGGTTTTAACAGGGGCAATATATGGACGATTCTTGCAATCGCTGATTTCTTTTAGTATTTAATCTCCAGAAAGCGTGCGTGTGTCGACATGACAAATCGTGTGGCATTATTTAAGTATTGTACAAAGGACAATTTGCAAAAAATTTGAACCAAACACACCACAAACTGAAAGTCGGAATCTGTTTCTTTCGTTAATACTACCTATTCGTTCTGCAACTCTGATCTCACTTCAACATGAGCAAATCTTTCGCCTTTTACTAAAGATTTCCGTGGAGTGGGGTATTTTCAAGAGTCTTTGCTATTTGTTGAAACCACAACAACTGCTTGTGGTGAAATCGTCAATCAATCGATGTGCATGACCATTGTCAGTTATGGTTGGTGCAGTTTATTCTGTGTTAGGACAATTAATGAAACGCTTTCCGCATAGAAATGCTATATCTTAGCAACTCAGTGCCCTCTTTCATTTTTTTTTGTGATCGTTATCATTTAAATACCGTGGGCATCGCAAACTGACACAGAAAGTCGTAGTCTCGATTTGCAACAAACATAAATGTTACAAGCGGGCACAAGAGTAAGGAACTAGATTCCAAAGGCAGCTTTGCGCAGAGGCGATATCGTAGCTGATGAGGATATTCCGAGGCGCGATTATTGCTAGTTGAAAACTAAACCCAATACCCCGCCCTGTTACCGCTTTGTACGGTTTTAACAGGGGCAATATATGGACGATTCTTGCAATCGCTGATTTCTTTTAGTATTTAATCTCCAGAAAGCGTGCGTGTGTCGACATGACAAATCGTGTGGCATTATTTAAGTATTGTACAAAGGACAATTTGCAAAAAATTTGAACCAAACACACCACAAACTGAAAGTCGGAATCTGTTTCTTTCGTTAATACTACCTATTCGTTCTGCAACTCTGATCTCACTTCAACATGAGCAAATCTTTCGCCTTTTACTAAAGATTTCCGTGGAGTGGGGTATTTTCAAGAGTCTTTGCTATTTGTTGAAACCACAACAACTGCTTGTGGTGAAATCGTCAATCAATCGATGTGCATGACCATTGTCAGTTATGGTTGGTGCAGTTTATTCTGTGTTAGGACAATTAATGAAACGCTTTCCGCATAGAAATGCTATATCTTAGCAACTCAGTGCCCTCTTTCATTTTTTTTGTGATCGTTATCATTTAAATACCGTGGGCATCGCAAACTGACACAGAAAGTCGTAGTCTCGATTTGCAACAAACATAAATGTTACAAGCGGGCACAAGAGTAAGGAACTAGATTCCAAAGGCAGCTTTGCGCAGAGGCGATATCGTAGCTGATGAGGATATTCCGAGGCGCGATTATTGCTAGTTGAAAACTAAACCCAATACCCCGCCCTGTTACCGCTTTGTACGGTTTTAACAGGGGCAATATATGGACGATTCTTGCAATCGCTGATTTCTTTTAGTATTTAATCTCCAGAAAGCGTGCGTGTGTCGACATGACAAATCGTGTGGCATTATTTAAGTATTGTACAAAGGACAATTTGCAAAAAATTTGAACCAAACACACCACAAACTGAAAGTCGGAATCTGTTTCTTTCGTTAATACTACCTATTCGTTCTGCAACTCTGATCTCACTTCAACATGAGCAAATCTTTCGCCTTTTACTAAAGATTTCCGTGGAGTGGGGTATTTTCAAGAGTCTTTGCTATTTGTTGAAACCACAACAACTGCTTGTGGTGAAATCGTCAATCAATCGATGTGCATGACCATTGTCAGTTATGGTTGGTGCAGTTTATTCTGTGTTAGGACAATTAATGAAACGCTTTCCGCATAGAAATGCTATATCTTAGCAACTCAGTGCCCTCTTTCATTTTTTTTTGTGATCGTTATCATTTAAATACCGTGGGCATCGCAAACTGACACAGAAAGTCGTAGTCTCGATTTGCAACAAACATAAATGTTACAAGCGGGCACAAGAGTAAGGAACTAGATTCCAAAGGCAGCTTTGCGCAGAGGCGATATCGTAGCTGATGAGGATATTCCGAGGCGCGATTATTGCTAGTTGAAAACTAAACCCAATACCCCGCCCTGTTACCGCTTTGTACGGTTTTAACAGGGGCAATATATGGACGATTCTTGCAATCGCTGATTTCTTTTAGTATTTAATCTCCAGAAAGCGTGCGTGTGTCGACATGACAAATCGTGTGGCATTATTTAAGTATTGTACAAAGGACAATTTGCAAAAAATTTGAACCAAACACACCACAAACTGAAAGTCGGAATCTGTTTCTTTCGTTAATACTACCTATTCGTTCTGCAACTCTGATCTCACTTCAACATGAGCAAATCTTTCGCCTTTTACTAAAGATTTCCGTGGAGTGGGGTATTTTCAAGAGTCTTTGCTATTTGTTGAAACCACAACAACTGCTTGTGGTGAAATCGTCAATCAATCGATGTGCATGACCATTGTCAGTTATGGTTGGTGCGGTTAATCGGACAATTAATGAAACGCTTTCCGCATAGAAATGCTATATCTTAGCAACTCAGTGCCCTCTTTCATTTTTTTTTGTGATCGTTATCATTTAAATACCGTGGGCATCGCAAACTGACACAGAAAGTCGTAGTCTCGATTTGCAACAAACATAAATGTTACAAGCGGGCACAAGAGTAAGGAACTAGATTCCAAAGGCAGCTTTGCGCAGAGGCGATATCGTAGCTGATGAGGATATTCCGAGGCGCGATTATTGCTAGTTGAAAACTAAACCCAATACCCCGCCCTGTTACCGCTTTGTACGGTTTTAACAGGGGCAATATATGGACGATTCTTGCAATCGCTGATTTCTTTTAGTATTTAATCTCCAGAAAGCGTGCGTGTGTCGACATGACAAATCGTGTGGCATTATTTAAGTATTGTACAAAGGACAATTTGCAAAAAATTTGAACCAAACACACCACAAACTGAAAGTCGGAATCTGTTTCTTTCGTTAATACTACCTATTCGTTCTGCAACTCTGATCTCACTTCAACATGAGCAAATCTTTCGCCTTTTACTAAAGATTTCCGTGGAGTGGGGTATTTTCAAGAGTCTTTGCTATTTGTTGAAACCACAACAACTGCTTGTGGTGAAATCGTCAATCAATCGATGTGCATGACCATTGTCAGTTATGGTTGGTGCGGTTAATCGGACAATTAATGAAACGCTTTCCGCATAGAAATGCTATATCTTAGCAACTCAGTGCCCTCTTTCATTTTTTTTTGTGATCGTTATCATTTAAATACCGTGGGCATCGCAAACTGACACAGAAAGTCGTAGTCTCGATTTGCAACAAACATAAATGTTACAAGCGGGCACAAGAGTAAGGAACTAGATTCCAAAGGCAGCTTTGCGCAGAGGCGATATCGTAGCTGATGAGGATATTCCGAGGCGCGATTATTGCTAGTTGAAAACTAAACCCAATACCCCGCCCTGTTACCGCTTTGTACGGTTTTAACAGGGGCAATATATGGACGATTCTTGCAATCGCTGATTTCTTTTAGTATTTAATCTCCAGAAAGCGTGCGTGTGTCGACATGACAAATCGTGTGGCATTATTTAAGTATTGTACAAAGGACAATTTGCAAAAAATTTGAACCAAACACACCACAAACTGAAAGTCGGAATCTGTTTCTTTCGTTAATACTACCTATTCGTTCTGCAACTCTGATCTCACTTCAACATGAGCAAATCTTTCGCCTTTTACTAAAGATTTCCGTGGAGTGGGGTATTTTCAAGAGTCTTTGCTATTTGTTGAAACCACAACAACTGCTTGTGGTGAAATCGTCAATCAATCGATGTGCATGACCATTGTCAGTTATGGTTGGTGCGGTTAATCGGACAATTAATGAAACGCTTTCCGCATAGAAATGCTATATCTTAGCAACTCAGTGCCCTCTTTCATTTTTTTTTGTGATCGTTATCATTTAAATACCGTGGGCATCGCAAACTGACACAGAAAGTCGTAGTCTCGATTTGCAACAAACATAAATGTTACAAGCGGGCACAAGAGTAAGGAACTAGATTCCAAAGGCAGCTTTGCGCAGAGGCGATATCGTAGCTGATGAGGATATTCCGAGGCGCGATTATTGCTAGTTGAAAACTAAACCCAATACCCCGCCCTGTTACCGCTTTGTACGGTTTTAACAGGGGCAATATATGGACGATTCTTGCAATCGCTGATTTCTTTTAGTATTTAATCTCCAGAAAGCGTGCGTGTGTCGACATGACAAATCGTGTGGCATTATTTAAGTATTGTACAAAGGACAATTTGCAAAAAATTTGAACCAAACACACCACAAACTGAAAGTCGGAATCTGTTTCTTTCGTTAATACTACCTATTCGTTCTGCAACTCTGATCTCACTTCAACATGAGCAAATCTTTCGCCTTTTACTAAAGATTTCCGTGGAGTGGGGTATTTTCAAGAGTCTTTGCTATTTGTTGAAACCACAACAACTGCTTGTGGTGAAATCGTCAATCAATCGATGTGCATGACCATTGTCAGTTATGGTTGGTGCGGTTAATCGGACAATTAATGAAACGCTTTCCGCATAGAAATGCTATATCTTAGCAACTCAGTGCCCTCTTTCATTTTTTTTTGTGATCGTTATCATTTAAATACCGTGGGCATCGCAAACTGACACAGAAAGTCGTAGTCTCGATTTGCAACAAACATAAATGTTACAAGCGGGCACAAGAGTAAGGAACTAGATTCCAAAGGCAGCTTTGCGCAGAGGCGATATCGTAGCTGATGAGGATATTCCGAGGCGCGATTATTGCTAGTTGAAAACTAAACCCAATACCCCGCCCTGTTACCGCTTTGTACGGTTTTAACAGGGGCAATATATGGACGATTCTTGCAATCGCTGATTTCTTTTAGTATTTAATCTCCAGAAAGCGTGCGTGTGTCGACATGACAAATCGTGTGGCATTATTTAAGTATTGTACAAAGGACAATTTGCAAAAAATTTGAACCAAACACACCACAAACTGAAAGTCGGAATCTGTTTCTTTCGTTAATACTACCTATTCGTTCTGCAACTCTGATCTCACTTCAACATGAGCAAATCTTTCGCCTTTTACTAAAGATTTCCGTGGAGTGGGGTATTTTCAAGAGTCTTTGCTATTTGTTGAAACCACAACAACTGCTTGTGGTGAAATCGTCAATCAATCGATGTGCATGACCATTGTCAGTTATGGTTGGTGCGGTTAATCGGACAATTAATGAAACGCTTTCCGCATAGAAATGCTATATCTTAGCAACTCAGTGCCCTCTTTCATTTTTTTTTGTGATCGTTATCATTTAAATACCGTGGGCATCGCAAACTGACACAGAAAGTCGTAGTCTCGATTTGCAACAAACATAAATGTTACAAGCGGGCACAAGAGTAAGGAACTAGATTCCAAAGGCAGCTTTGCGCAGAGGCGATATCGTAGCTGATGAGGATATTCCGAGGCGCGATTATTGCTAGTTGAAAACTAAACCCAATACCCCGCCCTGTTACCGCTTTGTACGGTTTTAACAGGGGCAATATATGGACGATTCTTGCAATCGCTGATTTCTTTTAGTATTTAATCTCCAGAAAGCGTGCGTGTGTCGACATGACAAATCGTGTGGCATTATTTAAGTATTGTACAAAGGACAATTTGCAAAAAATTTGAACCAAACACACCACAAACTGAAAGTCGGAATCTGTTTCTTTCGTTAATACTACCTATTCGTTCTGCAACTCTGATCTCACTTCAACATGAGCAAATCTTTCGCCTTTTACTAAAGATTTCCGTGGAGTGGGGTATTTTCAAGAGTCTTTGCTATTTGTTGAAACCACAACAACTGCTTGTGGTGAAATCGTCAATCAATCGATGTGCATGACCATTGTCAGTTATGGTTGGTGCGGTTAATCGGACAATTAATGAAACGCTTTCCGCATAGAAATGCTATATCTTAGCAACTCAGTGCCCTCTTTCATTTTTTTTTGTGATCGTTATCATTTAAATACCGTGGGCATCGCAAACTGACACAGAAAGTCGTAGTCTCGATTTGCAACAAACATAAATGTTACAAGCGGGCACAAGAGTAAGGAACTAGATTCCAAAGGCAGCTTTGCGCAGAGGCGATATCGTAGCTGATGAGGATATTCCGAGGCGCGATTATTGCTAGTTGAAAACTAAACCCAATACCCCGCCCTGTTACCGCTTTGTACGGTTTTAACAGGGGCAAT
Source organism: Phallusia mammillata (assembly GCF_965637545.1). Lineage (NCBI taxonomy): Eukaryota > Metazoa > Chordata > Ascidiacea > Phlebobranchia > Ascidiidae > Phallusia > Phallusia mammillata. The sequence goes on along the minus strand of NC_137254.1, from coordinate 10,483,603 downwards.
ATATGGACGATTCTTGCAATCGCTGATTTCTTTTAGTATTTAATCTCCAGAAAGCGTGCGTGTGTCGACATGACAAATCGTGTGGCATTATTTAAGTATTGTACAAAGGACAATTTGCAAAAAATTTGAACCAAACACACCACAAACTGAAAGTCGGAATCTGTTTCTTTCGTTAATACTACCTATTCGTTCTGCAACTCTGATCTCACTTCAACATGAGCAAATCTTTCGCCTTTTACTAAAGATTTCCGTGGAGTGGGGTATTTTCAAGAGTCTTTGCTATTTGTTGAAACCACAACAACTGCTTGTGGTGAAATCGTCAATCAATCGATGTGCATGACCATTGTCAGTTATGGTTGGTGCGGTTAATCGGACAATTAATGAAACGCTTTCCGCATAGAAATGCTATATCTTAGCAACTCAGTGCCCTCTTTCATTTTTTTTTGTGATCGTTATCATTTAAATACCGTGGGCATCGCAAACTGACACAGAAAGTCGTAGTCTCGATTTGCAACAAACATAAATGTTACAAGCGGGCACAAGAGTAAGGAACTAGATTCCAAAGGCAGCTTTGCGCAGAGGCGATATCGTAGCTGATGAGGATATTCCGAGGCGCGATTATTGCTAGTTGAAAACTAAACCCAATACCCCGCCCTGTTACCGCTTTGTACGGTTTTAACAGGGGCAATATATGGACGATTCTTGCAATCGCTGATTTCTTTTAGTATTTAATCTCCAGAAAGCGTGCGTGTGTCGACATGACAAATCGTGTGGCATTATTTAAGTATTGTACAAAGGACAATTTGCAAAAAATTTGAACCAAACACACCACAAACTGAAAGTCGGAATCTGTTTCTTTCGTTAATACTACCTATTCGTTCTGCAACTCTGATCTCACTTCAACATGAGCAAATCTTTCGCCTTTTACTAAAGATTTCCGTGGAGTGGGGTATTTTCAAGAGTCTTTGCTATTTGTTGAAACCACAACAACTGCTTGTGGTGAAATCGTCAATCAATCGATGTGCATGACCATTGTCAGTTATGGTTGGTGCGGTTAATCGGACAATTAATGAAACGCTTTCCGCATAGAAATGCTATATCTTAGCAACTCAGTGCCCTCTTTCATTTTTTTTTGTGATCGTTATCATTTAAATACCGTGGGCATCGCAAACTGACACAGAAAGTCGTAGTCTCGATTTGCAACAAACATAAATGTTACAAGCGGGCACAAGAGTAAGGAACTAGATTCCAAAGGCAGCTTTGCGCAGAGGCGATATCGTAGCTGATGAGGATATTCCGAGGCGCGATTATTGCTAGTTGAAAACTAAACCCAATACCCCGCCCTGTTACCGCTTTGTACGGTTTTAACAGGGGCAATATATGGACGATTCTTGCAATCGCTGATTTCTTTTAGTATTTAATCTCCAGAAAGCGTGCGTGTGTCGACATGACAAATCGTGTGGCATTATTTAAGTATTGTACAAAGGACAATTTGCAAAAAATTTGAACCAAACACACCACAAACTGAAAGTCGGAATCTGTTTCTTTCGTTAATACTACCTATTCGTTCTGCAACTCTGATCTCACTTCAACATGAGCAAATCTTTCGCCTTTTACTAAAGATTTCCGTGGAGTGGGGTATTTTCAAGAGTCTTTGCTATTTGTTGAAACCACAACAACTGCTTGTGGTGAAATCGTCAATCAATCGATGTGCATGACCATTGTCAGTTATGGTTGGTGCGGTTAATCGGACAATTAATGAAACGCTTTCCGCATAGAAATGCTATATCTTAGCAACTCAGTGCCCTCTTTCATTTTTTTTTGTGATCGTTATCATTTAAATACCGTGGGCATCGCAAACTGACACAGAAAGTCGTAGTCTCGATTTGCAACAAACATAAATGTTACAAGCGGGCACAAGAGTAAGGAACTAGATTCCAAAGGCAGCTTTGCGCAGAGGCGATATCGTAGCTGATGAGGATATTCCGAGGCGCGATTATTGCTAGTTGAAAACTAAACCCAATACCCCGCCCTGTTACCGCTTTGTACGGTTTTAACAGGGGCAATATATGGACGATTCTTGCAATCGCTGATTTCTTTTAGTATTTAATCTCCAGAAAGCGTGCGTGTGTCGACATGACAAATCGTGTGGCATTATTTAAGTATTGTACAAAGGACAATTTGCAAAAAATTTGAACCAAACACACCACAAACTGAAAGTCGGAATCTGTTTCTTTCGTTAATACTACCTATTCGTTCTGCAACTCTGATCTCACTTCAACATGAGCAAATCTTTCGCCTTTTACTAAAGATTTCCGTGGAGTGGGGTATTTTCAAGAGTCTTTGCTATTTGTTGAAACCACAACAACTGCTTGTGGTGAAATCGTCAATCAATCGATGTGCATGACCATTGTCAGTTATGGTTGGTGCGGTTAATCGGACAATTAATGAAACGCTTTCCGCATAGAAATGCTATATCTTAGCAACTCAGTGCCCTCTTTCATTTTTTTTTGTGATCGTTATCATTTAAATACCGTGGGCATCGCAAACTGACACAGAAAGTCGTAGTCTCGATTTGCAACAAACATAAATGTTACAAGCGGGCACAAGAGTAAGGAACTAGATTCCAAAGGCAGCTTTGCGCAGAGGCGATATCGTAGCTGATGAGGATATTCCGAGGCGCGATTATTGCTAGTTGAAAACTAAACCCAATACCCCGCCCTGTTACCGCTTTGTACGGTTTTAACAGGGGCAATATATGGACGATTCTTGCAATCGCTGATTTCTTTTAGTATTTAATCTCCAGAAAGCGTGCGTGTGTCGACATGACAAATCGTGTGGCATTATTTAAGTATTGTACAAAGGACAATTTGCAAAAAATTTGAACCAAACACACCACAAACTGAAAGTCGGAATCTGTTTCTTTCGTTAATACTACCTATTCGTTCTGCAACTCTGATCTCACTTCAACATGAGCAAATCTTTCGCCTTTTACTAAAGATTTCCGTGGAGTGGGGTATTTTCAAGAGTCTTTGCTATTTGTTGAAACCACAACAACTGCTTGTGGTGAAATCGTCAATCAATCGATGTGCATGACCATTGTCAGTTATGGTTGGTGCGGTTAATCGGACAATTAATGAAACGCTTTCCGCATAGAAATGCTATATCTTAGCAACTCAGTGCCCTCTTTCATTTTTTTTTGTGATCGTTATCATTTAAATACCGTGGGCATCGCAAACTGACACAGAAAGTCGTAGTCTCGATTTGCAACAAACATAAATGTTACAAGCGGGCACAAGAGTAAGGAACTAGATTCCAAAGGCAGCTTTGCGCAGAGGCGATATCGTAGCTGATGAGGATATTCCGAGGCGCGATTATTGCTAGTTGAAAACTAAACCCAATACCCCGCCCTGTTACCGCTTTGTACGGTTTTAACAGGGGCAATATATGGACGATTCTTGCAATCGCTGATTTCTTTTAGTATTTAATCTCCAGAAAGCGTGCGTGTGTCGACATGACAAATCGTGTGGCATTATTTAAGTATTGTACAAAGGACAATTTGCAAAAAATTTGAACCAAACACACCACAAACTGAAAGTCGGAATCTGTTTCTTTCGTTAATACTACCTATTCGTTCTGCAACTCTGATCTCACTTCAACATGAGCAAATCTTTCGCCTTTTACTAAAGATTTCCGTGGAGTGGGGTATTTTCAAGAGTCTTTGCTATTTGTTGAAACCACAACAACTGCTTGTGGTGAAATCGTCAATCAATCGATGTGCATGACCATTGTCAGTTATGGTTGGTGCGGTTAATCGGACAATTAATGAAACGCTTTCCGCATAGAAATGCTATATCTTAGCAACTCAGTGCCCTCTTTCATTTTTTTTTGTGATCGTTATCATTTAAATACCGTGGGCATCGCAAACTGACACAGAAAGTCGTAGTCTCGATTTGCAACAAACATAAATGTTACAAGCGGGCACAAGAGTAAGGAACTAGATTCCAAAGGCAGCTTTGCGCAGAGGCGATATCGTAGCTGATGAGGATATTCCGAGGCGCGATTATTGCTAGTTGAAAACTAAACCCAATACCCCGCCCTGTTACCGCTTTGTACGGTTTTAACAGGGGCAATATATGGACGATTCTTGCAATCGCTGATTTCTTTTAGTATTTAATCTCCAGAAAGCGTGCGTGTGTCGACATGACAAATCGTGTGGCATTATTTAAGTATTGTACAAAGGACAATTTGCAAAAAATTTGAACCAAACACACCACAAACTGAAAGTCGGAATCTGTTTCTT
>NC_137254.1:10423100-10479100 GCF_965637545.1 Phallusia mammillata | reverse complement strand
CTCTGCGCAAAGCTGCCTTTGGAATCTAGTTCCTTACTCTTGTGCCCGCTTGTAACATTTATGTTTGTTGCAAATCGAGACTACGACTTTCTGTGTCAGTTTGCGATGCCCATGGTATTTAAATGATAACGATCACAAAAAAATGAAAGAGGGCACTGAGTTGCTAAGATATAGCATTTCTATGCGGAAAGCGTTTCATTAATTGTCCGATTAACCGCACCAACCATAACTGACAATGGTCATGCACATCGATTGATTGACGATTTCACCACAACTAGCAATAATCGCGCCTCGGAATATCCTCATCAGCTACGATATCGCCTCTGCGCAAAGTTGCCTTTGGAATCTAGTTCCTTACTCTTGTGCCCGCTTGTAACATTTATGTTTGTTGCAAATCGAGACTACGACTTTCTGTGTCAGTTTGCGATGCCCATGGTATTTAAATGATTACGATCACAAAACAATTAAGAGGGCACTGAGTTGCTAAGATATAGCATTTATATGCGGAAAGCGTTTCATTAATTGTCCTAACACAGAATAAACTGCACCAACCATAACTGACAATGGTCATGCACATCGATTGATTGACGATTTCACCACAAGCAGTTGTTGTGGTTTCAACAAATAGCAAAGACTCTTGAAAATACCCCACTCCACGGAAATCTTTAGTAAAAGGCGAAAGATTTGCTCATGTTGAAGTGAGATCAGAGTTGTAGAACGAATAGGTAGTATTAACGAAAGAAACAGATTCCGACTTTCAGTTTGTGGTGTGTTTGGTTCAAATTTTTTGCAAATTGTCCTTTGTACAATATTTAAATAATGCCACACGATTTGTCATGTCAACACACGCACGCTTTCTGGAGATTAAATATTAAAAGAAATCAGCGATTGCAAGAATCGTCCATATATTGCCCCTGTTAAAACCGTACAAAGCGGTAACAGGGCGGGGTATTGGGTTTAGTTTTCAACTAGCAATAATCGCGCCTCGGAATATCCTCATCAGCTACGATATCGCCTCTGCGCAAAGCTGCCTTTGGAATCTAGTTCCTTACTCTTGTGCCCGCTTGTAACATTTATGTTTGTTGCAAATCGAGACTACGACTTTCTGTGTCAGTTTGCGATGCCCATGGTATTTAAATGATAACGATCACAAAAAAATGAAAGAGGGCACTGAGTTGCTAAGATATAGCATTTCTATGCGGAAAGCGTTTCATTAATTGTCCGATTAACCGCACCAACCATAACTGACAATGGTCATGCACATCGATTGATTGACGATTTCACCACAAGCAGTTGTTGTGGTTTCAACAAATAGCAAAGACTCTTGAAAATACCCCACTCCACGGAAATCTTTAGTAAAAGGCGAAAGATTTGCTCATGTTGAAGTGAGATCAGAGTTGCAGAACGATTAGGTAGTATTAACGAAAGAAACAGATTCCGACTTTCAGTTTGTGGTGTGTTTGGTTCAAATTTTTTGCAAATTGTCCTTTGTACAATATTTAAATAATGCCACACGATTTGTCATGTCAACACACGCTTTCTGGAGATTAAATATTAAAAGAAATCAGCGATTGCAAGAATCGTCCATATATTGCCCCTGTTAAAACCGTACAAAGCGGTAACAGGGCGGGGTATTGGGTTTAGTTTTCAACTAGCAATAATCGCGCCTCGGAATATCCTCATCAGCTACGATATCGCCTCTGCGCAAAGCTGCCTTTGGAATCTAGTTCCTTACTCTTGTGCCCGCTTGTAACATTTATGTTTGTTGCAAATCGAGACTACGACTTTCTGTGTCAGTTTGCGATGCCCATGGTATTTAAATGATAACGATCACAAAAAAATGAAAGAGGGCACTGAGTTGCTAAGATATAGCATTTCTATGCGGAAAGCGTTTCATTAATTGTCCGATTAACCGCACCAACCATAACTGACAATGGTCATGCACATCGATTGATTGACGATTTCACCACAAGCAGTTGTTGTGGTTTCAACAAATAGCAAAGACTCTTGAAAATACCCCACTCCACGGAAATCTTTAGTAAAAGGCGAAAGATTTGCTCATGTTGAAGTGAGATCAGAGTTGCAGAACGATTAGGTAGTATTAACGAAAGAAACAGATTCCGACTTTCAGTTTGTGGTGTGTTTGGTTCAAATTTTTTGCAAATTGTCCTTTGTACAATATTTAAATAATGCCACACGATTTGTCATGTCAACACACGCTTTCTGGAGATTAAATATTAAAAGAAATCAGCGATTGCAAGAATCGTCCATATATTGCCCCTGTTAAAACCGTACAAAGCGGTAACAGGGCGGGGTATTGGGTTTAGTTTTCAACTAGCAATAATCGCGCCTCGGAATATCCTCATCAGCTACGATATCGCCTCTGCGCAAAGCTGCCTTTGGAATCTAGTTCCTTACTCTTGTGCCCGCTTGTAACATTTATGTTTGTTGCAAATCGAGACTACGACTTTCTGTGTCAGTTTGCGATGCCCATGGTATTTAAATGATAACGATCACAAAAAAATGAAAGAGGGCACTGAGTTGCTAAGATATAGCATTTCTATGCGGAAAGCGTTTCATTAATTGTCCGATTAACCGCACCAACCATAACTGACAATGGTCATGCACATCGATTGATTGACGATTTCACCACAAGCAGTTGTTGTGGTTTCAACAAATAGCAAAGACTCTTGAAAATACCCCACTCCACGGAAATCTTTAGTAAAAGGCGAAAGATTTGCTCATGTTGAAGTGAGATCAGAGTTGCAGAACGATTAGGTAGTATTAACGAAAGAAACAGATTCCGACTTTCAGTTTGTGGTGTGTTTGGTTCAAATTTTTTGCAAATTGTCCTTTGTACAATATTTAAATAATGCCACACGATTTGTCATGTCAACACACGCTTTCTGGAGATTAAATATTAAAAGAAATCAGCGATTGCAAGAATCGTCCATATATTGCCCCTGTTAAAACCGTACAAAGCGGTAACAGGGCGGGGTATTGGGTTTAGTTTTCAACTAGCAATAATCGCGCCTCGGAATATCCTCATCAGCTACGATATCGCCTCTGCGCAAAGCTGCCTTTGGAATCTAGTTCCTTACTCTTGTGCCCGCTTGTAACATTTATGTTTGTTGCAAATCGAGACTACGACTTTCTGTGTCAGTTTGCGATGCCCATGGTATTTAAATGATAACGATCACAAAAAAATGAAAGAGGGCACTGAGTTGCTAAGATATAGCATTTCTATGCGGAAAGCGTTTCATTAATTGTCCGATTAACCGCACCAACCATAACTGACAATGGTCATGCACATCGATTGATTGACGATTTCACCACAAGCAGTTGTTGTGGTTTCAACAAATAGCAAAGACTCTTGAAAATACCCCACTCCACGGAAATCTTTAGTAAAAGGCGAAAGATTTGCTCATGTTGAAGTGAGATCAGAGTTGCAGAACGATTAGGTAGTATTAACGAAAGAAACAGATTCCGACTTTCAGTTTGTGGTGTGTTTGGTTCAAATTTTTTGCAAATTGTCCTTTGTACAATATTTAAATAATGCCACACGATTTGTCATGTCAACACACGCTTTCTGGAGATTAAATATTAAAAGAAATCAGCGATTGCAAGAATCGTCCATATATTGCCCCTGTTAAAACCGTACAAAGCGGTAACAGGGCGGGGTATTGGGTTTAGTTTTCAACTAGCAATAATCGCGCCTCGGAATATCCTCATCAGCTACGATATCGCCTCTGCGCAAAGCTGCCTTTGGAATCTAGTTCCTTACTCTTGTGCCCGCTTGTAACATTTATGTTTGTTGCAAATCGAGACTACGACTTTCTGTGTCAGTTTGCGATGCCCATGGTATTTAAATGATAACGATCACAAAAAAATGAAAGAGGGCACTGAGTTGCTAAGATATAGCATTTCTATGCGGAAAGCGTTTCATTAATTGTCCGATTAACCGCACCAACCATAACTGACAATGGTCATGCACATCGATTGATTGACGATTTCACCACAAGCAGTTGTTGTGGTTTCAACAAATAGCAAAGACTCTTGAAAATACCCCACTCCACGGAAATCTTTAGTAAAAGGCGAAAGATTTGCTCATGTTGAAGTGAGATCAGAGTTGCAGAACGATTAGGTAGTATTAACGAAAGAAACAGATTCCGACTTTCAGTTTGTGGTGTGTTTGGTTCAAATTTTTTGCAAATTGTCCTTTGTACAATATTTAAATAATGCCACACGATTTGTCATGTCAACACACGCTTTCTGGAGATTAAATATTAAAAGAAATCAGCGATTGCAAGAATCGTCCATATATTGCCCCTGTTAAAACCGTACAAAGCGGTAACAGGGCGGGGTATTGGGTTTAGTTTTCAACTAGCAATAATCGCGCCTCGGAATATCCTCATCAGCTACGATATCGCCTCTGCGCAAAGCTGCCTTTGGAATCTAGTTCCTTACTCTTGTGCCCGCTTGTAACATTTATGTTTGTTGCAAATCGAGACTACGACTTTCTGTGTCAGTTTGCGATGCCCATGGTATTTAAATGATAACGATCACAAAAAAATGAAAGAGGGCACTGAGTTGCTAAGATATAGCATTTCTATGCGGAAAGCGTTTCATTAATTGTCCGATTAACCGCACCAACCATAACTGACAATGGTCATGCACATCGATTGATTGACGATTTCACCACAAGCAGTTGTTGTGGTTTCAACAAATAGCAAAGACTCTTGAAAATACCCCACTCCACGGAAATCTTTAGTAAAAGGCGAAAGATTTGCTCATGTTGAAGTGAGATCAGAGTTGCAGAACGAATAGGTAGTATTAACGAAAGAAACAGATTCCGACTTTCAGTTTGTGGTGTGTTTGGTTCAAATTTTTTGCAAATTGTCCTTTGTACAATATTTAAATAATGCCACACGATTTGTCATGTCAACACACGCTTTCTGGAGATTAAATATTAAAAGAAATCAGCGATTGCAAGAATCGTCCATATATTGCCCCTGTTAAAACCGTACAAAGCGGTAACAGGGCGGGGTATTGGGTTTAGTTTTCAACTAGCAATAATCGCGCCTCGGAATATCCTCATCAGCTACGATATCGCCTCTGCGCAAAGCTGCCTTTGGAATCTAGTTCCTTACTCTTGTGCCCGCTTGTAACATTTATGTTTGTTGCAAATCGAGACTACGACTTTCTGTGTCAGTTTGCGATGCCCATGGTATTTAAATGATAACGATCACAAAAAAATGAAAGAGGGCACTGAGTTGCTAAGATATAGCATTTCTATGCGGAAAGCGTTTCATTAATTGTCCGATTAACCGCACCAACCATAACTGACAATGGTCATGCACATCGATTGATTGACGATTTCACCACAAGCAGTTGTTGTGGTTTCAACAAATAGCAAAGACTCTTGAAAATACCCCACTCCACGGAAATCTTTAGTAAAAGGCGAAAGATTTGCTCATGTTGAAGTGAGATCAGAGTTGCAGAACGAATAGGTAGTATTAACGAAAGAAACAGATTCCGACTTTCAGTTTGTGGTGTGTTTGGTTCAAATTTTTTGCAAATTGTCCTTTGTACAATATTTAAATAATGCCACACGATTTGTCATGTCAACACACGCTTTCTGGAGATTAAATATTAAAAGAAATCAGCGATTGCAAGAATCGTCCATATATTGCCCCTGTTAAAACCGTACAAAGCGGTAACAGGGCGGGGTATTGGGTTTAGTTTTCAACTAGCAATAATCGCGCCTCGGAATATCCTCATCAGCTACGATATCGCCTCTGCGCAAAGCTGCCTTTGGAATCTAGTTCCTTACTCTTGTGCCCGCTTGTAACATTTATGTTTGTTGCAAATCGAGACTACGACTTTCTGTGTCAGTTTGCGATGCCCATGGTATTTAAATGATAACGATCACAAAAAAATGAAAGAGGGCACTGAGTTGCTAAGATATAGCATTTCTATGCGGAAAGCGTTTCATTAATTGTCCGATTAACCGCACCAACCATAACTGACAATGGTCATGCACATCGATTGATTGACGATTTCACCACAAGCAGTTGTTGTGGTTTCAACAAATAGCAAAGACTCTTGAAAATACCCCACTCCACGGAAATCTTTAGTAAAAGGCGAAAGATTTGCTCATGTTGAAGTGAGATCAGAGTTGCAGAACGAATAGGTAGTATTAACGAAAGAAACAGATTCCGACTTTCAGTTTGTGGTGTGTTTGGTTCAAATTTTTTGCAAATTGTCCTTTGTACAATATTTAAATAATGCCACACGATTTGTCATGTCAACACACGCTTTCTGGAGATTAAATATTAAAAGAAATCAGCGATTGCAAGAATCGTCCATATATTGCCCCTGTTAAAACCGTACAAAGCGGTAACAGGGCGGGGTATTGGGTTTAGTTTTCAACTAGCAATAATCGCGCCTCGGAATATCCTCATCAGCTACGATATCGCCTCTGCGCAAAGCTGCCTTTGGAATCTAGTTCCTTACTCTTGTGCCCGCTTGTAACATTTATGTTTGTTGCAAATCGAGACTACGACTTTCTGTGTCAGTTTGCGATGCCCATGGTATTTAAATGATAACGATCACAAAAAAATGAAAGAGGGCACTGAGTTGCTAAGATATAGCATTTCTATGCGGAAAGCGTTTCATTAATTGTCCGATTAACCGCACCAACCATAACTGACAATGGTCATGCACATCGATTGATTGACGATTTCACCACAAGCAGTTGTTGTGGTTTCAACAAATAGCAAAGACTCTTGAAAATACCCCACTCCACGGAAATCTTTAGTAAAAGGCGAAAGATTTGCTCATGTTGAAGTGAGATCAGAGTTGCAGAACGAATAGGTAGTATTAACGAAAGAAACAGATTCCGACTTTCAGTTTGTGGTGTGTTTGGTTCAAATTTTTTGCAAATTGTCCTTTGTACAATATTTAAATAATGCCACACGATTTGTCATGTCAACACACGCTTTCTGGAGATTAAATATTAAAAGAAATCAGCGATTGCAAGAATCGTCCATATATTGCCCCTGTTAAAACCGTACAAAGCGGTAACAGGGCGGGGTATTGGGTTTAGTTTTCAACTAGCAATAATCGCGCCTCGGAATATCCTCATCAGCTACGATATCGCCTCTGCGCAAAGCTGCCTTTGGAATCTAGTTCCTTACTCTTGTGCCCGCTTGTAACATTTATGTTTGTTGCAAATCGAGACTACGACTTTCTGTGTCAGTTTGCGATGCCCATGGTATTTAAATGATAACGATCACAAAAAAATGAAAGAGGGCACTGAGTTGCTAAGATATAGCATTTCTATGCGGAAAGCGTTTCATTAATTGTCCGATTAACCGCACCAACCATAACTGACAATGGTCATGCACATCGATTGATTGACGATTTCACCACAAGCAGTTGTTGTGGTTTCAACAAATAGCAAAGACTCTTGAAAATACCCCACTCCACGGAAATCTTTAGTAAAAGGCGAAAGATTTGCTCATGTTGAAGTGAGATCAGAGTTGCAGAACGAATAGGTAGTATTAACGAAAGAAACAGATTCCGACTTTCAGTTTGTGGTGTGTTTGGTTCAAATTTTTTGCAAATTGTCCTTTGTACAATATTTAAATAATGCCACACGATTTGTCATGTCAACACACGCTTTCTGGAGATTAAATATTAAAAGAAATCAGCGATTGCAAGAATCGTCCATATATTGCCCCTGTTAAAACCGTACAAAGCGGTAACAGGGCGGGGTATTGGGTTTAGTTTTCAACTAGCAATAATCGCGCCTCGGAATATCCTCATCAGCTACGATATCGCCTCTGCGCAAAGCTGCCTTTGGAATCTAGTTCCTTACTCTTGTGCCCGCTTGTAACATTTATGTTTGTTGCAAATCGAGACTACGACTTTCTGTGTCAGTTTGCGATGCCCATGGTATTTAAATGATAACGATCACAAAAAAATGAAAGAGGGCACTGAGTTGCTAAGATATAGCATTTCTATGCGGAAAGCGTTTCATTAATTGTCCGATTAACCGCACCAACCATAACTGACAATGGTCATGCACATCGATTGATTGACGATTTCACCACAAGCAGTTGTTGTGGTTTCAACAAATAGCAAAGACTCTTGAAAATACCCCACTCCACGGAAATCTTTAGTAAAAGGCGAAAGATTTGCTCATGTTGAAGTGAGATCAGAGTTGCAGAACGAATAGGTAGTATTAACGAAAGAAACAGATTCCGACTTTCAGTTTGTGGTGTGTTTGGTTCAAATTTTTTGCAAATTGTCCTTTGTACAATATTTAAATAATGCCACACGATTTGTCATGTCAACACACGCTTTCTGGAGATTAAATATTAAAAGAAATCAGCGATTGCAAGAATCGTCCATATATTGCCCCTGTTAAAACCGTACAAAGCGGTAACAGGGCGGGGTATTGGGTTTAGTTTTCAACTAGCAATAATCGCGCCTCGGAATATCCTCATCAGCTACGATATCGCCTCTGCGCAAAGCTGCCTTTGGAATCTAGTTCCTTACTCTTGTGCCCGCTTGTAACATTTATGTTTGTTGCAAATCGAGACTACGACTTTCTGTGTCAGTTTGCGATGCCCATGGTATTTAAATGATAACGATCACAAAAAAATGAAAGAGGGCACTGAGTTGCTAAGATATAGCATTTCTATGCGGAAAGCGTTTCATTAATTGTCCGATTAACCGCACCAACCATAACTGACAATGGTCATGCACATCGATTGATTGACGATTTCACCACAAGCAGTTGTTGTGGTTTCAACAAATAGCAAAGACTCTTGAAAATACCCCACTCCACGGAAATCTTTAGTAAAAGGCGAAAGATTTGCTCATGTTGAAGTGAGATCAGAGTTGCAGAACGAATAGGTAGTATTAACGAAAGAAACAGATTCCGACTTTCAGTTTGTGGTGTGTTTGGTTCAAATTTTTTGCAAATTGTCCTTTGTACAATATTTAAATAATGCCACACGATTTGTCATGTCAACACACGCTTTCTGGAGATTAAATATTAAAAGAAATCAGCGATTGCAAGAATCGTCCATATATTGCCCCTGTTAAAACCGTACAAAGCGGTAACAGGGCGGGGTATTGGGTTTAGTTTTCAACTAGCAATAATCGCGCCTCGGAATATCCTCATCAGCTACGATATCGCCTCTGCGCAAAGCTGCCTTTGGAATCTAGTTCCTTACTCTTGTGCCCGCTTGTAACATTTATGTTTGTTGCAAATCGAGACTACGACTTTCTGTGTCAGTTTGCGATGCCCATGGTATTTAAATGATAACGATCACAAAAAAATGAAAGAGGGCACTGAGTTGCTAAGATATAGCATTTCTATGCGGAAAGCGTTTCATTAATTGTCCGATTAACCGCACCAACCATAACTGACAATGGTCATGCACATCGATTGATTGACGATTTCACCACAAGCAGTTGTTGTGGTTTCAACAAATAGCAAAGACTCTTGAAAATACCCCACTCCACGGAAATCTTTAGTAAAAGGCGAAAGATTTGCTCATGTTGAAGTGAGATCAGAGTTGCAGAACGAATAGGTAGTATTAACGAAAGAAACAGATTCCGACTTTCAGTTTGTGGTGTGTTTGGTTCAAATTTTTTGCAAATTGTCCTTTGTACAATATTTAAATAATGCCACACGATTTGTCATGTCAACACACGCTTTCTGGAGATTAAATATTAAAAGAAATCAGCGATTGCAAGAATCGTCCATATATTGCCCCTGTTAAAACCGTACAAAGCGGTAACAGGGCGGGGTATTGGGTTTAGTTTTCAACTAGCAATAATCGCGCCTCGGAATATCCTCATCAGCTACGATATCGCCTCTGCGCAAAGCTGCCTTTGGAATCTAGTTCCTTACTCTTGTGCCCGCTTGTAACATTTATGTTTGTTGCAAATCGAGACTACGACTTTCTGTGTCAGTTTGCGATGCCCATGGTATTTAAATGATAACGATCACAAAAAAATGAAAGAGGGCACTGAGTTGCTAAGATATAGCATTTCTATGCGGAAAGCGTTTCATTAATTGTCCGATTAACCGCACCAACCATAACTGACAATGGTCATGCACATCGATTGATTGACGATTTCACCACAAGCAGTTGTTGTGGTTTCAACAAATAGCAAAGACTCTTGAAAATACCCCACTCCACGGAAATCTTTAGTAAAAGGCGAAAGATTTGCTCATGTTGAAGTGAGATCAGAGTTGCAGAACGAATAGGTAGTATTAACGAAAGAAACAGATTCCGACTTTCAGTTTGTGGTGTGTTTGGTTCAAATTTTTTGCAAATTGTCCTTTGTACAATATTTAAATAATGCCACACGATTTGTCATGTCAACACACGCTTTCTGGAGATTAAATATTAAAAGAAATCAGCGATTGCAAGAATCGTCCATATATTGCCCCTGTTAAAACCGTACAAAGCGGTAACAGGGCGGGGTATTGGGTTTAGTTTTCAACTAGCAATAATCGCGCCTCGGAATATCCTCATCAGCTACGATATCGCCTCTGCGCAAAGCTGCCTTTGGAATCTAGTTCCTTACTCTTGTGCCCGCTTGTAACATTTATGTTTGTTGCAAATCGAGACTACGACTTTCTGTGTCAGTTTGCGATGCCCATGGTATTTAAATGATAACGATCACAAAAAAATGAAAGAGGGCACTGAGTTGCTAAGATATAGCATTTCTATGCGGAAAGCGTTTCATTAATTGTCCGATTAACCGCACCAACCATAACTGACAATGGTCATGCACATCGATTGATTGACGATTTCACCACAAGCAGTTGTTGTGGTTTCAACAAATAGCAAAGACTCTTGAAAATACCCCACTCCACGGAAATCTTTAGTAAAAGGCGAAAGATTTGCTCATGTTGAAGTGAGATCAGAGTTGCAGAACGAATAGGTAGTATTAACGAAAGAAACAGATTCCGACTTTCAGTTTGTGGTGTGTTTGGTTCAAATTTTTTGCAAATTGTCCTTTGTACAATATTTAAATAATGCCACACGATTTGTCATGTCAACACACGCTTTCTGGAGATTAAATATTAAAAGAAATCAGCGATTGCAAGAATCGTCCATATATTGCCCCTGTTAAAACCGTACAAAGCGGTAACAGGGCGGGGTATTGGGTTTAGTTTTCAACTAGCAATAATCGCGCCTCGGAATATCCTCATCAGCTACGATATCGCCTCTGCGCAAAGCTGCCTTTGGAATCTAGTTCCTTACTCTTGTGCCCGCTTGTAACATTTATGTTTGTTGCAAATCGAGACTACGACTTTCTGTGTCAGTTTGCGATGCCCATGGTATTTAAATGATAACGATCACAAAAAAATGAAAGAGGGCACTGAGTTGCTAAGATATAGCATTTCTATGCGGAAAGCGTTTCATTAATTGTCCGATTAACCGCACCAACCATAACTGACAATGGTCATGCACATCGATTGATTGACGATTTCACCACAAGCAGTTGTTGTGGTTTCAACAAATAGCAAAGACTCTTGAAAATACCCCACTCCACGGAAATCTTTAGTAAAAGGCGAAAGATTTGCTCATGTTGAAGTGAGATCAGAGTTGCAGAACGAATAGGTAGTATTAACGAAAGAAACAGATTCCGACTTTCAGTTTGTGGTGTGTTTGGTTCAAATTTTTTGCAAATTGTCCTTTGTACAATATTTAAATCATGCCACACGATTTGTCATGTCAACACACGCTTTCTGGAGATTAAATATTAAAAGAAATCAGCGATTGCAAGAATCGTCCATATATTGCCCCTGTTAAAACCGTACAAAGCGGTAACAGGGCGGGGTATTGGGTTTAGTTTTCAACTAGCAATAATCGCGCCTCGGAATATCCTCATCAGCTACGATATCGCCTCTGCGCAAAGCTGCCTTTGGAATCTAGTTCCTTACTCTTGTGCCCGCTTGTAACATTTATGTTTGTTGCAAATCGAGACTACGACTTTCTGTGTCAGTTTGCGATGCCCATGGTATTTAAATGATAACGATCACAAAAAAATGAAAGAGGGCACTGAGTTGCTAAGATATAGCATTTCTATGCGGAAAGCGTTTCATTAATTGTCCGATTAACCGCACCAACCATAACTGACAAT
Organism: Phallusia mammillata; assembly: GCF_965637545.1. Classification (NCBI taxonomy): domain Eukaryota; kingdom Metazoa; phylum Chordata; class Ascidiacea; order Phlebobranchia; family Ascidiidae; genus Phallusia; species Phallusia mammillata. The sequence goes on along the minus strand of NC_137254.1, from coordinate 10,466,920 downwards.
GGTCATGCACATCGATTGATTGACGATTTCACCACAAGCAGTTGTTGTGGTTTCAACAAATAGCAAAGACTCTTGAAAATACCCCACTCCACGGAAATCTTTAGTAAAAGGCGAAAGATTTGCTCATGTTGAAGTGAGATCAGAGTTGCAGAACGAATAGGTAGTATTAACGAAAGAAACAGATTCCGACTTTCAGTTTGTGGTGTGTTTGGTTCAAATTTTTTGCAAATTGTCCTTTGTACAATATTTAAATCATGCCACACGATTTGTCATGTCAACACACGCTTTCTGGAGATTAAATATTAAAAGAAATCAGCGATTGCAAGAATCGTCCATATATTGCCCCTGTTAAAACCGTACAAAGCGGTAACAGGGCGGGGTATTGGGTTTAGTTTTCAACTAGCAATAATCGCGCCTCGGAATATCCTCATCAGCTACGATATCGCCTCTGCGCAAAGCTGCCTTTGGAATCTAGTTCCTTACTCTTGTGCCCGCTTGTAACATTTATGTTTGTTGCAAATCGAGACTACGACTTTCTGTGTCAGTTTGCGATGCCCATGGTATTTAAATGATAACGATCACAAAAAAATGAAAGAGGGCACTGAGTTGCTAAGATATAGCATTTCTATGCGGAAAGCGTTTCATTAATTGTCCGATTAACCGCACCAACCATAACTGACAATGGTCATGCACATCGATTGATTGACGATTTCACCACAAGCAGTTGTTGTGGTTTCAACAAATAGCAAAGACTCTTGAAAATACCCCACTCCACGGAAATCTTTAGTAAAAGGCGAAAGATTTGCTCATGTTGAAGTGAGATCAGAGTTGCAGAACGAATAGGTAGTATTAACGAAAGAAACAGATTCCGACTTTCAGTTTGTGGTGTGTTTGGTTCAAATTTTTTGCAAATTGTCCTTTGTACAATATTTAAATCATGCCACACGATTTGTCATGTCAACACACGCTTTCTGGAGATTAAATATTAAAAGAAATCAGCGATTGCAAGAATCGTCCATATATTGCCCCTGTTAAAACCGTACAAAGCGGTAACAGGGCGGGGTATTGGGTTTAGTTTTCAACTAGCAATAATCGCGCCTCGGAATATCCTCATCAGCTACGATATCGCCTCTGCGCAAAGCTGCCTTTGGAATCTAGTTCCTTACTCTTGTGCCCGCTTGTAACATTTATGTTTGTTGCAAATCGAGACTACGACTTTCTGTGTCAGTTTGCGATGCCCATGGTATTTAAATGATAACGATCACAAAAAAATGAAAGAGGGCACTGAGTTGCTAAGATATAGCATTTCTATGCGGAAAGCGTTTCATTAATTGTCCGATTAACCGCACCAACCATAACTGACAATGGTCATGCACATCGATTGATTGACGATTTCACCACAAGCAGTTGTTGTGGTTTCAACAAATAGCAAAGACTCTTGAAAATACCCCACTCCACGGAAATCTTTAGTAAAAGGCGAAAGATTTGCTCATGTTGAAGTGAGATCAGAGTTGCAGAACGAATAGGTAGTATTAACGAAAGAAACAGATTCCGACTTTCAGTTTGTGGTGTGTTTGGTTCAAATTTTTTGCAAATTGTCCTTTGTACAATATTTAAATAATGCCACACGATTTGTCATGTCAACACACGCTTTCTGGAGATTAAATATTAAAAGAAATCAGCGATTGCAAGAATCGTCCATATATTGCCCCTGTTAAAACCGTACAAAGCGGTAACAGGGCGGGGTATTGGGTTTAGTTTTCAACTAGCAATAATCGCGCCTCGGAATATCCTCATCAGCTACGATATCGCCTCTGCGCAAAGCTGCCTTTGGAATCTAGTTCCTTACTCTTGTGCCCGCTTGTAACATTTATGTTTGTTGCAAATCGAGACTACGACTTTCTGTGTCAGTTTGCGATGCCCATGGTATTTAAATGATAACGATCACAAAAAAATGAAAGAGGGCACTGAGTTGCTAAGATATAGCATTTCTATGCGGAAAGCGTTTCATTAATTGTCCGATTAACCGCACCAACCATAACTGACAATGGTCATGCACATCGATTGATTGACGATTTCACCACAAGCAGTTGTTGTGGTTTCAACAAATAGCAAAGACTCTTGAAAATACCCCACTCCACGGAAATCTTTAGTAAAAGGCGAAAGATTTGCTCATGTTGAAGTGAGATCAGAGTTGCAGAACGAATAGGTAGTATTAACGAAAGAAACAGATTCCGACTTTCAGTTTGTGGTGTGTTTGGTTCAAATTTTTTGCAAATTGTCCTTTGTACAATATTTAAATAATGCCACACGATTTGTCATGTCAACACACGCTTTCTGGAGATTAAATATTAAAAGAAATCAGCGATTGCAAGAATCGTCCATATATTGCCCCTGTTAAAACCGTACAAAGCGGTAACAGGGCGGGGTATTGGGTTTAGTTTTCAACTAGCAATAATCGCGCCTCGGAATATCCTCATCAGCTACGATATCGCCTCTGCGCAAAGCTGCCTTTGGAATCTAGTTCCTTACTCTTGTGCCCGCTTGTAACATTTATGTTTGTTGCAAATCGAGACTACGACTTTCTGTGTCAGTTTGCGATGCCCATGGTATTTAAATGATAACGATCACAAAAAAATGAAAGAGGGCACTGAGTTGCTAAGATATAGCATTTCTATGCGGAAAGCGTTTCATTAATTGTCCGATTAACCGCACCAACCATAACTGACAATGGTCATGCACATCGATTGATTGACGATTTCACCACAAGCAGTTGTTGTGGTTTCAACAAATAGCAAAGACTCTTGAAAATACCCCACTCCACGGAAATCTTTAGTAAAAGGCGAAAGATTTGCTCATGTTGAAGTGAGATCAGAGTTGCAGAACGAATAGGTAGTATTAACGAAAGAAACAGATTCCGACTTTCAGTTTGTGGTGTGTTTGGTTCAAATTTTTTGCAAATTGTCCTTTGTACAATATTTAAATAATGCCACACGATTTGTCATGTCAACACACGCTTTCTGGAGATTAAATATTAAAAGAAATCAGCGATTGCAAGAATCGTCCATATATTGCCCCTGTTAAAACCGTACAAAGCGGTAACAGGGCGGGGTATTGGGTTTAGTTTTCAACTAGCAATAATCGCGCCTCGGAATATCCTCATCAGCTACGATATCGCCTCTGCGCAAAGCTGCCTTTGGAATCTAGTTCCTTACTCTTGTGCCCGCTTGTAACATTTATGTTTGTTGCAAATCGAGACTACGACTTTCTGTGTCAGTTTGCGATGCCCATGGTATTTAAATGATAACGATCACAAAAAAATGAAAGAGGGCACTGAGTTGCTAAGATATAGCATTTCTATGCGGAAAGCGTTTCATTAATTGTCCGATTAACCGCACCAACCATAACTGACAATGGTCATGCACATCGATTGATTGACGATTTCACCACAAGCAGTTGTTGTGGTTTCAACAAATAGCAAAGACTCTTGAAAATACCCCACTCCACGGAAATCTTTAGTAAAAGGCGAAAGATTTGCTCATGTTGAAGTGAGATCAGAGTTGCAGAACGAATAGGTAGTATTAACGAAAGAAACAGATTCCGACTTTCAGTTTGTGGTGTGTTTGGTTCAAATTTTTTGCAAATTGTCCTTTGTACAATATTTAAATAATGCCACACGATTTGTCATGTCAACACACGCTTTCTGGAGATTAAATATTAAAAGAAATCAGCGATTGCAAGAATCGTCCATATATTGCCCCTGTTAAAACCGTACAAAGCGGTAACAGGGCGGGGTATTGGGTTTAGTTTTCAACTAGCAATAATCGCGCCTCGGAATATCCTCATCAGCTACGATATCGCCTCTGCGCAAAGCTGCCTTTGGAATCTAGTTCCTTACTCTTGTGCCCGCTTGTAACATTTATGTTTGTTGCAAATCGAGACTACGACTTTCTGTGTCAGTTTGCGATGCCCATGGTATTTAAATGATAACGATCACAAAAAAATGAAAGAGGGCACTGAGTTGCTAAGATATAGCATTTCTATGCGGAAAGCGTTTCATTAATTGTCCGATTAACCGCACCAACCATAACTGACAATGGTCATGCACATCGATTGATTGACGATTTCACCACAAGCAGTTGTTGTGGTTTCAACAAATAGCAAAGACTCTTGAAAATACCCCACTCCACGGAAATCTTTAGTAAAAGGCGAAAGATTTGCTCATGTTGAAGTGAGATCAGAGTTGCAGAACGAATAGGTAGTATTAACGAAAGAAACAGATTCCGACTTTCAGTTTGTGGTGTGTTTGGTTCAAATTTTTTGCAAATTGTCCTTTGTACAATATTTAAATAATGCCACACGATTTGTCATGTCAACACACGCTTTCTGGAGATTAAATATTAAAAGAAATCAGCGATTGCAAGAATCGTCCATATATTGCCCCTGTTAAAACCGTACAAAGCGGTAACAGGGCGGGGTATTGGGTTTAGTTTTCAACTAGCAATAATCGCGCCTCGGAATATCCTCATCAGCTACGATATCGCCTCTGCGCAAAGCTGCCTTTGGAATCTAGTTCCTTACTCTTGTGCCCGCTTGTAACATTTATGTTTGTTGCAAATCGAGACTACGACTTTCTGTGTCAGTTTGCGATGCCCATGGTATTTAAATGATAACGATCACAAAAAAATGAAAGAGGGCACTGAGTTGCTAAGATATAGCATTTCTATGCGGAAAGCGTTTCATTAATTGTCCGATTAACCGCACCAACCATAACTGACAATGGTCATGCACATCGATTGATTGACGATTTCACCACAAGCAGTTGTTGTGGTTTCAACAAATAGCAAAGACTCTTGAAAATACCCCACTCCACGGAAATCTTTAGTAAAAGGCGAAAGATTTGCTCATGTTGAAGTGAGATCAGAGTTGCAGAACGAATAGGTAGTATTAACGAAAGAAACAGATTCCGACTTTCAGTTTGTGGTGTGTTTGGTTCAAATTTTTTGCAAATTGTCCTTTGTACAATATTTAAATAATGCCACACGATTTGTCATGTCAACACACGCTTTCTGGAGATTAAATATTAAAAGAAATCAGCGATTGCAAGAATCGTCCATATATTGCCCCTGTTAAAACCGTACAAAGCGGTAACAGGGCGGGGTATTGGGTTTAGTTTTCAACTAGCAATAATCGCGCCTCGGAATATCCTCATCAGCTACGATATCGCCTCTGCGCAAAGCTGCCTTTGGAATCTAGTTCCTTACTCTTGTGCCCGCTTGTAACATTTATGTTTGTTGCAAATCGAGACTACGACTTTCTGTGTCAGTTTGCGATGCCCATGGTATTTAAATGATAACGATCACAAAAAAATGAAAGAGGGCACTGAGTTGCTAAGATATAGCATTTCTATGCGGAAAGCGTTTCATTAATTGTCCGATTAACCGCACCAACCATAACTGACAATGGTCATGCACATCGATTGATTGACGATTTCACCACAAGCAGTTGTTGTGGTTTCAACAAATAGCAAAGACTCTTGAAAATACCCCACTCCACGGAAATCTTTAGTAAAAGGCGAAAGATTTGCTCATGTTGAAGTGAGATCAGAGTTGCAGAACGAATAGGTAGTATTAACGAAAGAAACAGATTCCGACTTTCAGTTTGTGGTGTGTTTGGTTCAAATTTTTTGCAAATTGTCCTTTGTACAATATTTAAATAATGCCACACGATTTGTCATGTCAACACACGCTTTCTGGAGATTAAATATTAAAAGAAATCAGCGATTGCAAGAATCGTCCATATATTGCCCCTGTTAAAACCGTACAAAGCGGTAACAGGGCGGGGTATTGGGTTTAGTTTTCAACTAGCAATAATCGCGCCTCGGAATATCCTCATCAGCTACGATATCGCCTCTGCGCAAAGCTGCCTTTGGAATCTAGTTCCTTACTCTTGTGCCCGCTTGTAACATTTATGTTTGTTGCAAATCGAGACTACGACTTTCTGTGTCAGTTTGCGATGCCCATGGTATTTAAATGATAACGATCACAAAAAAATGAAAGAGGGCACTGAGTTGCTAAGATATAGCATTTCTATGCGGAAAGCGTTTCATTAATTGTCCGATTAACCGCACCAACCATAACTGACAATGGTCATGCACATCGATTGATTGACGATTTCACCACAAGCAGTTGTTGTGGTTTCAACAAATAGCAAAGACTCTTGAAAATACCCCACTCCACGGAAATCTTTAGTAAAAGGCGAAAGATTTGCTCATGTTGAAGTGAGATCAGAGTTGCAGAACGAATAGGTAGTATTAACGAAAGAAACAGATTCCGACTTTCAGTTTGTGGTGTGTTTGGTTCAAATTTTTTGCAAATTGTCCTTTGTACAATATTTAAATAATGCCACACGATTTGTCATGTCAACACACGCTTTCTGGAGATTAAATATTAAAAGAAATCAGCGATTGCAAGAATCGTCCATATATTGCCCCTGTTAAAACCGTACAAAGCGGTAACAGGGCGGGGTATTGGGTTTAGTTTTCAACTAGCAATAATCGCGCCTCGGAATATCCTCATCAGCTACGATATCGCCTCTGCGCAAAGCTGCCTTTGGAATCTAGTTCCTTACTCTTGTGCCCGCTTGTAACATTTATGTTTGTTGCAAATCGAGACTACGACTTTCTGTGTCAGTTTGCGATGCCCATGGTATTTAAATGATAACGATCACAAAAAAATGAAAGAGGGCACTGAGTTGCTAAGATATAGCATTTCTATGCGGAAAGCGTTTCATTAATTGTCCGATTAACCGCACCAACCATAACTGACAATGGTCATGCACATCGATTGATTGACGATTTCACCACAAGCAGTTGTTGTGGTTTCAACAAATAGCAAAGACTCTTGAAAATACCCCACTCCACGGAAATCTTTAGTAAAAGGCGAAAGATTTGCTCATGTTGAAGTGAGATCAGAGTTGCAGAACGAATAGGTAGTATTAACGAAAGAAACAGATTCCGACTTTCAGTTTGTGGTGTGTTTGGTTCAAATTTTTTGCAAATTGTCCTTTGTACAATATTTAAATAATGCCACACGATTTGTCATGTCAACACACGCTTTCTGGAGATTAAATATTAAAAGAAATCAGCGATTGCAAGAATCGTCCATATATTGCCCCTGTTAAAACCGTACAAAGCGGTAACAGGGCGGGGTATTGGGTTTAGTTTTCAACTAGCAATAATCGCGCCTCGGAATATCCTCATCAGCTACGATATCGCCTCTGCGCAAAGCTGCCTTTGGAATCTAGTTCCTTACTCTTGTGCCCGCTTGTAACATTTATGTTTGTTGCAAATCGAGACTACGACTTTCTGTGTCAGTTTGCGATGCCCAAGGTATTTAAATGATAACGATCACAAAAAAATGAAAGAGGGCACTGAGTTGCTAAGATATAGCATTTCTATGCGGAAAGCGTTTCATTAATTGTCCGATTAACCGCACCAACCATAACTGACAATGGTCATGCACATCGATTGATTGACGATTTCACCACAAGCAGTTGTTGTGGTTTCAACAAATAGCAAAGACTCTTGAAAATACCCCACTCCACGGAAATCTTTAGTAAAAGGCGAAAGATTTGCTCATGTTGAAGTGAGATCAGAGTTGCAGAACGAATAGGTAGTATTAACGAAAGAAACAGATTCCGACTTTCAGTTTGTGGTGTGTTTGGTTCAAATTTTTTGCAAATTGTCCTTTGTACAATATTTAAATAATGCCACACGATTTGTCATGTCAACACACGCTTTCTGGAGATTAAATATTAAAAGAAATCAGCGATTGCAAGAATCGTCCATATATTGCCCCTGTTAAAACCGTACAAAGCGGTAACAGGGCGGGGTATTGGGTTTAGTTTTCAACTAGCAATAATCGCGCCTCGGAATATCCTCATCAGCTACGATATCGCCTCTGCGCAAAGCTGCCTTTGGAATCTAGTTCCTTACTCTTGTGCCCGCTTGTAACATTTATGTTTGTTGCAAATCGAGACTACGACTTTCTGTGTCAGTTTGCGATGCCCATGGTATTTAAATGATAACGATCACAAAAAAATGAAAGAGGGCACTGAGTTGCTAAGATATAGCATTTCTATGCGGAAAGCGTTTCATTAATTGTCCGATTAACCGCACCAACCATAACTGACAATGGTCATGCACATCGATTGATTGACGATTTCACCACAAGCAGTTGTTGTGGTTTCAACAAATAGCAAAGACTCTTGAAAATACCCCACTCCACGGAAATCTTTAGTAAAAGGCGAAAGATTTGCTCATGTTGAAGTGAGATCAGAGTTGCAGAACGAATAGGTAGTATTAACGAAAGAAACAGATTCCGACTTTCAGTTTGTGGTGTGTTTGGTTCAAATTTTTTGCAAATTGTCCTTTGTACAATATTTAAATAATGCCACACGATTTGTCATGTCAACACACGCTTTCTGGAGATTAAATATTAAAAGAAATCAGCGATTGCAAGAATCGTCCATATATTGCCCCTGTTAAAACCGTACAAAGCGGTAACAGGGCGGGGTATTGGGTTTAGTTTTCAACTAGCAATAATCGCGCCTCGGAATATCCTCATCAGCTACGATAACGCCTCTGCGCAAAGCTGCCTTTGGAATCTAGTTCCTTACTCTTGTGCCCGCTTGTAACATTTATGTTTGTTGCAAATCGAGACTACGACTTTCTGTGTCAGTTTGCGATGCCCATGGTATTTAAATGATAACGATCACAAAAAAATGAAAGAGGGCACTGAGTTGCTAAGATATAGCATTTCTATGCGGAAAGCGTTTCATTAATTGTCCGATTAACCGCACCAACCATAACTGACAATGGTCATGCACATCGATTGATTGACGATTTCACCACAAGCAGTTGTTGTGGTTTCAACAAATAGCAAAGACTCTTGAAAATACCCCACTCCACGGAAATCTTTAGTAAAAGGCGAAAGATTTGCTCATGTTGAAGTGAGATCAGAGTTGCAGAACGAATAGGTAGTATTAACGAAAGAAACAGATTCCGACTTTCAGTTTGTGGTGTGTTTGGTTCAAATTTTTTGCAAATTGTCCTTTGTACAATATTTAAATAATGCCACACGATTTGTCATGTCAACACACGCTTTCTGGAGATTAAATATTAAAAGAAATCAGCGATTGCAAGAATCGTCCATATATTGCCCCTGTTAAAACCGTACAAAGCGGTAACAGGGCGGGGTATTGGGTTTAGTTTTCAACTAGCAATAATCGCGCCTCGGAATATCCTCATCAGCTACGATATCGCCTCTGCGCAAAGCTGCCTTTGGAATCTAGTTCCTTACTCTTGTGCCCGCTTGTAACATTTATGTTTGTTGCAAATCGAGACTACGACTTTCTGTGTCAGTTTGCGATGCCCATGGTATTTAAATGATAACGATCACAAAAAAATGAAAGAGGGCACTGAGTTGCTAAGATATAGCATTTCTATGCGGAAAGCGTTTCATTAATTGTCCGATTAACCGCACCAACCATAACTGACAATGGTCATGCACATCGATTGATTGACGATTTCACCACAAGCAGTTGTTGTGGTTTCAACAAATAGCAAAGACTCTTGAAAATACCCCACTCCACGGAAATCTTTAGTAAAAGGCGAAAGATTTGCTCATGTTGAAGTGAGATCAGAGTTGCAGAACGAATAGGTAGTATTAACGAAAGAAACAGATTCCGACTTTCAGTTTGTGGTGTGTTTGGTTCAAATTTTTTGCAAATTGTCCTTTGTACAATATTTAAATAATGCCACACGATTTGTCATGTCAACACACGCTTTCTGGAGATTAAATATTAAAAGAAATCAGCGATTGCAAGAATCGTCCATATATTGCCCCTGTTAAAACCGTACAAAGCGGTAACAGGGCGGGGTATTGGGTTTAGTTTTCAACTAGCAATAATCGCGCCTCGGAATATCCTCATCAGCTACGATATCGCCTCTGCGCAAAGCTGCCTTTGGAATCTAGTTCCTTACTCTTGTGCCCGCTTGTAACATTTATGTTTGTTGCAAATCGAGACTACGACTTTCTGTGTCAGTTTGCGATGCCCATGGTATTTAAATGATAACGATCACAAAAAAATGAAAGAGGGCACTGAGTTGCTAAGATATAGCATTTCTATGCGGAAAGCGTTTCATTAATTGTCCGATTAACCGCACCAACCATAACTGACAATGGTCATGCACATCGATTGATTGACGATTTCACCACAAGCAGTTGTTGTGGTTTCAACAAATAGCAAAGACTCTTGAAAATACCCCACTCCACGGAAATCTTTAGTAAAAGGCGAAAGATTTGCTCATGTTGAAGTGAGATCAGAGTTGCAGAACGAATAGGTAGTATTAACGAAAGAAACAGATTCCGACTTTCAGTTTGTGGTGTGTTTGGTTCAAATTTTTTGCAAATTGTCCTTTGTACAATATTTAAATAATGCCACACGATTTGTCATGTCAACACACGCTTTCTGGAGATTAAATATTAAAAGAAATCAGCGATTGCAAGAATCGTCCATATATTGCCCCTGTTAAAACCGTACAAAGCGGTAACAGGGCGGGGTATTGGGTTTAGTTTTCAACTAGCAATAATCGCGCCTCGGAATATCCTCATCAGCTACGATATCGCCTCTGCGCAAAGCTGCCTTTGGAATCTAGTTCCTTACTCTTGTGCCCGCTTGTAACATTTATGTTTGTTGCAAATCGAGACTACGACTTTCTGTGTCAGTTTGCGATGCCCATGGTATTTAAATGATTACGATCACAAAACAATTAAGAGGGCACTGAGTTGCTAAGATATAGCATTTATATGCGGAAAGCGTTTCATTAATTGTCCTAACACAGAATAAACTGCACCAACCATAACTGACAATGGTCATGCACATCGATTGATTGACGATTTCACCACAAGCAGTTGTTGTGGTTTCAACAAATAGCAAAGACTCTTGAAAATACCCCACTCCACGGAAATCTTTAGTAAAAGGCGAAAGATTTGCTCATGTTGAAGTGAGATCAGAGTTGTAGAACGAATAGGTAGTATTAACGAAAGAAACAGATTCCGACTTTCAGTTTGTGGTGTGTTTGGTTCAAATTTTTTGCAAATTGTCCTTTGTACAATATTTAAATAATGCCACACGATTTGTCATGTCAACACACGCTTTCTGGAGATTAAATATTAAAAGAAATCAGCGATTGCAAGAATCGTCCATATATTGCCCCTGTTAAAACCGTACAAAGCGGTAACAGGGCGGGGTATTGGGTTTAGTTTTCAACTAGCAATAATCGCGCCTCGGAATATCCTCATCAGCTACGATATCGCCTCTGCGCAAAGCTGCCTTTGGAATCTAGTTCCTTACTCTTGTGCCCGCTTGTAACATTTATGTTTGTTGCAAATCGAGACTACGACTTTCTGTGTCAGTTTGCGATGCCCATGGTATTTAAATGATAACGATCACAAAAAAATGAAAGAGGGCACTGAGTTGCTAAGATATAGCATTTCTATGCGGAAAGCGTTTCATTAATTGTCCGATTAACCGCACCAACCATAACTGACAATGGTCATGCACATCGATTGATTGACGATTTCACCACAAGCAGTTGTTGTGGTTTCAACAAATAGCAAAGACTCTTGAAAATACCCCACTCCACGGAAATCTTTAGTAAAAGGCGAAAGATTTGCTCATGTTGAAGTGAGATCAGAGTTGCAGAACGAATAGGTAGTATTAACGAAAGAAACAGATTCCGACTTTCAGTTTGTGGTGTGTTTGGTTCAAATTTTTTGCAAATTGTCCTTTGTACAATATTTAAATAATGCCACACGATTTGTCATGTCAACACACGCTTTCTGGAGATTAAATATTAAAAGAAATCAGCGATTGCAAGAATCGTCCATATATTGCCCCTGTTAAAACCGTACAAAGCGGTAACAGGGCGGGGTATTGGGTTTAGTTTTCAACTAGCAATAATCGCGCCTCGGAATATCCTCATCAGCTACGATATCGCCTCTGCGCAAAGCTGCCTTTGGAATCTAGTTCCTTACTCTTGTGCCCGCTTGTAACATTTATGTTTGTTGCAAATCGAGACTACGACTTTCTGTGTCAGTTTGCGATGCCCATGGTATTTAAATGATTACGATCACAAAACAATTAAGAGGGCACTGAGTTGCTAAGATATAGCATTTATATGCGGAAAGCGTTTCATTAATTGTCCTAACACAGAATAAACTGCACCAACCATAACTGACAATGGTCATGCACATCGATTGATTGACGATTTCACCACAAGCAGTTGTTGTGGTTTCAACAAATAGCAAAGACTCTTGAAAATACCCCACTCCACGGAAATCTTTAGTAAAAGGCGAAAGATTTGCTCATGTTGAAGTGAGATCAGAGTTGTAGAACGAATAGGTAGTATTAACGAAAGAAACAGATTCCGACTTTCAGTTTGTGGTGTGTTTGGTTCAAATTTTTTGCAAATTGTCCTTTGTACAATATTTAAATAATGCCACACGATTTGTCATGTCAACACACGCTTTCTGGAGATTAAATATTAAAAGAAATCAGCGATTGCAAGAATCGTCCATATATTGCCCCTGTTAAAACCGTACAAAGCGGTAACAGGGCGGGGTATTGGGTTTAGTTTTCAACTAGCAATAATCGCGCCTCGGAATATCCTCATCAGCTACGATATCGCCTCTGCGCAAAGCTGCCTTTGGAATCTAGTTCCTTACTCTTGTGCCCGCTTGTAACATTTATGTTTGTTGCAAATCGAGACTACGACTTTCTGTGTCAGTTTGCGATGCCCATGGTATTTAAATGATAACGATCACAAAAAAATGAAAGAGGGCACTGAGTTGCTAAGATATAGCATTTCTATGCGGAAAGCGTTTCATTAATTGTCCGATTAACCGCACCAACCATAACTGACAATGGTCATGCACATCGATTGATTGACGATTTCACCACAAGCAGTTGTTGTGGTTTCAACAAATAGCAAAGACTCTTGAAAATACCCCACTCCACGGAAATCTTTAGTAAAAGGCGAAAGATTTGCTCATGTTGAAGTGAGATCAGAGTTGCAGAACGAATAGGTAGTATTAACGAAAGAAACAGATTCCGACTTTCAGTTTGTGGTGTGTTTGGTTCAAATTTTTTGCAAATTGTCCTTTGTACAATATTTAAATAATGCCACACGATTTGTCATGTCAACACACGCTTTCTGGAGATTAAATATTAAAAGAAATCAGCGATTGCAAGAATCGTCCATATATTGCCCCTGTTAAAACCGTACAAAGCGGTAACAGGGCGGGGTATTGGGTTTAGTTTTCAACTAGCAATAATCGCGCCTCGGAATATCCTCATCAGCTACGATATCGCCTCTGCGCAAAGCTGCCTTTGGAATCTAGTTCCTTACTCTTGTGCCCGCTTGTAACATTTATGTTTGTTGCAAATCGAGACTACGACTTTCTGTGTCAGTTTGCGATGCCCATGGTATTTAAATGATAACGATCACAAAAAAATGAAAGAGGGCACTGAGTTGCTAAGATATAGCATTTCTATGCGGAAAGCGTTTCATTAATTGTCCGATTAACCGCACCAACCATAACTGACAATGGTCATGCACATCGATTGATTGACGATTTCACCACAAGCAGTTGTTGTGGTTTCAACAAATAGCAAAGACTCTTGAAAATACCCCACTCCACGGAAATCTTTAGTAAAAGGCGAAAGATTTGCTCATGTTGAAGTGAGATCAGAGTTGCAGAACGAATAGGTAGTATTAACGAAAGAAACAGATTCCGACTTTCAGTTTGTGGTGTGTTTGGTTCAAATTTTTTGCAAATTGTCCTTTGTACAATATTTAAATAATGCCACACGATTTGTCATGTCAACACACGCTTTCTGGAGATTAAATATTAAAAGAAATCAGCGATTGCAAGAATCGTCCATATATTGCCCCTGTTAAAACCGTACAAAGCGGTAACAGGGCGGGGTATTGGGTTTAGTTTTCAACTAGCAATAATCGCGCCTCGGAATATCCTCATCAGCTACGATATCGCCTCTGCGCAAAGCTGCCTTTGGAATCTAGTTCCTTACTCTTGTGCCCGCTTGTAACATTTATGTTTGTTGCAAATCGAGACTACGACTTTCTGTGTCAGTTTGCGATGCCCATGGTATTTAAATGATTACGATCACAAAACAATTAAGAGGGCACTGAGTTGCTAAGATATAGCATTTATATGCGGAAAGCGTTTCATTAATTGTCCTAACACAGAATAAACTGCACCAACCATAACTGACAATGGTCATGCACATCGATTGATTGACGATTTCACCACAAGCAGTTGTTGTGGTTTCAACAAATAGCAAAGACTCTTGAAAATACCCCACTCCACGGAAATCTTTAGTAAAAGGCGAAAGATTTGCTCATGTTGAAGTGAGATCAGAGTTGTAGAACGAATAGGTAGTATTAACGAAAGAAACAGATTCCGACTTTCAGTTTGTGGTGTGTTTGGTTCAAATTTTTTGCAAATTGTCCTTTGTACAATATTTAAATAATGCCACACGATTTGTCATGTCAACACACGCTTTCTGGAGATTAAATATTAAAAGAAATCAGCGATTGCAAGAATCGTCCATATATTGCCCCTGTTAAAACCGTACAAAGCGGTAACAGGGCGGGGTATTGGGTTTAGTTTTCAACTAGCAATAATCGCGCCTCGGAATATCCTCATCAGCTACGATATCGCCTCTGCGCAAAGCTGCCTTTGGAATCTAGTTCCTTACTCTTGTGCCCGCTTGTAACATTTATGTTTGTTGCAAATCGAGACTACGACTTTCTGTGTCAGTTTGCGATGCCCATGGTATTTAAATGATAACGATCACAAAAAAATGAAAGAGGGCACTGAGTTGCTAAGATATAGCATTTCTATGCGGAAAGCGTTTCATTAATTGTCCGATTAACCGCACCAACCATAACTGACAATGGTCATGCACATCGATTGATTGACGATTTCACCACAAGCAGTTGTTGTGGTTTCAACAAATAGCAAAGACTCTTGAAAATACCCCACTCCACGGAAATCTTTAGTAAAAGGCGAAAGATTTGCTCATGTTGAAGTGAGATCAGAGTTGCAGAACGAATAGGTAGTATTAACGAAAGAAACAGATTCCGACTTTCAGTTTGTGGTGTGTTTGGTTCAAATTTTTTGCAAATTGTCCTTTGTACAATATTTAAATAATGCCACACGATTTGTCATGTCAACACACGCTTTCTGGAGATTAAATATTAAAAGAAATCAGCGATTGCAAGAATCGTCCATATATTGCCCCTGTTAAAACCGTACAAAGCGGTAACAGGGCGGGGTATTGGGTTTAGTTTTCAACTAGCAATAATCGCGCCTCGGAATATCCTCATCAGCTACGATATCGCCTCTGCGCAAAGCTGCCTTTGGAATCTAGTTCCTTACTCTTGTGCCCGCTTGTAACATTTATGTTTGTTGCAAATCGAGACTACGACTTTCTGTGTCAGTTTGCGATGCCCATGGTATTTAAATGATAACGATCACAAAAAAATGAAAGAGGGCACTGAGTTGCTAAGATATAGCATTTCTATGCGGAAAGCGTTTCATTAATTGTCCGATTAACCGCACCAACCATAACTGACAATGGTCATGCACATCGATTGATTGACGATTTCACCACAAGCAGTTGTTGTGGTTTCAACAAATAGCAAAGACTCTTGAAAATACCCCACTCCACGGAAATCTTTAGTAAAAGGCGAAAGATTTGCTCATGTTGAAGTGAGATCAGAGTTGCAGAACGAATAGGTAGTATTAACGAAAGAAACAGATTCCGACTTTCAGTTTGTGGTGTGTTTGGTTCAAATTTTTTGCAAATTGTCCTTTGTACAATATTTAAATAATGCCACACGATTTGTCATGTCAACACACGCTTTCTGGAGATTAAATATTAAAAGAAATCAGCGATTGCAAGAATCGTCCATATATTGCCCCTGTTAAAACCGTACAAAGCGGTAACAGGGCGGGGTATTGGGTTTAGTTTTCAACTAGCAATAATCGCGCCTCGGAATATCCTCATCAGCTACGATATCGCCTCTGCGCAAAGCTGCCTTTGGAATCTAGTTCCTTACTCTTGTGCCCGCTTGTAACATTTATGTTTGTTGCAAATCGAGACTACGACTTTCTGTGTCAGTTTGCGATGCCCAAGGTATTTAAATGATAACGATCACAAAAAAATGAAAGAGGGCACTGAGTTGCTAAGATATAGCATTTCTATGCGGAAAGCGTTTCATTAATTGTCCGATTAACCGCACCAACCATAACTGACAATGGTCATGCACATCGATTGATTGACGATTTCACCACAAGCAGTTGTTGTGGTTTCAACAAATAGCAAAGACTCTTGAAAATACCCCACTCCACGGAAATCTTTAGTAAAAGGCGAAAGATTTGCTCATGTTGAAGTGAGATCAGAGTTGCAGAACGAATAGGTAGTATTAACGAAAGAAACAGATTCCGACTTTCAGTTTGTGGTGTGTTTGGTTCAAATTTTTTGCAAATTGTCCTTTGTACAATATTTAAATAATGCCACACGATTTGTCATGTCAACACACGCTTTCTGGAGATTAAATATTAAAAGAAATCAGCGATTGCAAGAATCGTCCATATATTGCCCCTGTTAAAACCGTACAAAGCGGTAACAGGGCGGGGTATTGGGTTTAGTTTTCAACTAGCAATAATCGCGCCTCGGAATATCCTCATCAGCTACGATATCGCCTCTGCGCAAAGTTGCCTTTTGAATCTAGTTCCTTACTCTTGTGCCCGCTTGTAACATTTATGTTTGTTGTAAATCGAGACTACGACTTTCTGTGTCAGTTTGCGATGCCCATGGTATTTAAATGATAACGATCACAAAAAAATAAATAAAAGAGGGCACTGAGTTGTTAAGATATAGCATTTATATGCGGAAAGCGTTTCATTAATTGTCCTATTAACCGCACCAACCATAACTGGCAATGGTCATGCACATCGATTGATTGACGATTTCACCACAAGCAGTTGTTGTGGTTTCAACAAATAGCAAAGACTCTTGAAAATACCCCACTCCACGGAAATCTTTAGTAAAAGGCGAAAGATTTGCTCATGTTGAAGTGAGATCAGAGTTGTAGAACGAATAGGTAGTATTAACGAAAGAAACAGATTCCGACTTTCAGTTTGTGGTGTGTTTGGTTCAAATTTTTTGCAAATTGTCCTTTGTACAATATTTATATAATGCCACACGATTTGTCATGTCAACACACGCTTTCTGGAGATTAAATACTAAAAGAAATCAGCGATTGCAAGAATCGTCCATCTATTGCCTCTGTTAAAACCGTACAAAGCGGTAACAGGGCGGGGTATTGGGTTTAGTTTTCAACTAGCAATAATCGCGCCTCGGAATATCCTCATCAGCTACGATATCGCCTCTGCGCAAAGTTGCCTTTTGAATCTAGTTCCTTACTCTTGTGCCCGCTTGTAACATTTATGTTTGTTGTAAATCGAGACTACGACTTTCTGTGTCAGTTTGCGATGCCCATGGTATTTAAATGATAACGATCACAAAAAAATAAATAAAAGAGGGCACTGAGTTGTTAAGATATAGCATTTATATGCGGAAAGCGTTTCATTAATTGTCCTATTAACCGCACCAACCATAACTGGCAATGGTCATGCACATCGATTGATTGACGATTTCACCACAAGCAGTTGTTGTGGTTTCAACAAATAGCAAAGACTCTTGAAAATACCCCACTCCACGGAAATCTTTAGTAAAAGGCGAAAGATTTGCTCATGTTGAAGTGAGATCACAGTTGTAGAACGAATAGGTAGTATTAACGAAAGAAACAGATTCCGACTTTCAGTTTGTGGTGTGTTTGGTTCAAATTTTTTGCAAATTGTCCTTTGTACAATATTTATATAATGCCACACGATTTGTCATGTCAACACACGCTTTCTGGAGATTAAATACTAAAAGAAATCAGCGATTGCAAGAATCGTCCATCTATTGCCTCTGTTAAAACCGTACAAAGCGGTAACAGGGCGGGGTATTGGGTTTAGTTTTCAACTAGCAATAATCGCGCCTCGGAATATCCTCATCAGCTACGATATCGCCTCTGCGCAAACTTGCCTTTTGAATCTAGTTCCTTACTCTTGTGCCCGCTTGTAACATTTATGTTTGTTGTAAATCGAGACTACGACTTTCTGTGTCAGTTTGCGATGCCCATGGTATTTAAATGATTACGATCACAAAACAATTAAGAGGGCACTGAGTTGCTAAGATATAGCATTTATATGCGGAAAGCGTTTCATTAATTGTCCTAACACAGAATAAACTGCACCAACCATAACTGACAATGGTCATGCACATCGATTGATTGACGATTTCACCACAAGCAGTTGTTGTGGTTTCAACAAATAGCAAAGACTCTTGAAAATACCCCACTCCACGGAAATCTTTAGTAAAAGGCGAAAGATTTGCTCATGTTGAAGTGAGATCAGAGTTGTAGAACGAATAGGTAGTATTAACGAAAGAAACAGATTCCGACTTTCAGTTTGTGGTGTGTTTGGTTCAAATTTTTTGCAAATTGTCCTTTGTACAATATTTAAATAATGCCACACGATTTGTCATGTCAACACACGCACGCTTTCTGGAGATTAAATATTAAAAGAAATCAGCGATTGCAAGAATCGTCCATATATTGCCTCTGTTAAAACCGTACAAAGCGGTAACAGGGCGGGGTATTGGGTTTAGTTTTCAACTAGCAATAATCGCGCCTCGGAATATCCTCATCAGCTACGATATCGCCTCTGCGCAAACTTGCCTTTTGAATCTAGTTCCTTACTCTTGTGCCCGCTTGTAACATTTATGTTTGTTGTAAATCGAGACTACGACTTTCTGTGTCAGTTTGCGATGCCCATGGTATTTAAATGATAACGATCACAAAAAAATAAATAAAAGAGGGCACTGAGTTGTTAAGATATAGCATTTATATGCGGAAAGCGTTTCATTAATTGTCCTATTAACCGCACCAACCATAACTGACAATGGTCATGCACATCGATTGATTGACGATTTCACCACAAGCAGTTGTTGTGGTTTCAACAAATAGCAAAGACTCTTGAAAATACCCCACTCCACGGAAATCTTTAGTAAAAGGCGAAAGATTTGCTCATGTTGAAGTGAGATCAGAGTTGTAGAACGAATAGGTAGTATTAACGAAAGAAACAGATTCCGACTTTCAGTTTGTGGTGTGTTTGGTTCAAATTTTTTGCAAATTGTCCTTTGTACAATATTTATATAATGCCACACGATTTGTCATGTCAACACACGCTTTCTGGAGATTAAATACTAAAAGAAATCAGCGATTGCAAGAATCGTCCATCTATTGCCTCTGTTAAAACCGTACAAAGCGGTAACAGGGCGGGGTATTGGGTTTAGTTTTCAACTAGCAATAATCGCGCCTCGGAATATCCTCATCAGCTACGATATCGCCTCTGCGCAAAGTTGCCTTTTGAATCTAGTTCCTTACTCTTGTGCCCGCTTGTAACATTTATGTTTGTTGTAAATCGAGACTACGACTTTCTGTGTCAGTTTGCGATGCCCATGGTATTTAAATGATAACGATCACAAAAAAATAAATAAAAGAGGGCACTGAGTTGTTAAGATATAGCATTTATATGCGGAAAGCGTTTCATTAATTGTCCTATTAACCGCACCAACCATAACTGACAATGGTCATGCACATCGATTGATTGACGATTTCACCACAAGCAGTTGTTGTGGTTTCAACAAATAGCAAAGACTCTTGAAAATACCCCACTCCACGGAAATCTTTAGTAAAAGGCGAAAGATTTGCTCATGTTGAAGTGAGATCAGAGTTGTAGAACGAATAGGTAGTATTAACGAAAGAAACAGATTCCGACTTTCAGTTTGTGGTGTGTTTGGTTCAAATTTTTTGCAAATTGTCCTTTGTACAATATTTATATAATGCCACACGATTTGTCATGTCAACACACGCACGCTTTCTGGAGATTAAATATTAAAAGAAATCAGCGATTGCAAGAATCGTCCATATATTGCCTCTGTTAAAACCGTACAAAGCGGTAACAGGGCGGGGTATTGGGTTTAGTTTTCAACTAGCAATAATCGCGCCACGGAATATCCTCATCAGCTACGATATCGCCTCTGCGCAAAGTTGCCTTTTGAATCTAGTTCCTTACTCTTGTGCCCGCTTGTAACATTTATGTTTGTTGTAAATCGAGACTACGACTTTCTGTGTCAGTTTGCGATGCCCATGGTATTTAAATGATAACGATCACAAAAAAATAAATAAAAGAGGGCACTGAGTTGTTAAGATATAGCATTTATATGCGGAAAGCGTTTCATTAATTGTCCTATTAACCGCACCAACCATAACTGGCAATGGTCATGCACATCGATTGATTGACGATTTCACCACAAGCAGTTGTTGTGGTTTCAACAAATAGCAAAGACTCTTGAAAATACCCCACTCCACGGAAATCTTTAGTAAAAGGCGAAAGATTTGCTCATGTTGAAGTGAGATCAGAGTTGTAGAACGAATAGGTAGTATTAACGAAAGAAACAGATTCCGACTTTCAGTTTGTGGTGTGTTTGGTTCAAATTTTTTGCAAATTGTCCTTTGTACAATGTTTAAATAATGCCACACGATTTGTCATGTCAACACACGCACGCTTTCTGGAGATTAAATATTAAAAGAAATCAGCGATTGCAAGAATCGTCCATATATTGCTTCTGTTAAAACCGTACAAAGCGGTAACAGGGCGGGGTATTGGGTTTAGTTTTCAACTAGCAATAATCGCGCCTCGGAATATCCTCATCAGCTACGATATCGCCTCTGCGCAAAGTTGCCTTTTGAATCTAGTTCCTTACTCTTGTGCCCGCTTGTAACATTTATGTTTGTTGAAAATCGAGACTACGACTTTCTGTGTCAGTTTGCGATGCCCATGGTATTTAAATGATTACGATCACAAAACAATTAAGAGGGCACTGAGTTGCTAAGATATAGCATTTGTATGCGGAAAGCGTTTCATTAATTGTCCTAACACAGAATAAACTGCACCAACCATAACTGACAATGGTCATGCACATCGATTGATTGACGATTTCACCACAAGCAGTTGTTGTGGTTTCAACAAATAGCAAAGACTCTTGAAAATACCCCACTCCACGGAAATCTTTAGTAAAAGGCGAAAGATTTGCTCATGTTGAAGTGAGATCAGAGTTGTAGAACGAATAGGTAGTATTAACGAAAGAAACAGATTCCGACTTTCAGTTTGTGGTGTGTTTGGTTCAAATTTTTTGCAAATTGTCCTTTGTACAATATTTAAATAATGCCACACGATTTGTCATGTCAACACACGCTTTCTGGAGATTAAATATTAAAAGAAATCAGCGATTGCAAGAATCGTCCATATATTGCTTCTGTTAAAACCGTACAAAGCGGTAACAGGGCGGGGTATTGGGTTTAGTTTTCAACTAGCAATAATCGCGCCTCGGAATATCCTCATCAGCTACGATATCGCCTCTGCGCAAATTTGCCTTTTGAATCTAGCTCCTTACTCTTGTGCCCGCTTGTAACATTTATGTTTGTTGTAAATCGAGACTACGACTTTCTTTGTCAGTTTGCGATGCCCATGGTATTTAAATGATAACGATCACAAAAAAATAAATAAAAGAGGGCACTGAGTTGTTAAGATATAGCATTTATATGCGGAAAGCGTTTCATTAATTGTCCTATTAACCGCACCAACCATAACTGACAATGGTCATGCACATCGATTGATTGACGATTTCACCACAAGCAGTTGTTGTGGTTTCAACAAATAGCAAAGACTCTTGAAAATACCCCACTCCACGGAAATCTTTAGTAAAAGGCGAAAGATTTGCTCATGTTGAAGTGAGATCAGAGTTGTAGAACGAATAGGTAGTATTAACGAAAGAAACAGATTCCGACTTTCAGTTTGTGGTGTGTTTGGTTCAAATTTTTTGCAAATTGTCCTTTGTACAATATTTATATAATGCCACACGATTTGTCATGTCAACACACGCACGCTTTCTGGAGATTAAATATTAAAAGAAATCAGCGATTGCAAGAATCGTCCATATATTGCCCCTGTTAAAACCGTACAAAGCGGTAACAGGGCGGGGTATTGGGTTTAGTTTTCAACTAGCAATAATCGCGCCTCGGAATATCCTCATCAGCTACGATATCGCCTCTGCGCAAAGTTGCCTTTTGAATCTAGTTCCTTACTCTTGTGCCCGCTTGTAACATTTATGTTTGTTGTAAATCGAGACTACACCTTTCTGTGTCAGTTTGCGATGCCCATGGTATTTAAATGATAACGATCACAAAAAAAATAAAAGAGGGCACTGAGTTGCTAAGATATAGCATTTCTATGCAGAAAGTGTTTCATTAATTGTCCTATTAACCGCACCAACCATAACTGACAATGGTCATGCACATCGATTGATTGACGATTTCACCACAAGCAGTTGTTGTGGTTTCAACAAATAGCAAAGACTCTTGAAAATACCCCACTCCACGGAAATCTTTAGTAAAAGGCGAAAGATTTGCTCATGTTGAAGTGAGATCAGAGTTGTAGAACGAATAGGTAGTATTAACGAAAGAAACAGATTCCGACTTTCAGTTTGTGGTGTGTTTGGTTCAAATTTTTTGCAAATTGTCCTTTGTACAATATTTATATAATGCCACACGATTTGTCATGTCAACACACGCACGCTTTCTGGAGATTAAATATTAAAAGAAATCAGCGATTGCAAGAATCGTCCATATATTGCCTCTGTTAAAACCGTACAAAGCGGTAACAGGGCGGGGTATTGGGTTTAGTTTTCAACTAGCAATAATCGCGCCACGGAATATCCTCATCAGCTACGATATCGCCTCTGCGCAAACTTGCCTTTTGAATCTAGTTCCTTACTCTTGTGCCCGCTTGTAACATTTATGTTTGTTGTAAATCGAGACTACGACTTTCTGTGTCAGTTTGCGATGCCCATGGTATTTAAATGATAACGATCACAAAAAAATAAATAAAAGAGGGCACTGAGTTGTTAAGATATAGCATTTATATGCGGAAAGCGTTTCATTAATTGTCCTATTAACCGCACCAACCATAACTGGCAATGGTCATGCACATCGATTGATTGACGATTTCACCACAAGCAGTTGTTGTGGTTTCAACAAATAGCAAAGACTCTTGAAAATACCCCACTCCACGGAAATCTTTAGTAAAAGGCGAAAGATTTGCTCATGTTGAAGTGAGATCAGAGTTGTAGAACGAATAGGTAGTATTAACGAAAGAAACAGATTCCGACTTTCAGTTTGTGGTGTGTTTGGTTCAAATTTTTTGCAAATTGTCCTTTGTACAATATTTATATAATGCCACACGATTTGTCATGTCAACACACGCTTTCTGGAGATTAAATATTAAAAGAAATCAGCGATTGCAAGAATCGTCCATATATTGCCTCTGTTAAAACCGTACAAAGCGGTAACAGGGCGGGGTATTGGGTTTAGTTTTCAACTAGCAATAATCGCGCCTCGGAATATCCTCATCAGCTACGATATCGCCTCTGCGCAAAGTTGCCTTTTGAATCTAGTTCCTTACTCTTGTGCCCGCTTGTAACATTTATGTTTGTTGTAAATCGAGACTACGACTTTCTGTGTCAGTTTGCGATGCCCATGGTATTTAAATGATAACGATCACAAAAAAATAAATAAAAGAGGGCACTGAGTTGTTAAGATATAGCATTTATATGCGGAAAGCGTTTCATTAATTGTCCTATTAACCGCACCAACCATAACTGGCAATGGTCATGCACATCGATTGATTGACGATTTCACCACAAGCAGTTGTTGTGGTTTCAACAAATAGCAAAGACTCTTGAAAATACCCCACTCCACGGAAATCTTTAGTAAAAGGCGAAAGATTTGCTCATGTTGAAGTGAGATCAGAGTTGTAGAACGAATAGGTAGTATTAACGAAAGAAACAGATTCCGACTTTCAGTTTGTGGTGTGTTTGGTTCAAATTTTTTGCAAATTGTCCTTTGTACAATATTTATATAATGCCACACGATTTGTCATGTCAACACACGCTTTCTGGAGATTAAATACTAAAAGAAATCAGCGATTGCAAGAATCGTCCATATATTGCCTCTGTTAAAACCGTACAAAGCGGTAACAGGGCGGGGTATTGGGTTTAGTTTTCAACTAGCAATAATCGCGCCTCGGAATATCCTCATCAGCTACGATATCGCCTCTGCGCAAAGTTGCCTTTTGAATCTAGTTCCTTACTCTTGTGCCCGCTTGTAACATTTATGTTTGTTGTAAATCGAGACTACGACTTTCTGTGTCAGTTTGCGATGCCCATGGTATTTAAATGATAACGATCACAAAAAAATAAATAAAAGAGGGCACTGAGTTGTTAAGATATAGCATTTATATGCGGAAAGCGTTTCATTAATTGTCCTATTAACCGCACCAACCATAACTGGCAATGGTCATGCACATCGATTGATTGACGATTTCACCACAAGCAGTTGTTGTGGTTTCAACAAATAGCAAAGACTCTTGAAAATACCCCACTCCACGGAAATCTTTAGTAAAAGGCGAAAGATTTGCTCATGTTGAAGTGAGATCAGAGTTGTAGAACGAATAGGTAGTATTAACGAAAGAAACAGATTCCGACTTTCAGTTTGTGGTGTGTTTGGTTCAAATTTTTTGCAAATTGTCCTTTGTACAATATTTATATAATGCCACACGATTTGTCATGTCAACACACGCTTTCTGGAGATTAAATACTAAAAGAAATCAGCGATTGCAAGAATCGTCCATCTATTGCCTCTGTTAAAACCGTACAAAGCGGTAACAGGGCGGGGTATTGGGTTTAGTTTTCAACTAGCAATAATCGCGCCTCGGAATATCCTCATCAGCTACGATATCGCCTCTGCGCAAACTTGCCTTTTGAATCTAGTTCCTTACTCTTGTGCCCGCTTGTAACATTTATGTTTGTTGTAAATCGAGACTACGACTTTCTGTGTCAGTTTGCGATGCCCATGGTATTTAAATGATTACGATCACAAAACAATTAAGAGGGCACTGAGTTGCTAAGATATAGCATTTATATGCGGAAAGCGTTTCATTAATTGTCCTAACACAGAATAAACTGCACCAACCATAACTGACAATGGTCATGCACATCGATTGATTGACGATTTCACCACAAGCAGTTGTTGTGGTTTCAACAAATAGCAAAGACTCTTGAAAATACCCCACTCCACGGAAATCTTTAGTAAAAGGCGAAAGATTTGCTCATGTTGAAGTGAGATCAGAGTTGTAGAACGAATAGGTAGTATTAACGAAAGAAACAGATTCCGACTTTCAGTTTGTGGTGTGTTTGGTTCAAATTTTTTGCAAATTGTCCTTTGTACAATATTTAAATAATGCCACACGATTTGTCATGTCAACACACGCACGCTTTCTGGAGATTAAATATTAAAAGAAATCAGCGATTGCAAGAATCGTCCATATATTGCCCCTGTTAAAACCGTACAAAGCGGTAACAGGGCGGGGTATTGGGTTTAGTTTTCAACTAGCAATAATCGCGCCTCGGAATATCCTCATCAGCTACGATATCGCCTCTGCGCAAAGTTGCCTTTTGAATCTAGTTCCTTACTCTTGTGCCCGCTTGTAACATTTATGTTTGTTGCAAATCGAGACTACGACTTTCTGTGTCAGTTTGCGATGCCCATGGTATTTAAATGATAACGATCACAAAAAAAATAAAAGAGGGCACTGAGTTGCTAAGATATAGCATTTCTATGCGGAAAGTGTTTCATTAATTGTCCTATTAACCGCACCAACCATAACTGACAATGGTCATGCACATCGATTGATTGACGATTTCACCACAAGCAGTTGTTGTGGTTTCAACAAATAGCAAAGACTCTTGAAAATACCCCACTCCACGGAAATCTTTAGTAAAAGGCGAAAGATTTGCTCATGTTGAAGTGAGATCAGAGTTGTAGAACGAATAGGTAGTATTAACGAAAGAAACAGATTCCGACTTTCAGTTTGTGGTGTGTTTGGTTCAAATTTTTTGCAAATTGTCCTTTGTACAATGTTTAAATAATGCCACACGATTTGTCATGTCAACACACGCACGCTTTCTGGAGATTAAATATTAAAAGAAATCAGCGATTGCAAGAATCGTCCATATATTGCTTCTGTTAAAACCGTACAAAGCGGTAACAGGGCGGGGTATTGGGTTTAGTTTTCAACTAGCAATAATCGCGCCTCGGAATATCCTCATCAGCTACGATATCGCCTCTGCGCAAATTTGCCTTTTGAATCTAGCTCCTTACTCTTGTGCCCGCTTGTAACATTTATGTTTGTTGTAAATCGAGACTACGACTTTCTTTGTCAGTTTGCGATGCCCATGGTATTTAAATGATAACGATCACAAAAAAATAAATAAAAGAGGGCACTGAGTTGTTAAGATATAGCATTTATATGCGGAAAGCGTTTCATTAATTGTCCTATTAACCGCACCAACCATAACTGACAATGGTCATGCACATCGATTGATTGACGATTTCACCACAAGCAGTTGTTGTGGTTTCAACAAATAGCAAAGACTCTTGAAAATACCCCACTCCACGGAAATCTTTAGTAAAAGGCGAAAGATTTGCTCATGTTGAAGTGAGATCAGAGTTGTAGAACGAATAGGTAGTATTAACGAAAGAAACAGATTCCGACTTTCAGTTTGTGGTGTGTTTGGTTCAAATTTTTTGCAAATTGTCCTTTGTACAATATTTATATAATGCCACACGATTTGTCATGTCAACACACGCTTTCTGGAGATTAAATATTAAAAGAAATCAGCGATTGCAAGAATCGTCCATATATTGCTTCTGTTAAAACCGTACAAAGCGGTAACAGGGCGGGGTATTGGGTTTAGTTTTCAACTAGCAATAATCGCGCCTCGGAATATCCTCATCAGCTACGATATCGCCTCTGCGCAAATTTGCCTTTTGAATCTAGCTCCTTACTCTTGTGCCCGCTTGT
Source organism: Phallusia mammillata (assembly GCF_965637545.1). Lineage (NCBI taxonomy): Eukaryota > Metazoa > Chordata > Ascidiacea > Phlebobranchia > Ascidiidae > Phallusia > Phallusia mammillata. The sequence continues at coordinate 10,439,672 of NC_137254.1, read as the reverse complement.
AACATTTATGTTTGTTGTAAATCGAGACTACGACTTTCTTTGTCAGTTTGCGATGCCCATGGTATTTAAATGATAACGATCACAAAAAAATAAATAAAAGAGGGCACTGAGTTGTTAAGATATAGCATTTATATGCGGAAAGCGTTTCATTAATTGTCCTATTAACCGCACCAACCATAACTGACAATGGTCATGCACATCGATTGATTGACGATTTCACCACAAGCAGTTGTTGTGGTTTCAACAAATAGCAAAGACTCTTGAAAATACCCCACTCCACGGAAATCTTTAGTAAAAGGCGAAAGATTTGCTCATGTTGAAGTGAGATCAGAGTTGTAGAACGAATAGGTAGTATTAACGAAAGAAACAGATTCCGACTTTCAGTTTGTGGTGTGTTTGGTTCAAATTTTTTGCAAATTGTCCTTTGTACAATATTTATATAATGCCACACGATTTGTCATGTCAACACACGCTTTCTGGAGATTAAATATTAAAAGAAATCAGCGATTGCAAGAATCGTCCATATATTGCCCCTGTTAAAACCGTACAAAGCGGTAACAGGGCGGGGTATTGGGTTTAGTTTTCAACTAGCAATAATCGCGCCACGGAATATCCTCATCAGCTACGATATCGCCTCTGCGCAAAGTTGCCTTTTGAATCTAGTTCCTTACTCTTGTGCCCGCTTGTAACATTTATGTTTGTTGTAAATCGAGACTACGACTTTCTGTGTCAGTTTGCGATGCCCATGGTATTTAAATGATAACGATCACAAAAAAATAAATAAAAGAGGGCACTGAGTTGTTAAGATATAGCATTTATATGCGGAAAGCGTTTCATTAATTGTCCTATTAACCGCACCAACCATAACTGGCAATGGTCATGCACATCGATTGATTGACGATTTCACCACAAGCAGTTGTTGTGGTTTCAACAAATAGCAAAGACTCTTGAAAATACCCCACTCCACGGAAATCTTTAGTAAAAGGCGAAAGATTTGCTCATGTTGAAGTGAGATCAGAGTTGTAGAACGAATAGGTAGTATTAACGAAAGAAACAGATTCCGACTTTCAGTTTGTGGTGTGTTTGGTTCAAATTTTTTGCAAATTGTCCTTTGTACAATATTTATATAATGCCACACGATTTGTCATGTCAACACACGCTTTCTGGAGATTAAATACTAAAAGAAATCAGCGATTGCAAGAATCGTCCATCTATTGCCTCTGTTAAAACCGTACAAAGCGGTAACAGGGCGGGGTATTGGGTTTAGTTTTCAACTAGCAATAATCGCGCCTCGGAATATCCTCATCAGCTACGATATCGCCTCTGCGCAAAGTTGCCTTTTGAATCTAGTTCCTTACTCTTGTGCCCGCTTGTAACATTTATGTTTGTTGTAAATCGAGACTACGACTTTCTGTGTCAGTTTGCGATGCCCATGGTATTTAAATGATAACGATCACAAAAAAATAAATAAAAGAGGGCACTGAGTTGTTAAGATATAGCATTTATATGCGGAAAGCGTTTCATTAATTGTCCGATTAACCGCACCAACCATAACTGGCAATGGTCATGCACATCGATTGATTGACGATTTCACCACAAGCAGTTGTTGTGGTTTCAACAAATAGCAAAGACTCTTGAAAATACCCCACTCCACGGAAATCTTTAGTAAAAGGCGAAAGATTTGCTCATGTTGAAGTGAGATCACAGTTGTAGAACGAATAGGTAGTATTAACGAAAGAAACAGATTCCGACTTTCAGTTTGTGGTGTGTTTGGTTCAAATTTTTTGCAAATTGTCCTTTGTACAATATTTATATAATGCCACACGATTTGTCATGTCAACACACGCTTTCTGGAGATTAAATACTAAAAGAAATCAGCGATTGCAAGAATCGTCCATCTATTGCCTCTGTTAAAACCGTACAAAGCGGTAACAGGGCGGGGTATTGGGTTTAGTTTTCAACTAGCAATAATCGCGCCTCGGAATATCCTCATCAGCTACGATATCGCCTCTGCGCAAACTTGCCTTTTGAATCTAGTTCCTTACTCTTGTGCCCGCTTGTAACATTTATGTTTGTTGTAAATCGAGACTACGACTTTCTGTGTCAGTTTGCGATGCCCATGGTATTTAAATGATTACGATCACAAAACAATTAAGAGGGCACTGAGTTGCTAAGATATAGCATTTATATGCGGAAAGCGTTTCATTAATTGTCCTAACACAGAATAAACTGCACCAACCATAACTGACAATGGTCATGCACATCGATTGATTGACGATTTCACCACAAGCAGTTGTTGTGGTTTCAACAAATAGCAAAGACTCTTGAAAATACCCCACTCCACGGAAATCTTTAGTAAAAGGCGAAAGATTTGCTCATGTTGAAGTGAGATCAGAGTTGTAGAACGAATAGGTAGTATTAACGAAAGAAACAGATTCCGACTTTCAGTTTGTGGTGTGTTTGGTTCAAATTTTTTGCAAATTGTCCTTTGTACAATATTTAAATAATGCCACACGATTTGTCATGTCAACACACGCACGCTTTCTGGAGATTAAATATTAAAAGAAATCAGCGATTGCAAGAATCGTCCATCTATTGCCTCTGTTAAAACCGTACAAAGCGGTAACAGGGCGGGGTATTGGGTTTAGTTTTCAACTAGCAATAATCGCGCCTCGGAATATCCTCATCAGCTACGATATCGCCTCTGCGCAAACTTGCCTTTTGAATCTAGTTCCTTACTCTTGTGCCCGCTTGTAACATTTATGTTTGTTGTAAATCGAGACTACGACTTTCTGTGTCAGTTTGCGATGCCCATGGTATTTAAATGATAACGATCACAAAAAAATAAATAAAAGAGGGCACTGAGTTGTTAAGATATAGCATTTATATGCGGAAAGCGTTTCATTAATTGTCCTATTAACCGCACCAACCATAACTGGCAATGGTCATGCACATCGATTGATTGACGATTTCACCACAAGCAGTTGTTGTGGTTTCAACAAATAGCAAAGACTCTTGAAAATACCCCACTCCACGGAAATCTTTAGTAAAAGGCGAAAGATTTGCTCATGTTGAAGTGAGATCACAGTTGTAGAACGAATAGGTAGTATTAACGAAAGAAACAGATTCCGACTTTCAGTTTGTGGTGTGTTTGGTTCAAATTTTTTGCAAATTGTCCTTTGTACAATATTTATATGATGCCACACGATTTGTCATGTCAACACACGCTTTCTGGAGATTAAATACTAAAAGAAATCAGCGATTGCAAGAATCGTCCATCTATTGCCTCTGTTAAAACCGTACAAAGCGGTAACAGGGCGGGGTATTGGGTTTAGTTTTCAACTAGCAATAATCGCGCCTCGGAATATCCTCATCAGCTACGATATCGCCTCTGCGCAAACTTGCCTTTTGAATCTAGTTCCTTACTCTTGTGCCCGCTTGTAACATTTATGTTTGTTGTAAATCGAGACTACGACTTTCTGTGTCAGTTTGCGATGCCCATGGTATTTAAATGATTACGATCACAAAACAATTAAGAGGGCACTGAGTTGCTAAGATATAGCATTTATATGCGGAAAGCGTTTCATTAATTGTCCTAACACAGAATAAACTGCACCAACCATAACTGACAATGGTCATGCACATCGATTGATTGACGATTTCACCACAAGCAGTTGTTGTGGTTTCAACAAATAGCAAAGACTCTTGAAAATACCCCACTCCACGGAAATCTTTAGTAAAAGGCGAAAGATTTGCTCATGTTGAAGTGAGATCAGAGTTGTAGAACGAATAGGTAGTATTAACGAAAGAAACAGATTCCGACTTTCAGTTTGTGGTGTGTTTGGTTCAAATTTTTTGCAAATTGTCCTTTGTACAATATTTAAATAATGCCACACGATTTGTCATGTCAACACACGCACGCTTTCTGGAGATTAAATATTAAAAGAAATCAGCGATTGCAAGAATCGTCCATATATTGCCCCTGTTAAAACCGTACAAAGCGGTAACAGGGCGGGGTATTGGGTTTAGTTTTCAACTAGCAATAATCGCGCCTCGGAATATCCTCATCAGCTACGATATCGCCTCTGCGCAAAGTTGCCTTTTGAATCTAGTTCCTTACTCTTGTGCACGCTTGTAACATTTATGTTTGTTGCAAATCGAGACTACGACTTTCTGTGTCAGTTTGCGATGCCCATGGTATTTAAATGATAACGATCACAAAAAAAATAAAAGAGGGCACTGAGTTGCTAAGATATAGCATTTCTATGCGGAAAGTGTTTCATTAATTGTCCTATTAACCGCACCAACCATAACTGACAATGGTCATGCACATCGATTGATTGACGATTTCACCACAAGCAGTTGTTGTGGTTTCAACAAATAGCAAAGACTCTTGAAAATACCCCACTCCACGGAAATCTTTAGTAAAAGGCGAAAGATTTGCTCATGTTGAAGTGAGATCAGAGTTGTAGAACGAATAGGTAGTATTAACGAAAGAAACAGATTCCGACTTTCAGTTTGTGGTGTGTTTGGTTCAAATTTTTTGCAAATTGTCCTTTGTACAATGTTTAAATAATGCCACACGATTTGTCATGTCAACACACGCACGCTTTCTGGAGATTAAATATTAAAAGAAATCAGCGATTGCAAGAATCGTCCATATATTGCTTCTGTTAAAACCGTACAAAGCGGTAACAGGGCGGGGTATTGGGTTTAGTTTTCAACTAGCAATAATCGCGCCTCGGAATATCCTCATCAGCTACGATATCGCCTCTGCGCAAATTTGCCTTTTGAATCTAGCTCCTTACTCTTGTGCCCGCTTGTAACATTTATGTTTGTTGTAAATCGAGACTACGACTTTCTTTGTCAGTTTGCGATGCCCATGGTATTTAAATGATAACGATCACAAAAAAATAAATAAAAGAGGGCACTGAGTTGTTAAGATATAGCATTTATATGCGGAAAGCGTTTCATTAATTGTCCTATTAACCGCACCAACCATAACTGACAATGGTCATGCACATCGATTGATTGACGATTTCACCACAAGCAGTTGTTGTGGTTTCAACAAATAGCAAAGACTCTTGAAAATACCCCACTCCACGGAAATCTTTAGTAAAAGGCGAAAGATTTGCTCATGTTGAAGTGAGATCAGAGTTGTAGAACGAATAGGTAGTATTAACGAAAGAAACAGATTCCGACTTTCAGTTTGTGGTGTGTTTGGTTCAAATTTTTTGCAAATTGTCCTTTGTACAATATTTATATAATGCCACACGATTTGTCATGTCAACACACGATTTCTGGAGATTAAATATTAAAAGAAATCAGCGATTGCAAGAATCGTCCATATATTGCCTCTGTTAAAACCGTACAAAGCGGTAACAGGGCGGGGTATTGGGTTTAGTTTTCAACTAGCAATAATCGCGCCACGGAATATCCTCATCAGCTACGATATCGCCTCTGCGCAAAGTTGCCTTTTGAATCTAGTTCCTTACTCTTGTGCCCGCTTGTAACATTTATGTTTGTTGTAAATCGAGACTACGACTTTCTGTGTCAGTTTGCGATGCCCATGGTATTTAAATGATAACGATCACAAAAAAATAAATAAAAGAGGGCACTGAGTTGTTAAGATATAGCATTTATATGCGGAAAGCGTTTCATTAATTGTCCTATTAACCGCACCAACCATAACTGACAATGGTCATGCACATCGATTGATTGACGATTTCACCACAAGCAGTTGTTGTGGTTTCAACAAATAGCAAAGACTCTTGAAAATACCCCACTCCACGGAAATCTTTAGTAAAAGGCGAAAGATTTGCTCATGTTGAAGTGAGATCAGAGTTGTAGAACGAATAGGTAGTATTAACGAAAGAAACAGATTCCGACTTTCAGTTTGTGGTGTGTTTGGTTCAAATTTTGTGCAAATTGTCCTTTGTACAATATTTAAATAATGCCACACGATTTGTCATGTCAACACACGCACGCTTTCTGGAGATTAAATATTAAAAGAAATCAGCGATTGCAAGAATCGTCCATATATTGCCCCTGTTAAAACCGTACAAAGCGGTAACAGGGCGGGGTATTGGGTTTAGTTTTCAACTAGCAATAATCGCGCCTCGGAATATCCTCATCAGCTACGATATCGCCTCTGCGCAAAGTTGCCTTTTGAATCTAGTTCCTTACTCTTGTGCCCGCTTGTAACATTTATGTTTGTTGTAAATCGAGACTACACCTTTCTGTGTCAGTTTGCGATGCCCATGGTATTTAAATGATAACGATCACAAAAAAAATAAAAGAGGGCACTGAGTTGCTAAGATATAGCATTTCTATGCAGAAAGTGTTTCATTAATTGTCCTATTAACCGCACCAACCATAACTGACAATGGTCATGCACATCGATTGATTGACGATTTCACCACAAGCAGTTGTTGTGGTTTCAACAAATAGCAAAGACTCCTGAAAATACCCCACTCCACGGAAATCTTTAGTAAAAGGCGAAAGATTTGCTCATGTTGAAGTGAGATCAGAGTTGAAGAACGAATAGGTAGTACTAACGAAAGAAACAGATTCCGACTTTCAATTTGTGGTGTGTTTGGTTCAATTTTTTTGCAAATTGTCCTTTGTACAATATTTAAATAATGCCACACGATTTGTCATGTCAACACACGCACGCTTTCTGGAGATTAAATATTAAAAGAAATCAGCGATTGCAAGAATCGTCCATATATTGCCCCTGTTAAAACCGTACAAAGCGGTAACAGGGCGGGGTATTGGGTTTAGTTTTCAACTAGCAATAATCGCGCCTCGGAATATCCTCATCAGCTACGATATCGCCTCTGCGCAAAGTTGCCTTTTGAATCTAGTTCCTTACTCTTGTGCCCGCTTGTAACGTTTATGTTTGTTGCAAATCGAGACTACGACTTTCTGTGTCAGTTTACGATGCCCATGGTATTTAAATGATAACGATCACAAAAAAAATAAAAGAGGGCACTGAGTTGCTAAGATATAGCATTTCTATGCGGAAAATGTTTCATTAATTGTCTTATTAACCGCACCAACCATAACTGACAATGGTCATGCACATCGATTGATTGACGATTTCACCACAAGCAGTTGTTGTGGTTTCAACAAATAGCAAAGACTCTTGAAAATACCCCACTCCACGGAAATCTTTAGTAAAAGGCGAAAGATTTGCTCATGTTGAAGTGAGATCAGAGTTGTAGAACGAATAGGTAGTATTAACGAAAGAAACAGATTCCGACTTTCAGTTTGTGGTGTGTTTGGTTCAAATTTTTTGCAAATTGTCCTTTGTACAATATTTAAATAATGCCACACGATTTGTCATGTCAACACACGCACGCTTTCTGGAGATTAAATATTGAAAGAAATCAGCGATTGCAAGAATCGTCCATATATTGCCCCTGTTAAAACCGTACAAAGCGGTAACAGGGCGGGGTATTGGGTTTAGTTTTCAACTAGCAATAATCGCGCCTCGGAATATCCTCATCAGCTACGATATCGCCTCTGCGCAAAGTTGCCTTTTGAATCTAGTTCCTTACTCTTGTGCCCGCTTGTAACATTTATGTTTGTTGCAAATCGAGACTACACCTTTCTGTGTCAGTTTGCGATGCCCATGGTATTTAAATGATAACGATCACAAAAAAAATAAAAGAGGGCACTGAGTTGCTAAGATATAGCATTTCTATGCAGAAAGTGTTTCATTAATTGTCCTATTAACCGCACCAACCATAACTGACAATGGTCATGCACATCGATTGATTGACGATTTCACCACAAGCAGTTGTTGTGGTTTCAACAAATAGCAAAGACTCTTGAAAATACCCCACTCCACGGAAATCTTTAGTAAAAGGCGAAAGATTTGCTCATGTTGAAGTGAGATCAGAGTTGTAGAACGAATAGGTAGTACTAACGAAAGAAACAGATTCCGACTTTCAATTTGTGGTGTGTTTGGTTCAATTTTTTTGCAAATTGTCCTTTGTACAATATTTAAATAATGCCACACGATTTGTCATGTCAACACACGCACGCTTTCTGGAGATTAAATATTAAAAGAAATCAGCGATTGCAAGAATCGTCCATATATTGCCCCTGTTAAAACCGTACAAAGCGGTAACAGGGCGGGGTATTGGGTTTAGTTTTCAACTAGCAATAATCGCGCCTCGGAATATCCTCATCAGCTACGATATCGCCTCTGCGCAAAGTTGCCTTTTGAATCTAGTTCCTTACTCTTGTGCCCGCTTGTAACGTTTATGTTTGTTGCAAATCGAGACTACGACTTTCTGTGTCAGTTTACGATGCCCATGGTATTTAAATGATAACGATCACAAAAAAAATAAAAGAGGGCACTGAGTTGCTAAGATATAGCATTTCTATGCGGAAAGTGTTTCATTAATTGTCCTATTAACCGCACCAACCATAACTGACAATGGTCATGCACATCGATTGATTGACGATTTCACCACAAGTAGTTGTTGTGGTTTCAACAAATAGCAAAGACTCCTGAAAATACCCCACTCCACGGAAATCTTTAGTAAAAGGCGAAAGATTTGCTCATGTTGAAGTGAGATCAGAGTTGAAGAACGAATAGGTAGTACTAACGAAAGAAACAGATTCCGACTTTCAATTTGTGGTGTGTTTGGTTCAATTTTTTTGCAAATTGTCCTTTGTACAATATTTAAATAATGCCACACGATTTGTCATGTCAACACACGCACGCTTTCTGGAGATTAAATATTAAAAGAAATCAGCGATTGCAAGAATCGTCCATATATTGCCCCTGTTAAAACCGTACAAAGCGGTAACAGGGCGGGGTATTGGGTTTAGTTTTCAACTAGCAATAATCGCGCCTCGGAATATCCTCATCAGCTACGATATCGCCTCTGCGCAAAGTTGCCTTTTGAATCTAGTTCCTTACTCTTGTGCCCGCTTGTAACGTTTATGTTTGTTGCAAATCGAGACTACGACTTTCTGTGTCAGTTTACGATGCCCATGGTATTTAAATGATAACGATCACAAAAAAAATAAAAGAGGGCACTGAGTTGCTAAGATATAGCATTTCTATGCGGAAAATGTTTCATTAATTGTCTTATTAACCGCACCAACCATAACTGACAATGGTCATGCACATCGATTGATTGACGATTTCACCACAAGCAGTTGTTGTGGTTTCAACAAATAGCAAAGACTCTTGAAAATACCCCACTCCACGGAAATCTTTAGTAAAAGGCGAAAGATTTGCTCATGTTGAAGTGAGATCAGAGTTGTAGAACGAATAGGTAGTATTAACGAAAGAAACAGATTCCGACTTTCAGTTTGTGGTGTGTTTGGTTCAAATTTTTTGCAAATTGTCCTTTGTACAATATTTAAATAATGCCACACGATTTGTCATGTCAACACACGCACGCTTTCTGGAGATTAAATATTGAAAGAAATCAGCGATTGCAAGAATCGTCCATATATTGCCCCTGTTAAAACCGTACAAAGCGGTAACAGGGCGGGGTATTGGGTTTAGTTTTCAACTAGCAATAATCGCGCCTCGGAATATCCTCATCAGCTACGATATCGCCTCTGCGCAAAGTTGCCTTTTGAATCTAGTTCCTTACTCTTGTGCCCGCTTGTAACATTTATGTTTGTTGCAAATCGAGACTACGACTTTCTGTGTCAGTTTGCGATGCCCATGGTATTTAAATGATAACGATCACAAAAAAAATAAAAGAGGGCACTGAGCTGCTAAGATATAGCATTTCTATGCGGAAAGTGTTTCATTAATTGTCCTATTAACCGCACCAACCATAACTGACAATGGTCATGCACATCGATTGATTGACGATTTCACCACAAGCAGTTGTTGTGGTTTCAACAAATAGCAAAGACTCTTGAAAATACCCCACTCCACGGAAATCTTTAGTAAAAGGCGAAAGATTTGCTCATGTTGAAGTGAGATCAGAGTTGTAGAACGAATAGGTAGTATTAACGAAAGAAACAGATTCCGACTTTCAGTTTGTGGTGTGTTTGGTTCAAATTTTTTGCAAATTGTCCTTTGTACAATATTTAAATAATGCCACACGATTTGTCATGTCAACACACGCACGCTTTCTGGAGATTAAATATTAAAAGAAATAAGCGATTGCAAGAATCGTCCATATATTGCCCCTGTTAAAACCGTACAAAGCGGTAACAGGGCGGGGTATTGGGTTTAGTTTTCAACTAGCAATAATCGCGCCTCGGAATATCCTCATCAGCTACGATATCGCCTCTGCGCAAAGTTGCCTTTTGAATCTAGTTCCTTACTCTTGTGCCCGCTTGTAACATTTATGTTTGTTGCAAATCGAGACTACGAATTTCTGTGTCAGTTTGCGATGCCCATGGTATTTAAATGATAACGATCACAAAAAAAATAAAAGAGGGCACTGAGTTGCTAAGATATAGCATTTCTATGCGGAAAGTGTTTCATTAATTGTCCTATTAACCGCACCAACCATAACTGACAATGGTCATGCACATCGATTGATTGACGATTTCACCACAAGCAGTTGTTGTGGTTTCAACAAATAGCAAAGACTCTTGAAAATACCCCACTCCACGGAAATCTTTAGTAAAAGGCGAAAGATTTGCTCATGTTGAAGTGAGATCAGAGTTGTAGAACGAATAGGTAGTATTAACGAAAGAAACAGATTCCGACTTTCAGTTTGTGGTGTGTTTGGTTCAAATTTTTTGCAAATTGTCCTTTGTACAATATTTAAATAATGCCACACGATTTGTCATGTCAACACACGCACGCTTTCTGGAGATTAAATATTAAAAGAAATCAGCGATTGCAAGAATCGTCCATCTATTGCCCCTGTTAAAACCGTACAAAGCGGTAACAGGGCGGGGTATTGGGTTTAGTTTTCAACTAGCAATAATCGCGCCTCGGAATATCCTCATCAGCTACGATATCGCCTCTGCGCAAAGTTGCCTTTTGAATCTAGTTCCTTACTCTTGTGCCCGCTTGTAACATTTATGTTTGTTGCAAATCGAGACTACGACTTTCTGTGTCAGTTTGCGATGCCCATGGTATTTAAATGATAACGATCACAAAAAAAATAAAAGAGGGCACTGAGTTGCTAAGATATAGCATTTCTATGCGGAAAGTGTTTCATTAATTGTCCTATTAACCGCACCAACCATAACTGACAATGGTCATGCACATCGATTGATTGACGATTTCACCACAAGCAGTTGTTGTGGTTTCAACAAATAGCAAAGACTCTTGAAAATACCCCACTCCACGGAAATCTTTAGTAAAAGGCGAAAGATTTGCTCATGTTGAAGTGAGATCAGAGTTGTAGAACGAATAGGTAGTATTAACGAAAGAAACAGATTCCGACTTTCAGTTTGTGGTGTGTTTGGTTCAAATTTTTTGCAAATTGTCCTTTGTACAATGTTTAAATAATGCCACACGATTTGTCATGTCAACACACGCACGCTTTCTGGAGATTAAATATTAAAAGAAATCAGCGATTGCAAGAATCGTCCATATATTGCTTCTGTTAAAACCGTACAAAGCGGTAACAGGGCGGGGTATTGGGTTTAGTTTTCAACTAGCAATAATCGCGCCTCGGAATATCCTCATCAGCTACGATATCGCCTCTGCGCAAATTTGCCTTTTGAATCTAGCTCCTTACTCTTGTGCCCGCTTGTAACATTTATGTTTGTTGTAAATCGAGACTACGACTTTCTTTGTCAGTTTGCGATGCCCATGGTATTTAAATGATAACGATCACAAAAAAATAAATAAAAGAGGGCACTGAGTTGTTAAGATATAGCATTTATATGCGGAAAGCGTTTCATTAATTGTCCTATTAACCGCACCAACCATAACTGACAATGGTCATGCACATCGATTGATTGACGATTTCACCACAAGCAGTTGTTGTGGTTTCAACAAATAGCAAAGACTCTTGAAAATACCCCACTCCACGGAAATCTTTAGTAAAAGGCGAAAGATTTGCTCATGTTGAAGTGAGATCAGAGTTGTAGAACGAATAGGTAGTATTAACGAAAGAAACAGATTCCGACTTTCAGTTTGTGGTGTGTTTGGTTCAAATTTTTTGCAAATTGTCCTTTGTACAATATTTATATAATGCCACACGATTTGTCATGTCAACACACGCTTTCTGGAGATTAAATATTAAAAGAAATCAGCGATTGCAAGAATCGTCCATATATTGCCTCTGTTAAAACCGTACAAAGCGGTAACAGGGCGGGGTATTGGGTTTAGTTTTCAACTAGCAATAATCGCGCCACGGAATATCCTCATCAGCTACGATATCGCCTCTGCGCAAAGTTGCCTTTTGAATCTAGTTCCTTACTCTTGTGCCCGCTTGTAACATTTATGTTTGTTGTAAATCGAGACTACGACTTTCTGTGTCAGTTTGCGATGCCCATGGTATTTAAATGATAACGATCACAAAAAAATAAATAAAAGAGGGCACTGAGTTGTTAAGATATAGCATTTATATGCGGAAAGCGTTTCATTAATTGTCCTATTAACCGCACCAACCATAACTGACAATGGTCATGCACATCGATTGATTGACGATTTCACCACAAGCAGTTGTTGTGGTTTCAACAAATAGCAAAGACTCTTGAAAATACCCCACTCCACGGAAATCTTTAGTAAAAGGCGAAAGATTTGCTCATGTTGAAGTGAGATCAGAGTTGTAGAACGAATAGGTAGTATTAACGAAAGAAACAGATTCCGACTTTCAGTTTGTGGTGTGTTTGGTTCAAATTTTTTGCAAATTGTCCTTTGTACAATATTTATATAATGCCACACGATTTGTCATGTCAACACACGCACGCTTTCTGGAGATTAAATATTAAAAGAAATCAGCGATTGCAAGAATCGTCCATATATTGCCTCTGTTAAAACCGTACAAAGCGGTAACAGGGCGGGGTATTGGGTTTAGTTTTCAACTAGCAATAATCGCGCCACGGAATATCCTCATCAGCTACGATATCGCCTCTGCGCAAAGTTGCCTTTTGAATCTAGTTCCTTACTCTTGTGCCCGCTTGTAACATTTATGTTTGTTGTAAATCGAGACTACGACTTTCTGTGTCAGTTTGCGATGCCCATGGTATTTAAATGATAACGATCACAAAAAAATAAATAAAAGAGGGCACTGAGTTGTTAAGATATAGCATTTATATGCGGAAAGCGTTTCATTAATTGTCCTATTAACCGCACCAACCATAACTGGCAATGGTCATGCACATCGATTGATTGACGATTTCACCACAAGCAGTTGTTGTGGTTTCAACAAATAGCAAAGACTCTTGAAAATACCCCACTCCACGGAAATCTTTAGTAAAAGGCGAAAGATTTGCTCATGTTGAAGTGAGATCAGAGTTGTAGAACGAATAGGTAGTATTAACGAAAGAAACAGATTCCGACTTTCAGTTTGTGGTGTGTTTGGTTCAAATTTTTTGCAAATTGTCCTTTGTACAATGTTTAAATAATGCCACACGATTTGTCATGTCAACACACGCACGCTTTCTGGAGATTAAATATTAAAAGAAATCAGCGATTGCAAGAATCGTCCATATATTGCTTCTGTTAAAACCGTACAAAGCGGTAACAGGGCGGGGTATTGGGTTTAGTTTTCAACTAGCAATAATCGCGCCTCGGAATATCCTCATCAGCTACGATATCGCCTCTGCGCAAACTTGCCTTTTGAATCTAGTTCCTTACTCTTGTGCCCGCTTGTAACATTTATGTTTGTTGAAAATCGAGACTACGACTTTCTGTGTCAGTTTGCGATGCCCATGGTATTTAAATGATTACGATCACAAAACAATTAAGAGGGCACTGAGTTGCTAAGATATAGCATTTGTATGCGGAAAGCGTTTCATTAATTGTCCTAACACAGAATAAACTGCACCAACCATAACTGACAATGGTCATGCACATCGATTGATTGACGATTTCACCACAAGCAGTTGTTGTGGTTTCAACAAATAGCAAAGACTCTTGAAAATACCCCACTCCACGGAAATCTTTAGTAAAAGGCGAAAGATTTGCTCATGTTGAAGTGAGATCAGAGTTGTAGAACGAATAGGTAGTATTAACGAAAGAAACAGATTCCGACTTTCAGTTTGTGGTGTGTTTGGTTCAAATTTTTTGCAAATTGTCCTTTGTACAATATTTAAATAATGCCACACGATTTGTCATGTCAACACACGCACGCTTTCTGGAGATTAAATATTAAAAGAAATCAGCGATTGCAAGAATCGTCCATATATTGCCCCTGTTAAAACCGTACAAAGCGGTAACAGGGCGGGGTATTGGGTTTAGTTTTCAACTAGCAATAATCGCGCCTCGGAATATCCTCATCAGCTACGATATCGCCTCTGCGCAAAGTTGCCTTTTGAATCTAGTTCCTTACTCTTGTGCCCGCTTGTAACATTTATGTTTGTTGAAAATCGAGACTACGACTTTCTGTGTCAGTTTGCGATGCCCATGGTATTTAAATGATTACGATCACAAAACAATTAAGAGGGCACTGAGTTGCTAAGATATAGCATTTGTATGCGGAAAGCGTTTCATTAATTGTCCTAACACAGAATAAACTGCACCAACCATAACTGACAATGGTCATGCACATCGATTGATTGACGATTTCACCACAAGCAGTTGTTGTGGTTTCAACAAATAGCAAAGACTCTTGAAAATACCCCACTCCACGGAAATCTTTAGTAAAAGGCGAAAGATTTGCTCATGTTGAAGTGAGATCAGAGTTGTAGAACGAATAGGTAGTATTAACGAAAGAAACAGATTCCGACTTTCAGTTTGTGGTGTGTTTGGTTCAAATTTTTTGCAAATTGTCCTTTGTACAATATTTAAATAATGCCACACGATTTGTCATGTCAACACACGCACGCTTTCTGGAGATTAAATATTAAAAGAAATCAGCGATTGCAAGAATCGTCCATATATTGCCCCTGTTAAAACCGTACAAAGCGGTAACAGGGCGGGGTATTGGGTTTAGTTTTCAACTAGCAATAATCGCGCCTCGGAATATCCTCATCAGCTACGATATCGCCTCTGCGCAAAGTTGCCTTTTGAATCTAGTTCCTTACTCTTGTGCCCGCTTGTAACATTTATGTTTGTTGTAAATCGAGACTACACCTTTCTGTGTCAGTTTGCGATGCCCATGGTATTTAAATGATAACGATCACAAAAAAAATAAAAGAGGGCACTGAGTTGCTAAGATATAGCATTTCTATGCAGAAAGTGTTTCATTAATTGTCCTATTAACCGCACCAACCATAACTGACAATGGTCATGCACATCGATTGATTGACGATTTCACCACAAGCAGTTGTTGTGGTTTCAACAAATAGCAAAGACTCTTGAAAATACCCCACTCCACGGAAATCTTTAGTAAAAGGCGAAAGATTTGCTCATGTTGAAGTGAGATCAGAGTTGTAGAACGAATAGGTAGTACTAACGAAAGAAACAGATTCCGACTTTCAATTTGTGGTGTGTTTGGTTCAATTTTTTTGCAAATTGTCCTTTGTACAATATTTAAATAATGCCACACGATTTGTCATGTCAACACACGCACGCTTTCTGGAGATTAAATATTAAAAGAAATCAGCGATTGCAAGAATCGTCCATATATTGCCCCTGTTAAAACCGTACAAAGCGGTAACAGGGCGGGGTATTGGGTTTAGTTTTCAACTAGCAATAATCGCGCCTCGGAATATCCTCATCAGCTACGATATCGCCTCTGCGCAAAGTTGCCTTTTGAATCTAGTTCCTTACTCTTGTGCCCGCTTGTAACGTTTATGTTTGTTGCAAATCGAGACTACGACTTTCTGTGTCAGTTTACGATGCCCATGGTATTTAAATGATAACGATCACAAAAAAAATAAAAGAGGGCACTGAGTTGCTAAGATATAGCATTTCTATGCGGAAAGTGTTTCATTAATTGTCCTATTAACCGCACCAACCATAACTGACAATGGTCATGCACATCGATTGATCGACGATTTCACCACAAGCAGTTGTTGTGGTTTCAACAAATAGCAAAGACTCCTGAAAATACCCCACTCCACGGAAATCTTTAGTAAAAGGCGAAAGATTTGCTCATGTTGAAGTGAGATCAGAGTTGTAGAACGAATAGGTAGTATTAACGAAAGAAACAGATTCCGACTTTCAGTTTGTGGTGTGTTTGGTTCAAATTTTGTGCAAATTGTCCTTTGTACAATATTTAAATAATGCCACACGATTTGTCATGTCAACACACGCACGCTTTCTGGAGATTAAATATTAAAAGAAATCAGCGATTGCAAGAATCGTCCATATATTGCCCCTGTTAAAACCGTACAAAGCGGTAACAGGGCGGGGTATTGGGTTTAGTTTTCAACTAGCAATAATCGCGCCTCGGAATATCCTCATCAGCTACGATATCGCCTCTGCGCAAAGTTGCCTTTTGAATCTAGTTCCTTACTCTTGTGCCCGCTTGTAACATTTATGTTTGTTGTAAATCGAGACTACAC
>NC_137254.1:10383875-10422900 GCF_965637545.1 Phallusia mammillata | reverse complement strand
CATGACCATTGTCAGTTATGGTTGGTGCGGTTAATCGGACAATTGATGAAACGCTTTCCGCATAGAAATGCTATATCTTAGCAACTCAGTGCCCTCTTTCATTTTTTTTTGTGATCGTTATCATTTAAATACCGTGGGCATCGCAAACTGACACAGAAAGTCGTAGTCTCGATTTGCAACAAACATAAATGTTACAAGCGGGCACAAGAGTAAGGAACTAGATTCCAAAGGCAGCTTTGCGCAGAGGCGATATCGTAGCTGATGAGGATATTCCGAGGCGCGATTATTGCTAGTTGAAAACTAAACCCAATACCCCGCCCTGTTACCGCTTTGTACGGTTTTAACAGGGGCAATATATGGACGATTCTTGCAATCGCTGATTTCTTTTAGTATTTAATCTCCAGAAAGCGTGCGTGTGTCGACATGACAAATCGTGTGGCATTATTTAAGTATTGTACAAAGGACAATTTGCAAAAAATTTGAACCAAACACACCACAAACTGAAAGTCGGAATCTGTTTCTTTCGTTAATACTACCTATTCGTTCTGCAACTCTGATCTCACTTCAACATGAGCAAATCTTTCGCCTTTTACTAAAGATTTCCGTGGAGTGGGGTATTTTCAAGAGTCTTTGCTATTTGTTGAAACCACAACAACTGCTTGTGGTGAAATCGTCAATCAATCGATGTGCATGACCATTGTCAGTTATGGTTGGTGCGGTTAATCGGACAATTGATGAAACGCTTTCCGCATAGAAATGCTATATCTTAGCAACTCAGTGCCCTCTTTCATTTTTTTTTGTGATCGTTATCATTTAAATACCGTGGGCATCGCAAACTGACACAGAAAGTCGTAGTCTCGATTTGCAACAAACATAAATGTTACAAGCGGGCACAAGAGTAAGGAACTAGATTCCAAAGGCAGCTTTGCGCAGAGGCGATATCGTAGCTGATGAGGATATTCCGAGGCGCGATTATTGCTAGTTGAAAACTAAACCCAATACCCCGCCCTGTTACCGCTTTGTACGGTTTTAACAGGGGCAATATATGGACGATTCTTGCAATCGCTGATTTCTTTTAGTATTTAATCTCCAGAAAGCGTGCGTGTGTCGACATGACAAATCGTGTGGCATTATTTAAGTATTGTACAAAGGACAATTTGCAAAAAAATTTGAACCAAACACACCACAAACTGAAAGTCGGAATCTGTTTCTTTCGTTAATACTACCTATTCGTTCTGCAACTCTGATCTCACTTCAACATGAGCAAATCTTTCGCCTTTTACTAAAGATTTCCGTGGAGTGGGGTATTTTCAAGAGTCTTTGCTATTTGTTGAAACCACAACAACTGCTTGTGGTGAAATCGTCAATCAATCGATGTGCATGACCATTGTCAGTTATGGTTGGTGCGGTTAATCGGACAATTGATGAAACGCTTTCCGCATAGAAATGCTATATCTTAGCAACTCAGTGCCCTCTTTCATTTTTTTTTGTGATCGTTATCATTTAAATACCGTGGGCATCGCAAACTGACACAGAAAGTCGTAGTCTCGATTTGCAACAAACATAAATGTTACAAGCGGGCACAAGAGTAAGGAACTAGATTCCAAAGGCAGCTTTGCGCAGAGGCGATATCGTAGCTGATGAGGATATTCCGAGGCGCGATTATTGCTAGTTGAAAACTAAACCCAATACCCCGCCCTGTTACCGCTTTGTACGGTTTTAACAGGGGGCAATATATGGACGATTCTTGCAATCGCTGATTTCTTTTAGTATTTAATCTCCAGAAAGCGTGCGTGTGTCGACATGACAAATCGTGTGGCATTATTTAAGTATTGTACAAAGGACAATTTGCAAAAAATTTGAACCAAACACACCACAAACTGAAAGTCGGAATCTGTTTCTTTCGTTAATACTACCTATTCGTTCTGCAACTCTGATCTCACTTCAACATGAGCAAATCTTTCGCCTTTTACTAAAGATTTCCGTGGAGTGGGGTATTTTCAAGAGTCTTTGCTATTTGTTGAAACCACAACAACTGCTTGTGGTGAAATCGTCAATCAATCGATGTGCATGACCATTGTCAGTTATGGTTGGTGCGGTTAATCGGACAATTGATGAAACGCTTTCCGCATAGAAATGCTATATCTTAGCAACTCAGTGCCCTCTTTCATTTTTTTTTGTGATCGTTATCATTTAAATACCGTGGGCATCGCAAACTGACACAGAAAGTCGTAGTCTCGATTTGCAACAAACATAAATGTTACAAGCGGGCACAAGAGTAAGGAACTAGATTCCAAAGGCAGCTTTGCGCAGAGGCGATATCGTAGCTGATGAGGATATTCCGAGGCGCGATTATTGCTAGTTGAAAACTAAACCCAATACCCCGCCCTGTTACCGCTTTGTACGGTTTTAACAGGGGCAATATATGGACGATTCTTGCAATCGCTGATTTCTTTTAGTATTTAATCTCCAGAAAGCGTGCGTGTGTCGACATGACAAATCGTGTGGCATTATTTAAGTATTGTACAAAGGACAATTTGCAAAAAATTTGAACCAAACACACCACAAACTGAAAGTCGGAATCTGTTTCTTTCGTTAATACTACCTATTCGTTCTGCAACTCTGATCTCACTTCAACATGAGCAAATCTTTCGCCTTTTACTAAAGATTTCCGTGGAGTGGGGTATTTTCAAGAGTCTTTGCTATTTGTTGAAACCACAACAACTGCTTGTGGTGAAATCGTCAATCAATCGATGTGCATGACCATTGTCAGTTATGGTTGGTGCGGTTAATCGGACAATTGATGAAACGCTTTCCGCATAGAAATGCTATATCTTAGCAACTCAGTGCCCTCTTTCATTTTTTTTTGTGATCGTTATCATTTAAATACCGTGGGCATCGCAAACTGACACAGAAAGTCGTAGTCTCGATTTGCAACAAACATAAATGTTACAAGCGGGCACAAGAGTAAGGAACTAGATTCCAAAGGCAGCTTTGCGCAGAGGCGATATCGTAGCTGATGAGGATATTCCGAGGCGCGATTATTGCTAGTTGAAAACTAAACCCAATACCCCGCCCTGTTACCGCTTTGTACGGTTTTAACAGGGGCAATATATGGACGATTCTTGCAATCGCTGATTTCTTTTAGTATTTAATCTCCAGAAAGCGTGCGTGTGTCGACATGACAAATCGTGTGGCATTATTTAAGTATTGTACAAAGGACAATTTGCAAAAAATTTGAACCAAACACACCACAAACTGAAAGTCGGAATCTGTTTCTTTCGTTAATACTACCTATTCGTTCTGCAACTCTGATCTCACTTCAACATGAGCAAATCTTTCGCCTTTTACTAAAGATTTCCGTGGAGTGGGGTATTTTCAAGAGTCTTTGCTATTTGTTGAAACCACAACAACTGCTTGTGGTGAAATCGTCAATCAATCGATGTGCATGACCATTGTCAGTTATGGTTGGTGCGGTTAATCGGACAATTGATGAAACGCTTTCCGCATAGAAATGCTATATCTTAGCAACTCAGTGCCCTCTTTCATTTTTTTTTGTGATCGTTATCATTTAAATACCGTGGGCATCGCAAACTGACACAGAAAGTCGTAGTCTCGATTTGCAACAAACATAAATGTTACAAGCGGGCACAAGAGTAAGGAACTAGATTCCAAAGGCAGCTTTGCGCAGAGGCGATATCGTAGCTGATGAGGATATTCCGAGGCGCGATTATTGCTAGTTGAAAACTAAACCCAATACCCCGCCCTGTTACCGCTTTGTACGGTTTTAACAGGGGCAATATATGGACGATTCTTGCAATCGCTGATTTCTTTTAGTATTTAATCTCCAGAAAGCGTGCGTGTGTCGACATGACAAATCGTGTGGCATTATTTAAGTATTGTACAAAGGACAATTTGCAAAAATTTGAACCAAACACACCACAAACTGAAAGTCGGAATCTGTTTCTTTCGTTAATACTACCTATTCGTTCTGCAACTCTGATCTCACTTCAACATGAGCAAATCTTTCGCCTTTTACTAAAGATTTCCGTGGAGTGGGGTATTTTCAAGAGTCTTTGCTATTTGTTGAAACCACAACAACTGCTTGTGGTGAAATCGTCAATCAATCGATGTGCATGACCATTGTCAGTTATGGTTGGTGCGGTTAATCGGACAATTGATGAAACGCTTTCCGCATAGAAATGCTATATCTTAGCAACTCAGTGCCCTCTTTCATTTTTTTTTGTGATCGTTATCATTTAAATACCGTGGGCATCGCAAACTGACACAGAAAGTCGTAGTCTCGATTTGCAACAAACATAAATGTTACAAGCGGGCACAAGAGTAAGGAACTAGATTCCAAAGGCAGCTTTGCGCAGAGGCGATATCGTAGCTGATGAGGATATTCCGAGGCGCGATTATTGCTAGTTGAAAACTAAACCCAATACCCCGCCCTGTTACCGCTTTGTACGGTTTTAACAGGGGCAATATATGGACGATTCTTGCAATCGCTGATTTCTTTTAGTATTTAATCTCCAGAAAGCGTGCGTGTGTCGACATGACAAATCGTGTGGCATTATTTAAGTATTGTACAAAGGACAATTTGCAAAAAATTTGAACCAAACACACCACAAACTGAAAGTCGGAATCTGTTTCTTTCGTTAATACTACCTATTCGTTCTGCAACTCTGATCTCACTTCAACATGAGCAAATCTTTCGCCTTTTACTAAAGATTTCCGTGGAGTGGGGTATTTTCAAGAGTCTTTGCTATTTGTTGAAACCACAACAACTGCTTGTGGTGAAATCGTCAATCAATCGATGTGCATGACCATTGTCAGTTATGGTTGGTGCGGTTAATCGGACAATTGATGAAACGCTTTCCGCATAGAAATGCTATATCTTAGCAACTCAGTGCCCTCTTTCATTTTTTTTTGTGATCGTTATCATTTAAATACCGTGGGCATCGCAAACTGACACAGAAAGTCGTAGTCTCGATTTGCAACAAACATAAATGTTACAAGCGGGCACAAGAGTAAGGAACTAGATTCCAAAGGCAGCTTTGCGCAGAGGCGATATCGTAGCTGATGAGGATATTCCGAGGCGCGATTATTGCTAGTTGAAAACTAAACCCAATACCCCGCCCTGTTACCGCTTTGTACGGTTTTAACAGGGGCAATATATGGACGATTCTTGCAATCGCTGATTTCTTTTAGTATTTAATCTCCAGAAAGCGTGCGTGTGTCGACATGACAAATCGTGTGGCATTATTTAAGTATTGTACAAAGGACAATTTGCAAAAAATTTGAACCAAACACACCACAAACTGAAAGTCGGAATCTGTTTCTTTCGTTAATACTACCTATTCGTTCTGCAACTCTGATCTCACTTCAACATGAGCAAATCTTTCGCCTTTTACTAAAGATTTCCGTGGAGTGGGGTATTTTCAAGAGTCTTTGCTATTTGTTGAAACCACAACAACTGCTTGTGGTGAAATCGTCAATCAATCGATGTGCATGACCATTGTCAGTTATGGTTGGTGCGGTTAATCGGACAATTGATGAAACGCTTTCCGCATAGAAATGCTATATCTTAGCAACTCAGTGCCCTCTTTCATTTTTTTTTGTGATCGTTATCATTTAAATACCGTGGGCATCGCAAACTGACACAGAAAGTCGTAGTCTCGATTTGCAACAAACATAAATGTTACAAGCGGGCACAAGAGTAAGGAACTAGATTCCAAAGGCAGCTTTGCGCAGAGGCGATATCGTAGCTGATGAGGATATTCCGAGGCGCGATTATTGCTAGTTGAAAACTAAACCCAATACCCCGCCCTGTTACCGCTTTGTACGGTTTTAACAGGGGCAATATATGGACGATTCTTGCAATCGCTGATTTCTTTTAGTATTTAATCTCCAGAAAGCGTGCGTGTGTCGACATGACAAATCGTGTGGCATTATTTAAGTATTGTACAAAGGACAATTTGCAAAAAATTTGAACCAAACACACCACAAACTGAAAGTCGGAATCTGTTTCTTTCGTTAATACTACCTATTCGTTCTGCAACTCTGATCTCACTTCAACATGAGCAAATCTTTCGCCTTTTACTAAAGATTTCCGTGGAGTGGGGTATTTTCAAGAGTCTTTGCTATTTGTTGAAACCACAACAACTGCTTGTGGTGAAATCGTCAATCAATCGATGTGCATGACCATTGTCAGTTATGGTTGGTGCGGTTAATCGGACAATTGATGAAACGCTTTCCGCATAGAAATGCTATATCTTAGCAACTCAGTGCCCTCTTTCATTTTTTTTTGTGATCGTTATCATTTAAATACCGTGGGCATCGCAAACTGACACAGAAAGTCGTAGTCTCGATTTGCAACAAACATAAATGTTACAAGCGGGCACAAGAGTAAGGAACTAGATTCCAAAGGCAGCTTTGCGCAGAGGCGATATCGTAGCTGATGAGGATATTCCGAGGCGCGATTATTGCTAGTTGAAAACTAAACCCAATACCCCGCCCTGTTACCGCTTTGTACGGTTTTAACAGGGGCAATATATGGACGATTCTTGCAATCGCTGATTTCTTTTAGTATTTAATCTCCAGAAAGCGTGCGTGTGTCGACATGACAAATCGTGTGGCATTATTTAAGTATTGTACAAAGGACAATTTGCAAAAAATTTGAACCAAACACACCACAAACTGAAAGTCGGAATCTGTTTCTTTCGTTAATACTACCTATTCGTTCTGCAACTCTGATCTCACTTCAACATGAGCAAATCTTTCGCCTTTTACTAAAGATTTCCGTGGAGTGGGGTATTTTCAAGAGTCTTTGCTATTTGTTGAAACCACAACAACTGCTTGTGGTGAAATCGTCAATCAATCGATGTGCATGACCATTGTCAGTTATGGTTGGTGCGGTTAATCGGACAATTGATGAAACGCTTTCCGCATAGAAATGCTATATCTTAGCAACTCAGTGCCCTCTTTCATTTTTTTTTGTGATCGTTATCATTTAAATACCGTGGGCATCGCAAACTGACACAGAAAGTCGTAGTCTCGATTTGCAACAAACATAAATGTTACAAGCGGGCACAAGAGTAAGGAACTAGATTCCAAAGGCAGCTTTGCGCAGAGGCGATATCGTAGCTGATGAGGATATTCCGAGGCGCGATTATTGCTAGTTGAAAACTAAACCCAATACCCCGCCCTGTTACCGCTTTGTACGGTTTTAACAGGGGCAATATATGGACGATTCTTGCAATCGCTGATTTCTTTTAGTATTTAATCTCCAGAAAGCGTGCGTGTGTCGACATGACAAATCGTGTGGCATTATTTAAGTATTGTACAAAGGACAATTTGCAAAAAATTTGAACCAAACACACCACAAACTGAAAGTCGGAATCTGTTTCTTTCGTTAATACTACCTATTCGTTCTGCAACTCTGATCTCACTTCAACATGAGCAAATCTTTCGCCTTTTACTAAAGATTTCCGTGGAGTGGGGTATTTTCAAGAGTCTTTGCTATTTGTTGAAACCACAACAACTGCTTGTGGTGAAATCGTCAATCAATCGATGTGCATGACCATTGTCAGTTATGGTTGGTGCGGTTAATCGGACAATTGATGAAACGCTTTCCGCATAGAAATGCTATATCTTAGCAACTCAGTGCCCTCTTTCATTTTTTTTTGTGATCGTTATCATTTAAATACCGTGGGCATCGCAAACTGACACAGAAAGTCGTAGTCTCGATTTGCAACAAACATAAATGTTACAAGCGGGCACAAGAGTAAGGAACTAGATTCCAAAGGCAGCTTTGCGCAGAGGCGATATCGTAGCTGATGAGGATATTCCGAGGCGCGATTATTGCTAGTTGAAAACTAAACCCAATACCCCGCCCTGTTACCGCTTTGTACGGTTTTAACAGGGGCAATATATGGACGATTCTTGCAATCGCTGATTTCTTTTAGTATTTAATCTCCAGAAAGCGTGCGTGTGTCGACATGACAAATCGTGTGGCATTATTTAAGTATTGTACAAAGGACAATTTGCAAAAAATTTGAACCAAACACACCACAAACTGAAAGTCGGAATCTGTTTCTTTCGTTAATACTACCTATTCGTTCTGCAACTCTGATCTCACTTCAACATGAGCAAATCTTTCGCCTTTTACTAAAGATTTCCGTGGAGTGGGGTATTTTCAAGAGTCTTTGCTATTTGTTGAAACCACAACAACTGCTTGTGGTGAAATCGTCAATCAATCGATGTGCATGACCATTGTCAGTTATGGTTGGTGCGGTTAATCGGACAATTGATGAAACGCTTTCCGCATAGAAATGCTATATCTTAGCAACTCAGTGCCCTCTTTCATTTTTTTTTGTGATCGTTATCATTTAAATACCGTGGGCATCGCAAACTGACACAGAAAGTCGTAGTCTCGATTTGCAACAAACATAAATGTTACAAGCGGGCACAAGAGTAAGGAACTAGATTCCAAAGGCAGCTTTGCGCAGAGGCGATATCGTAGCTGATGAGGATATTCCGAGGCGCGATTATTGCTAGTTGAAAACTAAACCCAATACCCCGCCCTGTTACCGCTTTGTACGGTTTTAACAGGGGCAATATATGGACGATTCTTGCAATCGCTGATTTCTTTTAGTATTTAATCTCCAGAAAGCGTGCGTGTGTCGACATGACAAATCGTGTGGCATTATTTAAGTATTGTACAAAGGACAATTTGCAAAAAATTTGAACCAAACACACCACAAACTGAAAGTCGGAATCTGTTTCTTTCGTTAATACTACCTATTCGTTCTGCAACTCTGATCTCACTTCAACATGAGCAAATCTTTCGCCTTTTACTAAAGATTTCCGTGGAGTGGGGTATTTTCAAGAGTCTTTGCTATTTGTTGAAACCACAACAACTGCTTGTGGTGAAATCGTCAATCAATCGATGTGCATGACCATTGTCAGTTATGGTTGGTGCGGTTAATCGGACAATTGATGAAACGCTTTCCGCATAGAAATGCTATATCTTAGCAACTCAGTGCCCTCTTTCATTTTTTTTTGTGATCGTTATCATTTAAATACCGTGGGCATCGCAAACTGACACAGAAAGTCGTAGTCTCGATTTGCAACAAACATAAATGTTACAAGCGGGCACAAGAGTAAGGAACTAGATTCCAAAGGCAGCTTTGCGCAGAGGCGATATCGTAGCTGATGAGGATATTCCGAGGCGCGATTATTGCTAGTTGAAAACTAAACCCAATACCCCGCCCTGTTACCGCTTTGTACGGTTTTAACAGGGGCAATATATGGACGATTCTTGCAATCGCTGATTTCTTTTAGTATTTAATCTCCAGAAAGCGTGCGTGTGTCGACATGACAAATCGTGTGGCATTATTTAAGTATTGTACAAAGGACAATTTGCAAAAAATTTGAACCAAACACACCACAAACTGAAAGTCGGAATCTGTTTCTTTCGTTAATACTACCTATTCGTTCTGCAACTCTGATCTCACTTCAACATGAGCAAATCTTTCGCCTTTTACTAAAGATTTCCGTGGAGTGGGGTATTTTCAAGAGTCTTTGCTATTTGTTGAAACCACAACAACTGCTTGTGGTGAAATCGTCAATCAATCGATGTGCATGACCATTGTCAGTTATGGTTGGTGCGGTTAATCGGACAATTGATGAAACGCTTTCCGCATAGAAATGCTATATCTTAGCAACTCAGTGCCCTCTTTCATTTTTTTTGTGATCGTTATCATTTAAATACCGTGGGCATCGCAAACTGACACAGAAAGTCGTAGTCTCGATTTGCAACAAACATAAATGTTACAAGCGGGCACAAGAGTAAGGAACTAGATTCCAAAGGCAGCTTTGCGCAGAGGCGATATCGTAGCTGATGAGGATATTCCGAGGCGCGATTATTGCTAGTTGAAAACTAAACCCAATACCCCGCCCTGTTACCGCTTTGTACGGTTTTAACAGGGGCAATATATGGACGATTCTTGCAATCGCTGATTTCTTTTAGTATTTAATCTCCAGAAAGCGTGCGTGTGTCGACATGACAAATCGTGTGGCATTATTTAAGTATTGTACAAAGGACAATTTGCAAAAAATTTGAACCAAACACACCACAAACTGAAAGTCGGAATCTGTTTCTTTCGTTAATACTACCTATTCGTTCTGCAACTCTGATCTCACTTCAACATGAGCAAATCTTTCGCCTTTTACTAAAGATTTCCGTGGAGTGGGGTATTTTCAAGAGTCTTTGCTATTTGTTGAAACCACAACAACTGCTTGTGGTGAAATCGTCAATCAATCGATGTGCATGACCATTGTCAGTTATGGTTGGTGCGGTTAATCGGACAATTGATGAAACGCTTTCCGCATAGAAATGCTATATCTTAGCAACTCAGTGCCCTCTTTCATTTTTTTTTGTGATCGTTATCATTTAAATACCGTGGGCATCGCAAACTGACACAGAAAGTCGTAGTCTCGATTTGCAACAAACATAAATGTTACAAGCGGGCACAAGAGTAAGGAACTAGATTCCAAAGGCAGCTTTGCGCAGAGGCGATATCGTAGCTGATGAGGATATTCCGAGGCGCGATTATTGCTAGTTGAAAACTAAACCCAATACCCCGCCCTGTTACCGCTTTGTACGGTTTTAACAGGGGCAATATATGGACGATTCTTGCAATCGCTGATTTCTTTTAGTATTTAATCTCCAGAAAGCGTGCGTGTGTCGACATGACAAATCGTGTGGCATTATTTAAGTATTGTACAAAGGACAATTTGCAAAAAATTTGAACCAAACACACCACAAACTGAAAGTCGGAATCTGTTTCTTTCGTTAATACTACCTATTCGTTCTGCAACTCTGATCTCACTTCAACATGAGCAAATCTTTCGCCTTTTACTAAAGATTTCCGTGGAGTGGGGTATTTTCAAGAGTCTTTGCTATTTGTTGAAACCACAACAACTGCTTGTGGTGAAATCGTCAATCAATCGATGTGCATGACCATTGTCAGTTATGGTTGGTGCGGTTAATCGGACAATTGATGAAACGCTTTCCGCATAGAAATGCTATATCTTAGCAACTCAGTGCCCTCTTTCATTTTTTTTTGTGATCGTTATCATTTAAATACCGTGGGCATCGCAAACTGACACAGAAAGTCGTAGTCTCGATTTGCAACAAACATAAATGTTACAAGCGGGCACAAGAGTAAGGAACTAGATTCCAAAGGCAGCTTTGCGCAGAGGCGATATCGTAGCTGATGAGGATATTCCGAGGCGCGATTATTGCTAGTTGAAAACTAAACCCAATACCCCGCCCTGTTACCGCTTTGTACGGTTTTAACAGGGGCAATATATGGACGATTCTTGCAATCGCTGATTTCTTTTAGTATTTAATCTCCAGAAAGCGTGCGTGTGTCGACATGACAAATCGTGTGGCATTATTTAAGTATTGTACAAAGGACAATTTGCAAAAAATTTGAACCAAACACACCACAAACTGAAAGTCGGAATCTGTTTCTTTCGTTAATACTACCTATTCGTTCTGCAACTCTGATCTCACTTCAACATGAGCAAATCTTTCGCCTTTTACTAAAGATTTCCGTGGAGTGGGGTATTTTCAAGAGTCTTTGCTATTTGTTGAAACCACAACAACTGCTTGTGGTGAAATCGTCAATCAATCGATGTGCATGACCATTGTCAGTTATGGTTGGTGCGGTTAATCGGACAATTGATGAAACGCTTTCCGCATAGAAATGCTATATCTTAGCAACTCAGTGCCCTCTTTCATTTTTTTTTGTGATCGTTATCATTTAAATACCGTGGGCATCGCAAACTGACACAGAAAGTCGTAGTCTCGATTTGCAACAAACATAAATGTTACAAGCGGGCACAAGAGTAAGGAACTAGATTCCAAAGGCAGCTTTGCGCAGAGGCGATATCGTAGCTGATGAGGATATTCCGAGGCGCGATTATTGCTAGTTGAAAACTAAACCCAATACCCCGCCCTGTTACCGCTTTGTACGGTTTTAACAGGGGCAATATATGGACGATTCTTGCAATCGCTGATTTCTTTTAGTATTTAATCTCCAGAAAGCGTGCGTGTGTCGACATGACAAATCGTGTGGCATTATTTAAGTATTGTACAAAGGACAATTTGCAAAAAATTTGAACCAAACACACCACAAACTGAAAGTCGGAATCTGTTTCTTTCGTTAATACTACCTATTCGTTCTGCAACTCTGATCTCACTTCAACATGAGCAAATCTTTCGCCTTTTACTAAAGATTTCCGTGGAGTGGGGTATTTTCAAGAGTCTTTGCTATTTGTTGAAACCACAACAACTGCTTGTGGTGAAATCGTCAATCAATCGATGTGCATGACCATTGTCAGTTATGGTTGGTGCGGTTAATCGGACAATTGATGAAACGCTTTCCGCATAGAAATGCTATATCTTAGCAACTCAGTGCCCTCTTTCATTTTTTTTTGTGATCGTTATCATTTAAATACCGTGGGCATCGCAAACTGACACAGAAAGTCGTAGTCTCGATTTGCAACAAACATAAATGTTACAAGCGGGCACAAGAGTAAGGAACTAGATTCCAAAGGCAGCTTTGCGCAGAGGCGATATCGTAGCTGATGAGGATATTCCGAGGCGCGATTATTGCTAGTTGAAAACTAAACCCAATACCCCGCCCTGTTACCGCTTTGTACGGTTTTAACAGGGGCAATATATGGACGATTCTTGCAATCGCTGATTTCTTTTAGTATTTAATCTCCAGAAAGCGTGCGTGTGTCGACATGACAAATCGTGTGGCATTATTTAAGTATTGTACAAAGGACAATTTGCAAAAAATTTGAACCAAACACACCACAAACTGAAAGTCGGAATCTGTTTCTTTCGTTAATACTACCTATTCGTTCTGCAACTCTGATCTCACTTCAACATGAGCAAATCTTTCGCCTTTTACTAAAGATTTCCGTGGAGTGGGGTATTTTCAAGAGTCTTTGCTATTTGTTGAAACCACAACAACTGCTTGTGGTGAAATCGTCAATCAATCGATGTGCATGACCATTGTCAGTTATGGTTGGTGCGGTTAATCGGACAATTGATGAAACGCTTTCCGCATAGAAATGCTATATCTTAGCAACTCAGTGCCCTCTTTCATTTTTTTTTGTGATCGTTATCATTTAAATACCGTGGGCATCGCAAACTGACACAGAAAGTCGTAGTCTCGATTTGCAACAAACATAAATGTTACAAGCGGGCACAAGAGTAAGGAACTAGATTCCAAAGGCAGCTTTGCGCAGAGGCGATATCGTAGCTGATGAGGATATTCCGAGGCGCGATTATTGCTAGTTGAAAACTAAACCCAATACCCCGCCCTGTTACCGCTTTGTACGGTTTTAACAGGGGCAATATATGGACGATTCTTGCAATCGCTGATTTCTTTTAGTATTTAATCTCCAGAAAGCGTGCGTGTGTCGACATGACAAATCGTGTGGCATTATTTAAGTATTGTACAAAGGACAATTTGCAAAAAATTTGAACCAAACACACCACAAACTGAAAGTCGGAATCTGTTTCTTTCGTTAATACTACCTATTCGTTCTGCAACTCTGATCTCACTTCAACATGAGCAAATCTTTCGCCTTTTACTAAAGATTTCCGTGGAGTGGGGTATTTTCAAGAGTCTTTGCTATTTGTTGAAACCACAACAACTGCTTGTGGTGAAATCGTCAATCAATCGATGTGCATGACCATTGTCAGTTATGGTTGGTGCGGTTAATCGGACAATTGATGAAACGCTTTCCGCATAGAAATGCTATATCTTAGCAACTCAGTGCCCTCTTTCATTTTTTTTTGTGATCGTTATCATTTAAATACCGTGGGCATCGCAAACTGACACAGAAAGTCGTAGTCTCGATTTGCAACAAACATAAATGTTACAAGCGGGCACAAGAGTAAGGAACTAGATTCCAAAGGCAGCTTTGCGCAGAGGCGATATCGTAGCTGATGAGGATATTCCGAGGCGCGATTATTGCTAGTTGAAAACTAAACCCAATACCCCGCCCTGTTACCGCTTTGTACGGTTTTAACAGGGGCAATATATGGACGATTCTTGCAATCGCTGATTTCTTTTAGTATTTAATCTCCAGAAAGCGTGCGTGTGTCGACATGACAAATCGTGTGGCATTATTTAAGTATTGTACAAAGGACAATTTGCAAAAAATTTGAACCAAACACACCACAAACTGAAAGTCGGAATCTGTTTCTTTCGTTAATACTACCTATTCGTTCTGCAACTCTGATCTCACTTCAACATGAGCAAATCTTTCGCCTTTTACTAAAGATTTCCGTGGAGTGGGGTATTTTCAAGAGTCTTTGCTATTTGTTGAAACCACAACAACTGCTTGTGGTGAAATCGTCAATCAATCGATGTGCATGACCATTGTCAGTTATGGTTGGTGCGGTTAATCGGACAATTGATGAAACGCTTTCCGCATAGAAATGCTATATCTTAGCAACTCAGTGCCCTCTTTCATTTTTTTGTGTGATCGTTATCATTTAAATACCGTGGGCATCGCAAACTGACACAGAAAGTCGTAGTCTCGATTTGCAACAAACATAAATGTTACAAGCGGGCACAAGAGTAAGGAACTAGATTCCAAAGGCAGCTTTGCGCAGAGGCGATATCGTAGCTGATGAGGATATTCCGAGGCGCGATTATTGCTAGTTGAAAACTAAACCCAATACCCCGCCCTGTTACCGCTTTGTACGGTTTTAACAGGGGCAATATATGGACGATTCTTGCAATCGCTGATTTCTTTTAGTATTTAATCTCCAGAAAGCGTGCGTGTGTTGACATGACAAATCGTGTGGCATTATTTAAGTATTGTACAAAGGACAATTTGCAAAAAATTTGAACCAAACACACCACAAACTGAAAGTCGGAATCTGTTTCTTTCGTTAATACTACCTATTCGTTCTGCAACTCTGATCTCACTTCAACATGAGCAAATCTTTCGCCTTTTACTAAAGATTTCCGTGGAGTGGGGTATTTTCAAGAGTCTTTGCTATTTGTTGAAACCACAACAACTGCTTGTGGTGAAATCGTCAATCAATCGATGTGCATGACCATTGTCAGTTATGGTTGGTGCGGTTAATCGGACAATTGATGAAACGCTTTCCGCATAGAAATGCTATATCTTAGCAACTCAGTGCCCTCTTTCATTTTTTTGTGTGATCGTTATCATTTAAATACCGTGGGCATCGCAAACTGACACAGAAAGTCGTAGTCTCGATTTGCAACAAACATAAATGTTACAAGCGGGCACAAGAGTAAGGAACTAGATTCCAAAGGCAGCTTTGCGCAGAGGCGATATCGTAGCTGATGAGGATATTCCGAGGCGCGATTATTGCTAGTTGAAAACTAAACCCAATACCCCGCCCTGTTACCGCTTTGTACGGTTTTAACAGGGGCAATATATGGACGATTCTTGCAATCGCTGATTTCTTTTAGTATTTAATCTCCAGAAAGCGTGCGTGTGTTGACATGACAAATCGTGTGGCATTATTTAAGTATTGTACAAAGGACAATTTGCAAAAAATTTGAACCAAACACACCACAAACTGAAAGTCGGAATCTGTTTCTTTCGTTAATACTACCTATTCGTTCTGCAACTCTGATCTCACTTCAACATGAGCAAATCTTTCGCCTTTTACTAAAGATTTCCGTGGAGTGGGGTATTTTCAAGAGTCTTTGCTATTTGTTGAAACCACAACAACTGCTTGTGGTGAAATCGTCAATCAATCGATGTGCATGACCATTGTCAGTTATGGTTGGTGCGGTTAATCGGACAATTGATGAAACGCTTTCCGCATAGAAATGCTATATCTTAGCAACTCAGTGCCCTCTTTCATTTTTTTGTGTGATCGTTATCATTTAAATACCGTGGGCATCGCAAACTGACACAGAAAGTCGTAGTCTCGATTTGCAACAAACATAAATGTTACAAGCGGGCACAAGAGTAAGGAACTAGATTCCAAAGGCAGCTTTGCGCAGAGGCGATATCGTAGCTGATGAGGATATTCCGAGGCGCGATTATTGCTAGTTGAAAACTAAACCCAATACCCCGCCCTGTTACCGCTTTGTACGGTTTTAACAGGGGCAATATATGGACGATTCTTGCAATCGCTGATTTCTTTTAGTATTTAATCTCCAGAAAGCGTGCGTGTGTTGACATGACAAATCGTGTGGCATTATTTAAGTATTGTACAAAGGACAATTTGCAAAAAATTTGAACCAAACACACCACAAACTGAAAGTCGG
Organism: Phallusia mammillata; assembly: GCF_965637545.1. Taxonomy (NCBI): domain Eukaryota; kingdom Metazoa; phylum Chordata; class Ascidiacea; order Phlebobranchia; family Ascidiidae; genus Phallusia; species Phallusia mammillata. Next base: position 10,406,542 of record NC_137254.1, on the reverse strand, counting down.
AATCTGTTTCTTTCGTTAATACTACCTATTCGTTCTGCAACTCTGATCTCACTTCAACATGAGCAAATCTTTCGCCTTTTACTAAAGATTTCCGTGGAGTGGGGTATTTTCAAGAGTCTTTGCTATTTGTTGAAACCACAACAACTGCTTGTGGTGAAATCGTCAATCAATCGATGTGCATGACCATTGTCAGTTATGGTTGGTGCGGTTAATCGGACAATTGATGAAACGCTTTCCGCATAGAAATGCTATATCTTAGCAACTCAGTGCCCTCTTTCATTTTTTTGTGTGATCGTTATCATTTAAATACCGTGGGCATCGCAAACTGACACAGAAAGTCGTAGTCTCGATTTGCAACAAACATAAATGTTACAAGCGGGCACAAGAGTAAGGAACTAGATTCCAAAGGCAGCTTTGCGCAGAGGCGATATCGTAGCTGATGAGGATATTCCGAGGCGCGATTATTGCTAGTTGAAAACTAAACCCAATACCCCGCCCTGTTACCGCTTTGTACGGTTTTAACAGGGGCAATATATGGACGATTCTTGCAATCGCTGATTTCTTTTAGTATTTAATCTCCAGAAAGCGTGCGTGTGTTGACATGACAAATCGTGTGGCATTATTTAAGTATTGTACAAAGGACAATTTGCAAAAAATTTGAACCAAACACACCACAAACTGAAAGTCGGAATCTGTTTCTTTCGTTAATACTACCTATTCGTTCTGCAACTCTGATCTCACTTCAACATGAGCAAATCTTTCGCCTTTTACTAAAGATTTCCGTGGAGTGGGGTATTTTCAAGAGTCTTTGCTATTTGTTGAAACCACAACAACTGCTTGTGGTGAAATCGTCAATCAATCGATGTGCATGACCATTGTCAGTTATGGTTGGTGCGGTTAATCGGACAATTGATGAAACGCTTTCCGCATAGAAATGCTATATCTTAGCAACTCAGTGCCCTCTTTCATTTTTTTGTGTGATCGTTATCATTTAAATACCGTGGGCATCGCAAACTGACACAGAAAGTCGTAGTCTCGATTTGCAACAAACATAAATGTTACAAGCGGGCACAAGAGTAAGGAACTAGATTCCAAAGGCAGCTTTGCGCAGAGGCGATATCGTAGCTGATGAGGATATTCCGAGGCGCGATTATTGCTAGTTGAAAACTAAACCCAATACCCCGCCCTGTTACCGCTTTGTACGGTTTTAACAGGGGCAATATATGGACGATTCTTGCAATCGCTGATTTCTTTTAGTATTTAATCTCCAGAAAGCGTGCGTGTGTTGACATGACAAATCGTGTGGCATTATTTAAGTATTGTACAAAGGACAATTTGCAAAAAATTTGAACCAAACACACCACAAACTGAAAGTCGGAATCTGTTTCTTTCGTTAATACTACCTATTCGTTCTGCAACTCTGATCTCACTTCAACATGAGCAAATCTTTCGCCTTTTACTAAAGATTTCCGTGGAGTGGGGTATTTTCAAGAGTCTTTGCTATTTGTTGAAACCACAACAACTGCTTGTGGTGAAATCGTCAATCAATCGATGTGCATGACCATTGTCAGTTATGGTTGGTGCGGTTAATCGGACAATTGATGAAACGCTTTCCGCATAGAAATGCTATATCTTAGCAACTCAGTGCCCTCTTTCATTTTTTTGTGTGATCGTTATCATTTAAATACCGTGGGCATCGCAAACTGACACAGAAAGTCGTAGTCTCGATTTGCAACAAACATAAATGTTACAAGCGGGCACAAGAGTAAGGAACTAGATTCCAAAGGCAGCTTTGCGCAGAGGCGATATCGTAGCTGATGAGGATATTCCGAGGCGCGATTATTGCTAGTTGAAAACTAAACCCAATACCCCGCCCTGTTACCGCTTTGTACGGTTTTAACAGGGGCAATATATGGACGATTCTTGCAATCGCTGATTTCTTTTAGTATTTAATCTCCAGAAAGCGTGCGTGTGTTGACATGACAAATCGTGTGGCATTATTTAAGTATTGTACAAAGGACAATTTGCAAAAAATTTGAACCAAACACACCACAAACTGAAAGTCGGAATCTGTTTCTTTCGTTAATACTACCTATTCGTTCTGCAACTCTGATCTCACTTCAACATGAGCAAATCTTTCGCCTTTTACTAAAGATTTCCGTGGAGTGGGGTATTTTCAAGAGTCTTTGCTATTTGTTGAAACCACAACAACTGCTTGTGGTGAAATCGTCAATCAATCGATGTGCATGACCATTGTCAGTTATGGTTGGTGCGGTTAATCGGACAATTGATGAAACGCTTTCCGCATAGAAATGCTATATCTTAGCAACTCAGTGCCCTCTTTCATTTTTTTGTGTGATCGTTATCATTTAAATACCGTGGGCATCGCAAACTGACACAGAAAGTCGTAGTCTCGATTTGCAACAAACATAAATGTTACAAGCGGGCACAAGAGTAAGGAACTAGATTCCAAAGGCAGCTTTGCGCAGAGGCGATATCGTAGCTGATGAGGATATTCCGAGGCGCGATTATTGCTAGTTGAAAACTAAACCCAATACCCCGCCCTGTTACCGCTTTGTACGGTTTTAACAGGGGCAATATATGGACGATTCTTGCAATCGCTGATTTCTTTTAGTATTTAATCTCCAGAAAGCGTGCGTGTGTTGACATGACAAATCGTGTGGCATTATTTAAGTATTGTACAAAGGACAATTTGCAAAAAATTTGAACCAAACACACCACAAACTGAAAGTCGGAATCTGTTTCTTTCGTTAATACTACCTATTCGTTCTGCAACTCTGATCTCACTTCAACATGAGCAAATCTTTCGCCTTTTACTAAAGATTTCCGTGGAGTGGGGTATTTTCAAGAGTCTTTGCTATTTGTTGAAACCACAACAACTGCTTGTGGTGAAATCGTCAATCAATCGATGTGCATGACCATTGTCAGTTATGGTTGGTGCGGTTAATCGGACAATTGATGAAACGCTTTCCGCATAGAAATGCTATATCTTAGCAACTCAGTGCCCTCTTTCATTTTTTTGTGTGATCGTTATCATTTAAATACCGTGGGCATCGCAAACTGACACAGAAAGTCGTAGTCTCGATTTGCAACAAACATAAATGTTACAAGCGGGCACAAGAGTAAGGAACTAGATTCCAAAGGCAGCTTTGCGCAGAGGCGATATCGTAGCTGATGAGGATATTCCGAGGCGCGATTATTGCTAGTTGAAAACTAAACCCAATACCCCGCCCTGTTACCGCTTTGTACGGTTTTAACAGGGGCAATATATGGACGATTCTTGCAATCGCTGATTTCTTTTAGTATTTAATCTCCAGAAAGCGTGCGTGTGTTGACATGACAAATCGTGTGGCATTATTTAAGTATTGTACAAAGGACAATTTGCAAAAAATTTGAACCAAACACACCACAAACTGAAAGTCGGAATCTGTTTCTTTCGTTAATACTACCTATTCGTTCTGCAACTCTGATCTCACTTCAACATGAGCAAATCTTTCGCCTTTTACTAAAGATTTCCGTGGAGTGGGGTATTTTCAAGAGTCTTTGCTATTTGTTGAAACCACAACAACTGCTTGTGGTGAAATCGTCAATCAATCGATGTGCATGACCATTGTCAGTTATGGTTGGTGCGGTTAATCGGACAATTGATGAAACGCTTTCCGCATAGAAATGCTATATCTTAGCAACTCAGTGCCCTCTTTCATTTTTTTGTGTGATCGTTATCATTTAAATACCGTGGGCATCGCAAACTGACACAGAAAGTCGTAGTCTCGATTTGCAACAAACATAAATGTTACAAGCGGGCACAAGAGTAAGGAACTAGATTCCAAAGGCAGCTTTGCGCAGAGGCGATATCGTAGCTGATGAGGATATTCCGAGGCGCGATTATTGCTAGTTGAAAACTAAACCCAATACCCCGCCCTGTTACCGCTTTGTACGGTTTTAACAGGGGCAATATATGGACGATTCTTGCAATCGCTGATTTCTTTTAGTATTTAATCTCCAGAAAGCGTGCGTGTGTTGACATGACAAATCGTGTGGCATTATTTAAGTATTGTACAAAGGACAATTTGCAAAAAATTTGAACCAAACACACCACAAACTGAAAGTCGGAATCTGTTTCTTTCGTTAATACTACCTATTCGTTCTGCAACTCTGATCTCACTTCAACATGAGCAAATCTTTCGCCTTTTACTAAAGATTTCCGTGGAGTGGGGTATTTTCAAGAGTCTTTGCTATTTGTTGAAACCACAACAACTGCTTGTGGTGAAATCGTCAATCAATCGATGTGCATGACCATTGTCAGTTATGGTTGGTGCGGTTAATCGGACAATTGATGAAACGCTTTCCGCATAGAAATGCTATATCTTAGCAACTCAGTGCCCTCTTTCATTTTTTTTTGTGATCGTTATCATTTAAATACCGTGGGCATCGCAAACTGACACAGAAAGTCGTAGTCTCGATTTGCAACAAACATAAATGTTACAAGCGGGCACAAGAGTAAGGAACTAGATTCCAAAGGCAGCTTTGCGCAGAGGCGATATCGTAGCTGATGAGGATATTCCGAGGCGCGATTATTGCTAGTTGAAAACTAAACCCAATACCCCGCCCTGTTACCGCTTTGTACGGTTTTAACAGGGGCAATATATGGACGATTCTTGCAATCGCTGATTTCTTTTAGTATTTAATCTCCAGAAAGCGTGCGTGTGTTGACATGACAAATCGTGTGGCATTATTTAAGTATTGTACAAAGGACAATTTGCAAAAAATTTGAACCAAACACACCACAAACTGAAAGTCGGAATCTGTTTCTTTCGTTAATACTACCTATTCGTTCTGCAACTCTGATCTCACTTCAACATGAGCAAATCTTTCGCCTTTTACTAAAGATTTCCGTGGAGTGGGGTATTTTCAAGAGTCTTTGCTATTTGTTGAAACCACAACAACTGCTTGTGGTGAAATCGTCAATCAATCGATGTGCATGACCATTGTCAGTTATGGTTGGTGCGGTTAATCGGACAATTGATGAAACGCTTTCCGCATAGAAATGCTATATCTTAGCAACTCAGTGCCCTCTTTCATTTTTTTTTGTGATCGTTATCATTTAAATACCGTGGGCATCGCAAACTGACACAGAAAGTCGTAGTCTCGATTTGCAACAAACATAAATGTTACAAGCGGGCACAAGAGTAAGGAACTAGATTCCAAAGGCAGCTTTGCGCAGAGGCGATATCGTAGCTGATGAGGATATTCCGAGGCGCGATTATTGCTAGTTGAAAACTAAACCCAATACCCCGCCCTGTTACCGCTTTGTACGGTTTTAACAGGGGCAATATATGGACGATTCTTGCAATCGCTGATTTCTTTTAGTATTTAATCTCCAGAAAGCGTGCGTGTGTTGACATGACAAATCGTGTGGCATTATTTAAGTATTGTACAAAGGACAATTTGCAAAAAATTTGAACCAAACACACCACAAACTGAAAGTCGGAATCTGTTTCTTTCGTTAATACTACCTATTCGTTCTGCAACTCTGATCTCACTTCAACATGAGCAAATCTTTCGCCTTTTACTAAAGATTTCCGTGGAGTGGGGTATTTTCAAGAGTCTTTGCTATTTGTTGAAACCACAACAACTGCTTGTGGTGAAATCGTCAATCAATCGATGTGCATGACCATTGTCAGTTATGGTTGGTGCGGTTAATCGGACAATTGATGAAACGCTTTCCGCATAGAAATGCTATATCTTAGCAACTCAGTGCCCTCTTTCATTTTTTTTTGTGATCGTTATCATTTAAATACCGTGGGCATCGCAAACTGACACAGAAAGTCGTAGTCTCGATTTGCAACAAACATAAATGTTACAAGCGGGCACAAGAGTAAGGAACTAGATTCCAAAGGCAGCTTTGCGCAGAGGCGATATCGTAGCTGATGAGGATATTCCGAGGCGCGATTATTGCTAGTTGAAAACTAAACCCAATACCCCGCCCTGTTACCGCTTTGTACGGTTTTAACAGGGGCAATATATGGACGATTCTTGCAATCGCTGATTTCTTTTAGTATTTAATCTCCAGAAAGCGTGCGTGTGTTGACATGACAAATCGTGTGGCATTATTTAAATATTGTACAAAGGACAATTTGCAAAAAATTTGAACCAAACACACCACAAACTGAAAGTCGGAATCTGTTTCTTTCGTTAATACTACCTATTCGTTCTGCAACTCTGATCTCACTTCAACATGAGCAAATCTTTCGCCTTTTACTAAAGATTTCCGTGGAGTGGGGTATTTTCAAGAGTCTTTGCTATTTGTTGAAACCACAACAACTGCTTGTGGTGAAATCGTCAATCAATCGATGTGCATGACCATTGTCAGTTATGGTTGGTGCGGTTAATCGGACAATTGATGAAACGCTTTCCGCATAGAAATGCTATATCTTAGCAACTCAGTGCCCTCTTTCATTTTTTTTTGTGATCGTTATCATTTAAATACCGTGGGCATCGCAAACTGACACAGAAAGTCGTAGTCTCGATTTGCAACAAACATAAATGTTACAAGCGGGCACAAGAGTAAGGAACTAGATTCCAAAGGCAGCTTTGCGCAGAGGCGATATCGTAGCTGATGAGGATATTCCGAGGCGCGATTATTGCTAGTTGAAAACTAAACCCAATACCCCGCCCTGTTACCGCTTTGTACGGTTTTAACAGGGGCAATATATGGACGATTCTTGCAATCGCTGATTTCTTTTAGTATTTAATCTCCAGAAAGCGTGCGTGTGTTGACATGACAAATCGTGTGGCATTATTTAAATATTGTACAAAGGACAATTTGCAAAAAATTTGAACCAAACACACCACAAACTGAAAGTCGGAATCTGTTTCTTTCGTTAATACTACCTATTCGTTCTGCAACTCTGATCTCACTTCAACATGAGCAAATCTTTCGCCTTTTACTAAAGATTTCCGTGGAGTGGGGTATTTTCAAGAGTCTTTGCTATTTGTTGAAACCACAACAACTGCTTGTGGTGAAATCGTCAATCAATCGATGTGCATGACCATTGTCAGTTATGGTTGGTGCGGTTAATCGGACAATTGATGAAACGCTTTCCGCATAGAAATGCTATATCTTAGCAACTCAGTGCCCTCTTTCATTTTTTTTTGTGATCGTTATCATTTAAATACCGTGGGCATCGCAAACTGACACAGAAAGTCGTAGTCTCGATTTGCAACAAACATAAATGTTACAAGCGGGCACAAGAGTAAGGAACTAGATTCCAAAGGCAGCTTTGCGCAGAGGCGATATCGTAGCTGATGAGGATATTCCGAGGCGCGATTATTGCTAGTTGAAAACTAAACCCAATACCCCGCCCTGTTACCGCTTTGTACGGTTTTAACAGGGGCAATATATGGACGATTCTTGCAATCGCTGATTTCTTTTAGTATTTAATCTCCAGAAAGCGTGCGTGTGTTGACATGACAAATCGTGTGGCATTATTTAAATATTGTACAAAGGACAATTTGCAAAAAATTTGAACCAAACACACCACAAACTGAAAGTCGGAATCTGTTTCTTTCGTTAATACTACCTATTCGTTCTGCAACTCTGATCTCACTTCAACATGAGCAAATCTTTCGCCTTTTACTAAAGATTTCCGTGGAGTGGGGTATTTTCAAGAGTCTTTGCTATTTGTTGAAACCACAACAACTGCTTGTGGTGAAATCGTCAATCAATCGATGTGCATGACCATTGTCAGTTATGGTTGGTGCGGTTAATCGGACAATTGATGAAACGCTTTCCGCATAGAAATGCTATATCTTAGCAACTCAGTGCCCTCTTTCATTTTTTTTTGTGATCGTTATCATTTAAATACCGTGGGCATCGCAAACTGACACAGAAAGTCGTAGTCTCGATTTGCAACAAACATAAATGTTACAAGCGGGCACAAGAGTAAGGAACTAGATTCCAAAGGCAGCTTTGCGCAGAGGCGATATCGTAGCTGATGAGGATATTCCGAGGCGCGATTATTGCTAGTTGAAAACTAAACCCAATACCCCGCCCTGTTACCGCTTTGTACGGTTTTAACAGGGGCAATATATGGACGATTCTTGCAATCGCTGATTTCTTTTAGTATTTAATCTCCAGAAAGCGTGCGTGTGTTGACATGACAAATCGTGTGGCATTATTTAAATATTGTACAAAGGACAATTTGCAAAAAATTTGAACCAAACACACCACAAACTGAAAGTCGGAATCTGTTTCTTTCGTTAATACTACCTATTCGTTCTGCAACTCTGATCTCACTTCAACATGAGCAAATCTTTCGCCTTTTACTAAAGATTTCCGTGGAGTGGGGTATTTTCAAGAGTCTTTGCTATTTGTTGAAACCACAACAACTGCTTGTGGTGAAATCGTCAATCAATCGATGTGCATGACCATTGTCAGTTATGGTTGGTGCGGTTAATCGGACAATTGATGAAACGCTTTCCGCATAGAAATGCTATATCTTAGCAACTCAGTGCCCTCTTTCATTTTTTTTTGTGATCGTTATCATTTAAATACCGTGGGCATCGCAAACTGACACAGAAAGTCGTAGTCTCGATTTGCAACAAACATAAATGTTACAAGCGGGCACAAGAGTAAGGAACTAGATTCCAAAGGCAGCTTTGCGCAGAGGCGATATCGTAGCTGATGAGGATATTCCGAGGCGCGATTATTGCTAGTTGAAAACTAAACCCAATACCCCGCCCTGTTACCGCTTTGTACGGTTTTAACAGGGGCAATATATGGACGATTCTTGCAATCGCTGATTTCTTTTAGTATTTAATCTCCAGAAAGCGTGCGTGTGTTGACATGACAAATCGTGTGGCATTATTTAAATATTGTACAAAGGACAATTTGCAAAAAATTTGAACCAAACACACCACAAACTGAAAGTCGGAATCTGTTTCTTTCGTTAATACTACCTATTCGTTCTGCAACTCTGATCTCACTTCAACATGAGCAAATCTTTCGCCTTTTACTAAAGATTTCCGTGGAGTGGGGTATTTTCAAGAGTCTTTGCTATTTGTTGAAACCACAACAACTGCTTGTGGTGAAATCGTCAATCAATCGATGTGCATGACCATTGTCAGTTATGGTTGGTGCGGTTAATCGGACAATTGATGAAACGCTTTCCGCATAGAAATGCTATATCTTAGCAACTCAGTGCCCTCTTTCATTTTTTTTTGTGATCGTTATCATTTAAATACCGTGGGCATCGCAAACTGACACAGAAAGTCGTAGTCTCGATTTGCAACAAACATAAATGTTACAAGCGGGCACAAGAGTAAGGAACTAGATTCCAAAGGCAGCTTTGCGCAGAGGCGATATCGTAGCTGATGAGGATATTCCGAGGCGCGATTATTGCTAGTTGAAAACTAAACCCAATACCCCGCCCTGTTACCGCTTTGTACGGTTTTAACAGGGGCAATATGTGGACGATTCTTGCAATCGCTGATTTCTTTTAGTATTTAATCTCCAGAAAGCGTGCGTGTGTTGACATGACAAATCGTGTGGCATTATTTAAATATTGTACAAAGGACAATTTGCAAAAAATTTGAACCAAACACACCACAAACTGAAAGTCGGAATCTGTTTCTTTCGTTAATACTACCTATTCGTTCTGCAACTCTGATCTCACTTCAACATGAGCAAATCTTTCGCCTTTTACTAAAGATTTCCGTGGAGTGGGGTATTTTCAAGAGTCTTTGCTATTTGTTGAAACCACAACAACTGCTTGTGGTGAAATCGTCAATCAATCGATGTGCATGACCATTGTCAGTTATGGTTGGTGCGGTTAATCGGACAATTGATGAAACGCTTTCCGCATAGAAATGCTATATCTTAGCAACTCAGTGCCCTCTTTCATTTTTTTTTGTGATCGTTATCATTTAAATACCGTGGGCATCGCAAACTGACACAGAAAGTCGTAGTCTCGATTTGCAACAAACATAAATGTTACAAGCGGGCACAAGAGTAAGGAACTAGATTCCAAAGGCAGCTTTGCGCAGAGGCGATATCGTAGCTGATGAGGATATTCCGAGGCGCGATTATTGCTAGTTGAAAACTAAACCCAATACCCCGCCCTGTTACCGCTTTGTACGGTTTTAACAGGGGCAATATGTGGACGATTCTTGCAATCGCTGATTTCTTTTAGTATTTAATCTCCAGAAAGCGTGCGTGTGTTGACATGACAAATCGTGTGGCATTATTTAAATATTGTACAAAGGACAATTTGCAAAAAATTTGAACCAAACACACCACAAACTGAAAGTCGGAATCTGTTTCTTTCGTTAATACTACCTATTCGTTCTGCAACTCTGATCTCACTTCAACATGAGCAAATCTTTCGCCTTTTACTAAAGATTTCCGTGGAGTGGGGTATTTTCAAGAGTCTTTGCTATTTGTTGAAACCACAACAACTGCTTGTGGTGAAATCGTCAATCAATCGATGTGCATGACCATTGTCAGTTATGGTTGGTGCGGTTAATCGGACAATTGATGAAACGCTTTCCGCATAGAAATGCTATATCTTAGCAACTCAGTGCCCTCTTTCATTTTTTTTTTGTGATCGTTATCATTTAAATACCGTGGGCATCGCAAACTGACACAGAAAGTCGTAGTCTCGATTTGCAACAAACATAAATGTTACAAGCGGGCACAAGAGTAAGGAACTAGATTCCAAAGGCAGCTTTGCGCAGAGGCGATATCGTAGCTGATGAGGATATTCCGAGGCGCGATTATTGCTAGTTGAAAACTAAACCCAATACCCCGCCCTGTTACCGCTTTGTACGGTTTTAACAGGGGCAATATGTGGACGATTCTTGCAATCGCTGATTTCTTTTAGTATTTAATCTCCAGAAAGCGTGCGTGTGTTGACATGACAAATCGTGTGGCATTATTTAAATATTGTACAAAGGACAATTTGCAAAAAATTTGAACCAAACACACCACAAACTGAAAGTCGGAATCTGTTTCTTTCGTTAATACTACCTATTCGTTCTGCAACTCTGATCTCACTTCAACATGAGCAAATCTTTCGCCTTTTACTAAAGATTTCCGTGGAGTGGGGTATTTTCAAGAGTCTTTGCTATTTGTTGAAACCACAACAACTGCTTGTGGTGAAATCGTCAATCAATCGATGTGCATGACCATTGTCAGTTATGGTTGGTGCGGTTAATCGGACAATTGATGAAACGCTTTCCGCATAGAAATGCTATATCTTAGCAACTCAGTGCCCTCTTTCATTTTTTTTTGTGATCGTTATCATTTAAATACCGTGGGCATCGCAAACTGACACAGAAAGTCGTAGTCTCGATTTGCAACAAACATAAATGTTACAAGCGGGCACAAGAGTAAGGAACTAGATTCCAAAGGCAGCTTTGCGCAGAGGCGATATCGTAGCTGATGAGGATATTCCGAGGCGCGATTATTGCTAGTTGAAAACTAAACCCAATACCCCGCCCTGTTACCGCTTTGTACGGTTTTAACAGGGGCAATATGTGGACGATTCTTGCAATCGCTGATTTCTTTTAGTATTTAATCTCCAGAAAGCGTGCGTGTGTTGACATGACAAATCGTGTGGCATTATTTAAATATTGTACAAAGGACAATTTGCAAAAAATTTGAACCAAACACACCACAAACTGAAAGTCGGAATCTGTTTCTTTCGTTAATACTACCTATTCGTTCTGCAACTCTGATCTCACTTCAACATGAGCAAATCTTTCGCCTTTTACTAAAGATTTCCGTGGAGTGGGGTATTTTCAAGAGTCTTTGCTATTTGTTGAAACCACAACAACTGCTTGTGGTGAAATCGTCAATCAATCGATGTGCATGACCATTGTCAGTTATGGTTGGTGCGGTTAATCGGACAATTGATGAAACGCTTTCCGCATAGAAATGCTATATCTTAGCAACTCAGTGCCCTCTTTCATTTTTTTTTGTGATCGTTATCATTTAAATACCGTGGGCATCGCAAACTGACACAGAAAGTCGTAGTCTCGATTTGCAACAAACATAAATGTTACAAGCGGGCACAAGAGTAAGGAACTAGATTCCAAAGGCAGCTTTGCGCAGAGGCGATATCGTAGCTGATGAGGATATTCCGAGGCGCGATTATTGCTAGTTGAAAACTAAACCCAATACCCCGCCCTGTTACCGCTTTGTACGGTTTTAACAGGGGCAATATGTGGACGATTCTTGCAATCGCTGATTTCTTTTAGTATTTAATCTCCAGAAAGCGTGCGTGTGTTGACATGACAAATCGTGTGGCATTATTTAAATATTGTACAAAGGACAATTTGCAAAAAATTTGAACCAAACACACCACAAACTGAAAGTCGGAATCTGTTTCTTTCGTTAATACTACCTATTCGTTCTGCAACTCTGATCTCACTTCAACATGAGCAAATCTTTCGCCTTTTACTAAAGATTTCCGTGGAGTGGGGTATTTTCAAGAGTCTTTGCTATTTGTTGAAACCACAACAACTGCTTGTGGTGAAATCGTCAATCAATCGATGTGCATGACCATTGTCAGTTATGGTTGGTGCGGTTAATCGGACAATTGATGAAACGCTTTCCGCATAGAAATGCTATATCTTAGCAACTCAGTGCCCTCTTTCATTTTTTTTTGTGATCGTTATCATTTAAATACCGTGGGCATCGCAAACTGACACAGAAAGTCGTAGTCTCGATTTGCAACAAACATAAATGTTACAAGCGGGCACAAGAGTAAGGAACTAGATTCCAAAGGCAGCTTTGCGCAGAGGCGATATCGTAGCTGATGAGGATATTCCGAGGCGCGATTATTGCTAGTTGAAAACTAAACCCAATACCCCGCCCTGTTACCGCTTTGTACGGTTTTAACAGGGGCAATATGTGGACGATTCTTGCAATCGCTGATTTCTTTTAGTATTTAATCTCCAGAAAGCGTGCGTGTGTTGACATGACAAATCGTGTGGCATTATTTAAATATTGTACAAAGGACAATTTGCAAAAAATTTGAACCAAACACACCACAAACTGAAAGTCGGAATCTGTTTCTTTCGTTAATACTACCTATTCGTTCTGCAACTCTGATCTCACTTCAACATGAGCAAATCTTTCGCCTTTTACTAAAGATTTCCGTGGAGTGGGGTATTTTCAAGAGTCTTTGCTATTTGTTGAAACCACAACAACTGCTTGTGGTGAAATCGTCAATCAATCGATGTGCATGACCATTGTCAGTTATGGTTGGTGCGGTTAATCGGACAATTGATGAAACGCTTTCCGCATAGAAATGCTATATCTTAGCAACTCAGTGCCCTCTTTCATTTTTTTTTGTGATCGTTATCATTTAAATACCGTGGGCATCGCAAACTGACACAGAAAGTCGTAGTCTCGATTTGCAACAAACATAAATGTTACAAGCGGGCACAAGAGTAAGGAACTAGATTCCAAAGGCAGCTTTGCGCAGAGGCGATATCGTAGCTGATGAGGATATTCCGAGGCGCGATTATTGCTAGTTGAAAACTAAACCCAATACCCCGCCCTGTTACCGCTTTGTACGGTTTTAACAGGGGCAATATGTGGACGATTCTTGCAATCGCTGATTTCTTTTAGTATTTAATCTCCAGAAAGCGTGCGTGTGTTGACATGACAAATCGTGTGGCATTATTTAAATATTGTACAAAGGACAATTTGCAAAAAATTTGAACCAAACACACCACAAACTGAAAGTCGGAATCTGTTTCTTTCGTTAATACTACCTATTCGTTCTGCAACTCTGATCTCACTTCAACATGAGCAAATCTTTCGCCTTTTACTAAAGATTTCCGTGGAGTGGGGTATTTTCAAGAGTCTTTGCTATTTGTTGAAACCACAACAACTGCTTGTGGTGAAATCGTCAATCAATCGATGTGCATGACCATTGTCAGTTATGGTTGGTGCGGTTAATCGGACAATTGATGAAACGCTTTCCGCATAGAAATGCTATATCTTAGCAACTCAGTGCCCTCTTTCATTTTTTTTTGTGATCGTTATCATTTAAATACCGTGGGCATCGCAAACTGACACAGAAAGTCGTAGTCTCGATTTGCAACAAACATAAATGTTACAAGCGGGCACAAGAGTAAGGAACTAGATTCCAAAGGCAGCTTTGCGCAGAGGCGATATCGTAGCTGATGAGGATATTCCGAGGCGCGATTATTGCTAGTTGAAAACTAAACCCAATACCCCGCCCTGTTACCGCTTTGTACGGTTTTAACAGGGGCAATATGTGGACGATTCTTGCAATCGCTGATTTCTTTTAGTATTTAATCTCCAGAAAGCGTGCGTGTGTTGACATGACAAATCGTGTGGCATTATTTAAATATTGTACAAAGGACAATTTGCAAAAAATTTGAACCAAACACACCACAAACTGAAAGTCGGAATCTGTTTCTTTCGTTAATACTACCTATTCGTTCTGCAACTCTGATCTCACTTCAACATGAGCAAATCTTTCGCCTTTTACTAAAGATTTCCGTGGAGTGGGGTATTTTCAAGAGTCTTTGCTATTTGTTGAAACCACAACAACTGCTTGTGGTGAAATCGTCAATCAATCGATGTGCATGACCATTGTCAGTTATGGTTGGTGCGGTTAATCGGACAATTGATGAAACGCTTTCCGCATAGAAATGCTATATCTTAGCAACTCAGTGCCCTCTTTCATTTTTTTTTGTGATCGTTATCATTTAAATACCGTGGGCATCGCAAACTGACACAGAAAGTCGTAGTCTCGATTTGCAACAAACATAAATGTTACAAGCGGGCACAAGAGTAAGGAACTAGATTCCAAAGGCAGCTTTGCGCAGAGGCGATATCGTAGCTGATGAGGATATTCCGAGGCGCGATTATTGCTAGTTGAAAACTAAACCCAATACCCCGCCCTGTTACCGCTTTGTACGGTTTTAACAGGGGCAATATGTGGACGATTCTTGCAATCGCTGATTTCTTTTAGTATTTAATCTCCAGAAAGCGTGCGTGTGTTGACATGACAAATCGTGTGGCATTATTTAAATATTGTACAAAGGACAATTTGCAAAAAATTTGAACCAAACACACCACAAACTGAAAGTCGGAATCTGTTTCTTTCGTTAATACTACCTATTCGTTCTGCAACTCTGATCTCACTTCAACATGAGCAAATCTTTCGCCTTTTACTAAAGATTTCCGTGGAGTGGGGTATTTTCAAGAGTCTTTGCTATTTGTTGAAACCACAACAACTGCTTGTGGTGAAATCGTCAATCAATCGATGTGCATGACCATTGTCAGTTATGGTTGGTGCGGTTAATCGGACAATTGATGAAACGCTTTCCGCATAGAAATGCTATATCTTAGCAACTCAGTGCCCTCTTTCATTTTTTTTTGTGATCGTTATCATTTAAATACCGTGGGCATCGCAAACTGACACAGAAAGTCGTAGTCTCGATTTGCAACAAACATAAATGTTACAAGCGGGCACAAGAGTAAGGAACTAGATTCCAAAGGCAGCTTTGCGCAGAGGCGATATCGTAGCTGATGAGGATATTCCGAGGCGCGATTATTGCTAGTTGAAAACTAAACCCAATACCCCGCCCTGTTACCGCTTTGTACGGTTTTAACAGGGGCAATATGTGGACGATTCTTGCAATCGCTGATTTCTTTTAGTATTTAATCTCCAGAAAGCGTGCGTGTGTTGACATGACAAATCGTGTGGCATTATTTAAATATTGTACAAAGGACAATTTGCAAAAAATTTGAACCAAACACACCACAAACTGAAAGTCGGAATCTGTTTCTTTCGTTAATACTACCTATTCGTTCTGCAACTCTGATCTCACTTCAACATGAGCAAATCTTTCGCCTTTTACTAAAGATTTCCGTGGAGTGGGGTATTTTCAAGAGTCTTTGCTATTTGTTGAAACCACAACAACTGCTTGTGGTGAAATCGTCAATCAATCGATGTGCATGACCATTGTCAGTTATGGTTGGTGCGGTTAATCGGACAATTGATGAAACGCTTTCCGCATAGAAATGCTATATCTTAGCAACTCAGTGCCCTCTTTCATTTTTTTTTTGTGATCGTTATCATTTAAATACCGTGGGCATCGCAAACTGACACAGAAAGTCGTAGTCTCGATTTGCAACAAACATAAATGTTACAAGCGGGCACAAGAGTAAGGAACTAGATTCCAAAGGCAGCTTTGCGCAGAGGCGATATCGTAGCTGATGAGGATATTCCGAGGCGCGATTATTGCTAGTTGAAAACTAAACCCAATACCCCGCCCTGTTACCGCTTTGTACGGTTTTAACAGGGGCAATATGTGGACGATTCTTGCAATCGCTGATTTCTTTTAGTATTTAATCTCCAGAAAGCGTGCGTGTGTTGACATGACAAATCGTGTGGCATTATTTAAATATTGTACAAAGGACAATTTGCAAAAAATTTGAACCAAACACACCACAAACTGAAAGTCGGAATCTGTTTCTTTCGTTAATACTACCTATTCGTTCTGCAACTCTGATCTCACTTCAACATGAGCAAATCTTTCGCCTTTTACTAAAGATTTCCGTGGAGTGGGGTATTTTCAAGAGTCTTTGCTATTTGTTGAAACCACAACAACTGCTTGTGGTGAAATCGTCAATCAATCGATGTGCATGACCATTGTCAGTTATGGTTGGTGCGGTTAATCGGACAATTGATGAAACGCTTTCCGCATAGAAATGCTATATCTTAGCAACTCAGTGCCCTCTTTCATTTTTTTTTTGTGATCGTTATCATTTAAATACCGTGGGCATCGCAAACTGACACAGAAAGTCGTAGTCTCGATTTGCAACAAACATAAATGTTACAAGCGGGCACAAGAGTAAGGAACTAGATTCCAAAGGCAGCTTTGCGCAGAGGCGATATCGTAGCTGATGAGGATATTCCGAGGCGCGATTATTGCTAGTTGAAAACTAAACCCAATACCCCGCCCTGTTACCGCTTTGTACGGTTTTAACAGGGGCAATATGTGGACGATTCTTGCAATCGCTGATTTCTTTTAGTATTTAATCTCCAGAAAGCGTGCGTGTGTTGACATGACAAATCGTGTGGCATTATTTAAATATTGTACAAAGGACAATTTGCAAAAAATTTGAACCAAACACACCACAAACTGAAAGTCGGAATCTGTTTCTTTCGTTAATACTACCTATTCGTTCTGCAACTCTGATCTCACTTCAACATGAGCAAATCTTTCGCCTTTTACTAAAGATTTCCGTGGAGTGGGGTATTTTCAAGAGTCTTTGCTATTTGTTGAAACCACAACAACTGCTTGTGGTGAAATCGTCAATCAATCGATGTGCATGACCATTGTCAGTTATGGTTGGTGCGGTTAATCGGACAATTGATGAAACGCTTTCCGCATAGAAATGCTATATCTTAGCAACTCAGTGCCCTCTTTCATTTTTTTTTTGTGATCGTTATCATTTAAATACCGTGGGCATCGCAAACTGACACAGAAAGTCGTAGTCTCGATTTGCAACAAACATAAATGTTACAAGCGGGCACAAGAGTAAGGAACTAGATTCCAAAGGCAGCTTTGCGCAGAGGCGATATCGTAGCTGATGAGGATATTCCGAGGCGCGATTATTGCTAGTTGAAAACTAAACCCAATACCCCGCCCTGTTACCGCTTTGTACGGTTTTAACAGGGGCAATATGTGGACGATTCTTGCAATCGCTGATTTCTTTTAGTATTTAATCTCCAGAAAGCGTGCGTGTGTTGACATGACAAATCGTGTGGCATTATTTAAATATTGTACAAAGGACAATTTGCAAAAAATTTGAACCAAACACACCACAAACTGAAAGTCGGAATCTGTTTCTTTCGTTAATACTACCTATTCGTTCTGCAACTCTGATCTCACTTCAACATGAGCAAATCTTTCGCCTTTTACTAAAGATTTCCGTGGAGTGGGGTATTTTCAAGAGTCTTTGCTATTTGTTGAAACCACAACAACTGCTTGTGGTGAAATCGTCAATCAATCGATGTGCATGACCATTGTCAGTTATGGTTGGTGCGGTTAATCGGACAATTGATGAAACGCTTTCCGCATAGAAATGCTATATCTTAGCAACTCAGTGCCCTCTTTCATTTTTTTTTTGTGATCGTTATCATTTAAATACCGTGGGCATCGCAAACTGACACAGAAAGTCGTAGTCTCGATTTGCAACAAACATAAATGTTACAAGCGGGCACAAGAGTAAGGAACTAGATTCCAAAGGCAGCTTTGCGCAGAGGCGATATCGTAGCTGATGAGGATATTCCGAGGCGCGATTATTGCTAGTTGAAAACTAAACCCAATACCCCGCCCTGTTACCGCTTTGTACGGTTTTAACAGGGGCAATATGTGGACGATTCTTGCAATCGCTGATTTCTTTTAGTATTTAATCTCCAGAAAGCGTGCGTGTGTTGACATGACAAATCGTGTGGCATTATTTAAATATTGTACAAAGGACAATTTGCAAAAAATTTGAACCAAACACACCACAAACTGAAAGTCGGAATCTGTTTCTTTCGTTAATACTACCTATTCGTTCTGCAACTCTGATCTCACTTCAACATGAGCAAATCTTTCGCCTTTTACTAAAGATTTCCGTGGAGTGGGGTATTTTCAAGAGTCTTTGCTATTTGTTGAAACCACAACAACTGCTTGTGGTGAAATCGTCAATCAATCGATGTGCATGACCATTGTCAGTTATGGTTGGTGCGGTTAATCGGACAATTGATGAAACGCTTTCCGCATAGAAATGCTATATCTTAGCAACTCAGTGCCCTCTTTCATTTTTTTTTTGTGATCGTTATCATTTAAATACCGTGGGCATCGCAAACTGACACAGAAAGTCGTAGTCTCGATTTGCAACAAACATAAATGTTACAAGCGGGCACAAGAGTAAGGAACTAGATTCCAAAGGCAGCTTTGCGCAGAGGCGATATCGTAGCTGATGAGGATATTCCGAGGCGCGATTATTGCTAGTTGAAAACTAAACCCAATACCCCGCCCTGTTACCGCTTTGTACGGTTTTAACAGGGGCAATATGTGGACGATTCTTGCAATCGCTGATTTCTTTTAGTATTTAATCTCCAGAAAGCGTGCGTGTGTTGACATGACAAATCGTGTGGCATTATTTAAATATTGTACAAAGGACAATTTGCAAAAAATTTGAACCAAACACACCACAAACTGAAAGTCGGAATCTGTTTCTTTCGTTAATACTACCTATTCGTTCTGCAACTCTGATCTCACTTCAACATGAGCAAATCTTTCGCCTTTTACTAAAGATTTCCGTGGAGTGGGGTATTTTCAAGAGTCTTTGCTATTTGTTGAAACCACAACAACTGCTTGTGGTGAAATCGTCAATCAATCGATGTGCATGACCATTGTCAGTTATGGTTGGTGCGGTTAATCGGACAATTGATGAAACGCTTTCCGCATAGAAATGCTATATCTTAGCAACTCAGTGCCCTCTTTCATTTTTTTTTGTGATCGTTATCATTTAAATACCGTGGGCATCGCAAACTGACACAGAAAGTCGTAGTCTCGATTTGCAACAAACATAAATGTTACAAGCGGGCACAAGAGTAAGGAACTAGATTCCAAAGGCAGCTTTGCGCAGAGGCGATATCGTAGCTGATGAGGATATTCCGAGGCGCGATTATTGCTAGTTGAAAACTAAACCCAATACCCCGCCCTGTTACCGCTTTGTACGGTTTTAACAGGGGCAATATGTGGACGATTCTTGCAATCGCTGATTTCTTTTAGTATTTAATCTCCAGAAAGCGTGCGTGTGTTGACATGACAAATCGTGTGGCATTATTTAAATATTGTACAAAGGACAATTTGCAAAAAATTTGAACCAAACACACCACAAACTGAAAGTCGGAATCTGTTTCTTTCGTTAATACTACCTATTCGTTCTGCAACTCTGATCTCACTTCAACATGAGCAAATCTTTCGCCTTTTACTAAAGATTTCCGTGGAGTGGGGTATTTTCAAGAGTCTTTGCTATTTGTTGAAACCACAACAACTGCTTGTGGTGAAATCGTCAATCAATCGATGTGCATGACCATTGTCAGTTATGGTTGGTGCGGTTAATCGGACAATTGATGAAACGCTTTCCGCATAGAAATGCTATATCTTAGCAACTCAGTGCCCTCTTTCATTTTTTTTTTGTGATCGTTATCATTTAAATACCGTGGGCATCGCAAACTGACACAGAAAGTCGTAGTCTCGATTTGCAACAAACATAAATGTTACAAGCGGGCACAAGAGTAAGGAACTAGATTCCAAAGGCAGCTTTGCGCAGAGGCGATATCGTAGCTGATGAGGATATTCCGAGGCGCGATTATTGCTAGTTGAAAACTAAACCCAATACCCCGCCTGTTACCGCTTTGTACGGTTTTAACAGGGGCAATATGTGGACGATTCTTGCAATCGCTGATTTCTTTTAGTATTTAATCTCCAGAAAGCGTGCGTGTGTTGACATGACAAATCGTGTGGCATTATTTAAATATTGTACAAAGGACAATTTGCAAAAATTTGAACCAAACACACCACAAACTGAAAGTCGGAATCTGTTTCTTTCGTTAATACTACCTATTCGTTCTGCAACTCTGATCTCACTTCAACATGAGCAAATCTTTCGCCTTTTACTAAAGATTTCCGTGGAGTGGGGTATTTTCAAGAGTCTTTGCTATTTGTTGAAAACCACAACAACTGCTTGTGGTGAAATCGTCAATCAATCGATGTGCATGACCATTGTCAGTTATGGTTGGTGCGGTTAATCGGACAATTGATGAAACGCTTTCCGCATAGAAATGCTATATCTTAGCAACTCAGTGCCCTCTTTCATTTTTTTTTGTGATCGTTATCATTTAAATACCGTGGGCATCGCAAACTGACACAGAAAGTCGTAGTCTCGATTTGCAACAAACATAAATGTTACAAGCGGGCACAAGAGTAAGGAACTAGATTCCAAGGCAGCTTTGCGCAGAGGCGATATCGTAGCTGATGAGGATATTCCGAGGCGCGATTATTGCTAGTTGAAAACTAAACCCAATACCCCGCCCTGTTACCGCTTTGTACGGTTTTAACAGGGGCAATATGTGGACGATTCTTGCAATCGCTGATTTCTTTTAGTATTTAATCTCCAGAAAGCGTGCGTGTGTTGACATGACAAATCGTGTGGCATTATTTAAATATTGTACAAAGGACAATTTGCAAAAAATTTGAACCAAACACACCACAAACTGAAAGTCGGAATCTGTTTCTTTCGTTAATACTACCTATTCGTTCTGCAACTCTGATCTCACTTCAACATGAGCAAATCTTTCGCCTTTTACTAAAGATTTCCGTGGAGTGGGGTATTTTCAAGAGTCTTTGCTATTTGTTGAAACCACAACAACTGCTTGTGGTGAAATCGTCAATCAATCGATGTGCATGACCATTGTCAGTTATGGTTGGTGCGGTTAATCGGACAATTGATGAAACGCTTTCCGCATAGAAATGCTATATCTTAGCAACTCAGTGCCCTCTTTCATTTTTTTTTGTGATCGTTATCATTTAAATACCGTGGGCATCGCAAACTGACACAGAAAGTCGTAGTCTCGATTTGCAACAAACATAAATGTTACAAGCGGGCACAAGAGTAAGGAACTAGATTCCAAAGGCAGCTTTGCGCAGAGGCGATATCGTAGCTGATGAGGATATTCCGAGGCGCGATTATTGCTAGTTGAAAACTAAACCCAATACCCCGCCCTGTTACCGCTTTGTACGGTTTTAACAGGGGCAATATGTGGACGATTCTTGCAATCGCTGATTTCTTTTAGTATTTAATCTCCAGAAAGCGTGCGTGTGTTGACATGACAAATCGTGTGGCATTATTTAAATATTGTACAAAGGACAATTTGCAAAAAATTTGAACCAAACACACCACAAACTGAAAGTCGGAATCTGTTTCTTTCGTTAATACTACCTATTCGTTCTGCAACTCTGATCTCACTTCAACATGAGCAAATCTTTCGCCTTTTACTAAAGATTTCCGTGGAGTGGGGTATTTTCAAGAGTCTTTGCTATTTGTTGAAACCACAACAACTGCTTGTGGTGAAATCGTCAATCAATCGATGTGCATGACCATTGTCAGTTATGGTTGGTGCGGTTAATCGGACAATTGATGAAACGCTTTCCGCATAGAAATGCTATATCTTAGCAACTCAGTGCCCTCTTTCATTTTTTTTTGTGATCGTTATCATTTAAATACCGTGGGCATCGCAAACTGACACAGAAAGTCGTAGTCTCGATTTGCAACAAACATAAATGTTACAAGCGGGCACAAGAGTAAGGAACTAGATTCCAAAGGCAGCTTTGCGCAGAGGCGATATCGTAGCTGATGAGGATATTCCGAGGCGCGATTATTGCTAGTTGAAACTAAACCCAATACCCCGCCCTGTTACCGCTTTGTACGGTTTTAACAGGGGCAATATGTGGACGATTCTTGCAATCGCTGATTTCTTTTAGTATTTAATCTCCAGAAAGCGTGCGTGTGTTGACATGACAAATCGTGT
>NC_137254.1:10205682-10383675 GCF_965637545.1 Phallusia mammillata | reverse complement strand
CTTTCTGTGTCAGTTTGCGATGCCCATGGTATTTAAATGATAACGATCACAAAAAAAATAAAAGAGGGCACTGAGTTGCTAAGATATAGCATTTCTATGCAGAAAGTGTTTCATTAATTGTCCTATTAACCGCACCAACCATAACTGACAATGGTCATGCACATCGATTGATTGACGATTTCACCACAAGCAGTTGTTGTGGTTTCAACAAATAGCAAAGACTCTTGAAAATACCCCACTCCACGGAAATCTTTAGTAAAAGGCGAAAGATTTGCTCATGTTGAAGTGAGATCAGAGTTGTAGAACGAATAGGTAGTACTAACGAAAGAAACAGATTCCGACTTTCAATTTGTGGTGTGTTTGGTTCAATTTTTTTGCAAATTGTCCTTTGTACAATATTTAAATAATGCCACACGATTTGTCATGTCAACACACGCACGCTTTCTGGAGATTAAATATTAAAAGAAATCAGCGATTGCAAGAATCGTCCATATATTGCCCCTGTTAAAACCGTACAAAGCGGTAACAGGGCGGGGTATTGGGTTTAGTTTTCAACTAGCAATAATCGCGCCTCGGAATATCCTCATCAGCTACGATATCGCCTCTGCGCAAAGTTGCCTTTTGAATCTAGTTCCTTACTCTTGTGCCCGCTTGTAACGTTTATGTTTGTTGCAAATCGAGACTACGACTTTCTGTGTCAGTTTACGATGCCCATGGTATTTAAATGATAACGATCACAAAAAAAATAAAAGAGGGCACTGAGTTGCTAAGATATAGCATTTCTATGCGGAAAGTGTTTCATTAATTGTCCTATTAACCGCACCAACCATAACTGACAATGGTCATGCACATCGATTGATTGACGATTTCACCACAAGCAGTTGTTGTGGTTTCAACAAATAGCAAAGACTCTTGAAAATACCCCACTCCACGGAAATCTTTAGTAAAAGGCGAAAGATTTGCTCATGTTGAAGTGAGATCAGAGTTGTAGAACGAATAGGTAGTATTAACGAAAGAAACAGATTCCGACTTTCAGTTTGTGGTGTGTTTGGTTCAAATTTTTTGCAAATTGTCCTTTGTACAATATTTAAATAATGCCACACGATTTGTCATGTCAACACACGCACGCTTTCTGGAGATTAAATATTAAAAGAAATAAGCGATTGCAAGAATCGTCCATATATTGCCCCTGTTAAAACCGTACAAAGCGGTAACAGGGCGGGGTATTGGGTTTAGTTTTCAACTAGCAATAATCGCGCCTCGGAATATCCTCATCAGCTACGATATCGCCTCTGCGCAAAGTTGCCTTTTGAATCTAGTTCCTTACTCTTGTGCCCGCTTGTAACATTTATGTTTGTTGCAAATCGAGACTACGAATTTCTGTGTCAGTTTGCGATGCCCATGGTATTTAAATGATAACGATCACAAAAAAAATAAAAGAGGGCACTGAGTTGCTAAGATATAGCATTTCTATGCGGAAAGTGTTTCATTAATTGTCCTATTAACCGCACCAACCATAACTGACAATGGTCATGCACATCGATTGATTGACGATTTCACCACAAGCAGTTGTTGTGGTTTCAACAAATAGCAAAGACTCTTGAAAATACCCCACTCCACGGAAATCTTTAGTAAAAGGCGAAAGATTTGCTCATGTTGAAGTGAGATCAGAGTTGTAGAACGAATAGGTAGTATTAACGAAAGAAACAGATTCCGACTTTCAGTTTGTGGTGTGTTTGGTTCAATTTTTTTGCAAATTGTCCTTTGTACAATATTTAAATAATGCCAAACGATTTGTCATGTCAACACACGCACGCTTTCTGGAGATTAAATATTAAAAGAAATCAGCGATTGCAAGAATCGTCCATATATTGCCCCTGTTAAAACCGTACAAAGCGGTAACAGGGCGGGGTATTGGGTTTAGTTTTCAACTAGCAATAATCGCGCCTCGGAATATCCTCATCAGCTACGATATCGCCTCTGCGCAAAGTGGCCTTTTGAATCTAGTTCCTTACTCTTGTGCCCGCTTGTAACATTTATGTTTGTTGTAAATCGAGACTACGACTTTCTTTGTCAGTTTGCGATGCCCATGGTATTTAAATGATTACGATCACAAAACAATTAAGAGGGCACTGAGTTGCTAAGATATAGTATTTCTATGCGGAAAGCGTTTCATTAATTGTCCTAACACAGAATAAACCGCACCAACCATAACTGACAATGGTCATGCACATCGATTGATTGACGATTTCACCACAAGCAGTTGTTGTGGTTTCAACAAATAGCAAAGACTCTTGAAAATACCCCACTCCACGGAAATCTTTAGTAAAAGGCGAAAGATTTGCTCATGTTGAAGTGAGATCAGAGTTGTAGAACGAATAGGTAGTATTAACGAAAGAAACAGATTCCGACTTTCAGTTTGTGGTGTGTTTGGTTCAAATTTTTTGCAAATTGTCCTTTGTACAATATTTAAATAATGCCACACGATTTGTCATGTCAACACACGCACGCTTTCTGGAGATTAAATATTAAAAGAAATCAGCGATTGCAAGAATCGTCCATATATTGCCCCTGTTAAAACCGTACAAAGCGGTAACAGGGCGGGGTATTGGGTTTAGTTTTCAACTAGCAATAATCGCGCCTCGGATAATCCTCATCAGCTACGATATCGCCTCTGCGCAAAGTTGCCTTTTGAATCTAGTTCCTTACTCTTGTGCCCGCTTGAAAGTTGAACTTTCCTCACCCTAAATTACAAGCAGTTACCCTTCAATGACGACAGGATAAACAGTTTCAGTTTCGTTTTCACTGTTTGTCAGAATACAATCTTTTGCCTAAACATGAAAAGTAATAAAACAAAGTTGGTATCAAGCATGTTTATTAGATATTATACCTGCAAAACCAAGTTGGTGTTAGCTCCCACATCAATGTTAACACCAATGTAAACAGGGGATCCAATTGTTATCGTTTGTTCAGTTTCAATTGTAGTAAAACTGTCCGTATGGTAACGAGCCATTTCCATATTAAATGATGACGATGTTTTGCCGAATTTAATCTCAACGTGGCTAGAAAATTGGATGGCGTTCGTTATCTTTTGTCACAGTACGACAGCAAATGCTAAAGACAGCGTTGTATCGAACCATGTAAAGAAATGTTTCAATGTACTACGATATTCTGCAGACAGTGCACACTTTTTCGAACTATAAGGTCAGCTGGTGACGAGATATTGGAAGTATTGGCTAGTGCGCACTCTCTTTTACATTACAACGATATTATTATTAAATTATACACAAACACATTTTTTATGAATTCGTTTTTGCCTTAACATTTTATGCTCACATGCTATAAACTCACTAAAAAACCACAGAAGGTTGCACATCATATCAACCTTGGTCGTCAGCATGAGTTACATAAATAAATATTAGCAAAACTAGATGTGAAAATTCAAACCTGATCATTGCCACTAGAGGTTGATCCATTGTCGCAATTCCTGAACGGTTGTAGGCGCATTGAAACACCACGAATGTCACTTCCTCGATGCGAGTTATTATTTGTGACGACGATCCAGCAGCGCCACCGAGCGAGACTTTGTATGTTACCACTATTTCTGAATCGCTCTCCTAAATTTAAACACTATTGTCAGAATTTTTTATCAATTTCTTTTATGTAGATTTAACAAAGAAAATTCAAATTATTACAAGATTGATTGCACAACTGAGTTTTATCACTGTTTTTGTTGTCGAAGATTTAAAAAAATGTCGAAGATTCAAAATACAAAACTACCTTTCCCATCATGTTTTGAAACTAAATACTTCAACCTTACGTTTATGTTTGCAGAACATTGTCCAATTCCACCCAGGAAATTCATGTTATATATGTCAGTCTGGTTGTCCTTCATTGCAAAGCAATTGTCCAGTGGTGTTGAATCGTCACCGACCATTTCAAGCTGTTCGCCGGCTTCGGGAAGCAAAGATCGTACATAACTTCCTGTGAGGCTGCGAAAACATAAAAGTTTGAATAGTAGTCATAGCAAGTTTTTTTTAACCAACTTTGTACTAAATGCTACTAGTTTGTTCCGATATGATGGAGAACAGAAAATCAAATTCTGCATTTCAAACAGAATTAACCTCACCGAAACTCCGGTCGTCGTGCAATTGGCTGTAATCATTGAAACTAAAAATAAAACATGGTAAGTAAAAAAATACAAAGTTATGACTGAAACGCTGTGTCAGTTTGTTTCTTGTGATGGTCCCAAAGCCATTTCTGCTATTAAGTTGACAAAATGTTTATGGCAACTGCCTTGCATTTGTAAAGTTGGTGTCCTATTTCTGTTTCGGGGTGGTTAGTGCAACGGCTTGGCAATCGTACGGTTTGTGGTTCTAATCCTGTTTAACAGTGGCTCTTAACAATTTTAATGTCGGGGCCTAATGGTAGTTTTTTGAGTGTGATAGTTGCCGCGAAAAACGAGACCTCAAAAATCACTAAAGATTCTTTTCTTAAAAGCTAACATACCAATGTTTGGTGTTTTTCTGAGGTCTGGTGCAAGCCGCAAAATAGATTTTTCGGCCTCCAAGATGAACCACTGGTTAGTGCAGGGGTTCTTAACCAGGGGTACATGTACCCCTTGGGGGTACGAAGCACCAAAGTAGGGGGTACGACAGTCAATGTGAAATTATACATTATTTAGGCATATTTGTGAAGAATGCGTAACAAGTTACTTTGTTATGTGTAGTTGATTTTAATTGCCTGATTGTTGGTGTTCTGTAAATTTTGTTGAACTTACAAGACTGTTTTAATGCATGCATTCAACATGTAAGTTATAAATACACTGAGATTAATTCCCATTATTGTTTGCTTCTGTCGGCCATTGTAGAGAGGGGGTACGAGAAAATATCATGAAAGCTCAAGGGGTACAAGCGCTAAAAAGGTTAAGAAACACTGGGTTAGTGCAACCGCCTTGCAATCGTAAGGTTGTTGGTTCTAATCCCAACTCGGCCTCTAAGATGACCTAGTGGAGCAAATCTGGTGCTGGCGAAGTACAATTCGCTTCGTCATCGTCATAGTCATAACAATCGTGCCATCCGTCGCATACATATTGTTGTGGAAGGCAGTAACCAGATCGGCATTGATACTCGTCAGGTCCACATTCTCCTGTGATGATTAAATGCAAAACCAACAGATAATACATAAAATATTAAGCTCGCCTCGTGGTAACAAAAGTGTATTTTCCCAAGCATCGACATTTTGTATCATAGGCTTTTTCCCAGTCAGAGATCAAAAAGACAACAAAACATCACAATAAATGATGACAGCAATAACATACGATTTAATAAAAAACAGGAAGCCAATTACATACGAAATGGTTTAAAATCTAAATTTATTGATAAACGTGTTGTTTTACTAACATTTGGTTAAACAACCTTAAATGACTTGAATAAGTGGATGTAGATTCGCTACATGCATTACTTTACACACAAAAGCCGAATTGTTTGTCCTCTGGTTGTTTATTTAGACAGAAAATCTTGAGTCCCAAACACAGCTATTTGTTATTTATTAGTCTAGCTATGAACCACCCGTAGAGTCATTCTGTCGTTTTTCGTGAATATAACACTGGGCAACAACAAAATATTTTTTTACTGGTGTCTGTAATGTTTTAACTGATTTTGACTAATTCTAGGGGCCTGATTTAAAAAATGCAATCGGTTGATCTGTATTACGTCTAGTTTTCCTGTTATGGTACATCGACGTTTGAAAAACAATCTATATGTATACACTATAGGGAAACTGGTTTTGAGTATTTTATTTGGAATTAACGTTTTTGCAAGAACAAAATTTCGAATTTAATTTTAAATGTAACAGGTGGACACTCCTAACAAACAAAATTCAACACAAAAAAAATGTTTCAAATTTGTAAGTTATCAGGTATACATGTACTTTGGTAACTTTCGGAACCGAATGGCAGCAATATCGTCCCGTTTAATTGACCAACAGCAGTTAGCCAGGACCACTTTATTCCCTCTTCCCTGACACGTTTCGTTTTACTGATATCCTGTTGAAACCTTTCAGCTTAATTCTCATCATTTATATCCCCTACGTTTTATAGGAAGTGTAGCTTTGTATTTATTTTCGTACCGAATTTTTTAGACCGCTTAATAACTTAGTTTTGTACTCTTTCTAATAATTTCAGTCCCTTTCTACTGTTTTTGTCCATTACTGCAATATTCCAATCAACATTAGGTAAGTGGAGCGCATTGCTTGTCCTAAACCCCCAAAGCCACATCAAAGTGTGCAAGATATGCACATTTGATACAGATCTTTTTTTTTCTCTTTTTAGTTGTGTTGTATGGGTATTCACCAGTAATGTAGCATAACACATCTTGGTAATTCATGCAACACCTTATAGATGACCTAGACACTATTAATTTTAGTTTTACCACGTTGCTTTACTAGTCTGAAAATCACTCCATAAAACACGTATAAGCTTAGTTTAAAGGTACCGCTAGCCCGCACCAACCATTTTTAGACAGAGCATAAAGCATAGAACGCATATTCATGCTATGAAACTGACTGCACTGTAGGAAATTGATGTGTATAATGTAACAAAACTTTAACAAACACATAAAAGCATGATTTTAAAGTCATTGAATCAATATGGTCATCAATTTTGATTTTGTAAATAAATTAAAAAGTTGATCTGATTGAAGAAAACGGTAATGATTTTTGAAATCAGCACCCCAAAATTAGTCAATATCAATTTTAACATTAAAGACACCAAAAATTTTGTTGGCCAGTGTAATCTTTATTGCCTGTAAGTTCTCAGGTATTAAAAAAAAATTAAAAAAATGTGTCTTTTTCATGAAATTGAAATCATTCAAGGTATATTACCGAAACAGTCGCCAGCAAAATCGACGTGACACGAAGGCGCTGTGCACGCAGAAGAAATACTGGTACATCTACCCTGGCAGTCGAACCGACGTGAAGTGCAGTTATCAATATCTGCATGATAAGAAAATAATCACACAGTTGCCTAGGACTAGGTTACACTTGACAACTTTGCATGCTTAGAGCGCTTGTTGCATGCACATCTATGCATGCCTAAAGAAGGTTTCTTAAAGAGTTTTGTGCAGTTAACCACAGTGCTTGTTACATGCAACAATTTCCACGCGTAAAGAGTGTTTCCTAACGAGCTTTGTGCATTCAACCACAGTGCTTGTTACATGCAGGACCTTACATGCTTAAAGCAGGTTTTCTAAATAATTTTGTGCAGTCAAGTATAGCGCTTGTTACATGGACAACTTTGCAAGCCTAAAGTGGATTTCCTAATGAGCTTTGCAAGCACGAAGGTACATGTAAGGTTTTCGGACATTTTAGTAGGAAACTTGCCTCTTATATATTCATGTGGAAGACAATCAGTCTCATCATCTCCATTCCCACAATCCCATGCTCCGTCACAGCGGTAAGATTGTGGAATGCAGGCTCCAGATTGGCATTGGAATTCGTCAGCTGCACAGTTCCCTACAACAAGAAACAAAGTTAAATTGATGTCTGCATAGAAATCGTTCGTGTGTAACCATGTACCGAGGGCTGCATAGGGTCCTATAAAGAAGATATAAGCCTGCAAGTCATAAAACGTTTTCAGTTTGAATCATTAATGACCTGGAGCCACCAAGTGCTATCAATGAGTGAATGGTTAATGCAACCGTTTTTGTGTTCACACGGTAGTCGGTTTCAATCCTATCTCAGTCGCTTGTGCTTCCTGAGCAAGAAACTTAAACGGCATGGCTTCAACCCGCTCAAGTTGAACTAAATTAAAGTCACTAACTGCCAAAATATGAAAGTCAAAAATATGAAAAAAACGATTTAACGGACTTCAAAATAGGCAGATCGATGGCAGACTCATTGTGAGCATAAAACAATCAGACATGGTCGAGGATAAGAAACAAACGAACAAACAAACAATGTCTTCAAAAACAATCTCGTTAAAAAATAAAATACATGGACCTATTTAATTAACACACTCCATCAGGGGTCACCAACCCTATGGCCACAGACACCTGGTCGCCTGTTGAATCATAACCAGTCGCCCGCGGACTAATTCTTGTATAGCCAGTTGCGCCTCTAGTTTACACAAAATGCTGCGCTATAAAGATTATATTAAAAGTGATGCAAGACGTTTATCTACCCACGGGCAATTATTACTTTACAAAGCATTAGGTAACAATCAAGAGATTCACCTCAAACACGAGGGCCACATGCTTTTGACTGCTGTAAATGTCCAACGAGCGACTAAATGTGATACCACCTGGTCAAAGTGACAACATTTGACCGCAGTGCTTTTTTAAACAACACAGATATTAAGCATAAATTGATGGCAAAGCTGTAACTACTGTTTTTTACCTGTTTTTGTTTCAATTATAAACATGCAATAAATTAGTGTACTGAGTTGTCGAAATAACGACAGCCCAAAGGAACTAACCAGTAACCTATTTCGTCCCGAACTAGTGCAAAAATGTACAGGGCGCACAGCTTCGTTTTTAGTAAGAATAGTTACAGTGTTTTAAATGAAATTGAGCTCTGTTTTTGTTTGAATAAAAGTCATAGAAATCTTACCATCGCATACGGGAGTGACGTCACCAGCTGGGCAAGCGTTGGGCTCGCAACGTTGCACCATTAGTCGGCACGTCATCGAAGGGTAACATTGGAAATTATGATATCTGCAACCCTCAGAATCTAGAAGTGTAGGGCATCAATAAGACTTAACGAAAACAAATGGTGCAAAATATATTAGCAAAATTTAACACATGTTATGCCATTCAACTTTTTACAACCGTTCAATTGAAACCTTATTTGTTTTTGTGACATAGCAAATGTAGTACATAGAAAAAACAACAACACACAAAAAGCTCTAAATATAATTGGGATATCAAACGATGACTTTATATTCTATCCGTTTTATCAATGTACAAAATCTGTTAATTTTAAATACTTCGCAACAAGGCATTGTCAACTTTTTAAATACTGGAAGTAAACTGCATGAAAACACTTCAATTTTCCTGCATGCCAATTTTGCTAGACCTAACCTTATACCAGAGAAATATTTACCTTCTTTTGCATGTTTTTTGTTACAAACTACGATGCCGCTAATTTTAGTAATCTAAAAATAAGTTAATTTGCCAATTACTCGTGCAATTGATTTCGTCGTCATTGTGGAAACAATCGTTCCTTCTGTTACATTTCATGTAGAGAGGAATACAGGCGCCAGATTGACATTTGTATTCGTCAGATGCACAGTTTCCTGCAACAAGCGACAGAGTTGAAATGGTACTACTTTGTATTGCCTGGTGAAAATTTCTGTCACGTGCATCTCAATGTATCAAAAAAAAAACAAACTCACATAAAAGAACAAAAAAAAAATACTTGTCAAGAAGTTATCTAGAACATTTTTCTGTACGAAATAATGTCGAACTTTTAGCGACTTTACTGTCTTTTATTTACAAGTTCCTACAACGACGCGGCCGTGACGCCGCTGTTCAATAAAGCTTCGACCGCTTCTCTCAAACGTTTTATGATGGTCATGGAATACGCTGCTTGTTTCAAGCTTTCCAACTGTTGAATAACTCAGCCACGTGTCTTGCTTCAAGTCACAGGTATCATCCACGTTGTGCCAAAGCTTTTTTCACGTTAAATCACTGCTGAAGCTACGTATTCGCACTTTGGAACACGCTACAGTACTACTACTAATTTACTTGTTCAAACTCTGGCCCAGCGACAGATGCACATTAAGTACGAGCCGACTTCAGGCATTGCAATTTCCTGTCAAAAACGCACAGCGCGACTCTTTGGATATTTGGTTTGTTAAACGGCATCCTGCAACAGTTTACTACAAAGCACCCGCACGACGCTTGCTTCAATCGTTTGATCTACGCGGCAGGAACTTGCAGGTATATTTATTTTGAATCAGCTGAAGAATGTTGTGGCCATTTCATGCAGCTCAACCTTGTCCAGAGCACCACTTTTATACAATACGTCATTCCGCTGTGCCCCCAACAAACATGTGCAGCGCGGCCCCCGAGCAAGTCTTTCGAACACGACTACTTGAACAATTAAACCACACGGTTTTTGGATAAAGCCATTCCTGAAATTTTCATTTATTCTTCCTCCACAAACACTGTTACCGCGGCACACTCAAGGAGATATTCAATTGGCCCTAAGGGCAGCTGAAATTTTTCTACATATGAATTTTCGTTACCCATTGGCCATCGTAACACAACTACCGTGTTCATTTATGCTCATCCATACGTGGTATTTTCTTTTTTTCTTTTTACGCTATTACCTTCTTATAGCAAACTGTTTGCGTCGCTTTAATCTTTTACACGTTTCTACATGATCCCAGCTGAAGACAGGTTCGACCAGTCAAAACGAACTGAAACATACCATTGCAATTAACTCCATCATTCTCGCAGTCGACTAAAGGGGAACATCTCAAGCCCGTTATGATGCACTGATCTGTTTGGCACAGGTATTGATGGTTTGGACACAATGTGCCGGTTCCTGTAAACAAACAAACGGGTGATACATCCAATAGCTGAGTAAAGAACTATGCCTCCTGAAGTCGTGAGATCCAAACGTGAGACAATTGTTTGTTTTGATCGAAAAATTTTAAAAATTCTAACTCTACAGGTATTATATAAAAACATGCCATATTCACTGCTGCGCACGTTATATGTCTATCGTTTTAACGTTTGCTTCGCACCTTTTTATTGATCTCGGAAATCAAGTGGATATAAACGGGTGTAACTAATGTGTCCTTTCATATCACTGTTGATGGCATGAGCATTTACCAAAACGTATGAGCAAAAAACATGACGCTTTTACATGTATTCGGGCCGTTTTCAATATTCCTTATTAAAATAAGCATTATGACGCAAAACTGATTACAATCAGTGTGTTCCACAACCATTTTTTTTGTCTTTAAGTTGTACTAGGCGTGAAAATGTACAAGGTTTCTTACCGGGTTCTATGAACAAGATGACAAAGATAGCCAGATACTTAAAGAAGAAGAATGCCATAGTTGTATTTTGTACAAAACCTGTTATTTTTCTGAAAAAACGAAAATGTAAACAACCACAACAACTTTTATACGCATTGCTTAATGACCAAACAAATCAACTCCACTAAACCACTTATTTCAACTACGTAACGATTGGTTTTCGGATATTACACGAATTTAAAATTGTTTTAGTTATAACCTCTGAAAACACATATTTAATGCTGCCAGCATCTCCAATGCAATAAACTGCACACCTTACTGTGGAGGTACAAACTGTTACGTGACTATTCTAAAACATTATTACGTTATACGACGGCAGATACATAACCCGGAAATCACGCGGAGAGCGTCAATTGATTGTTGAGTCATATTCCTAATTGGCCAGCTGAATCGTATGCACGGCTATTAGAAACAACTCTTCGCGATGTACGAAGTGTTAAAGTAATCACTTGTATTTAATCTAGGCTGCGCACAAAAGTATGTTTTTTCAGAAGATAGATATTTATAGATAGATATTTATTTTGTTCAGTGTTGTGTTGAATGTGTTTCTACCCTACGATATATTTAGCATCGCCAATTATAAGCGTTGGTTAATACATCGGTGGGTGGTAAGCTCTGATGACTAACAACTACGGTAATTGCTGCCTAGCGCACTGCGATTTCCGCATCGCACGCATCGCTTCTTGGAACGAGACCTGTAGAACTGCGCACACAATCGGCGCATAGGACGAACATATTGATAGTTGAAACGTCTGTAATACTGTCTTAAACAAACAGGCCGTGTTATTTTATTTTAAGCCATCCACTTGAAAATTAATGTTTGGTGTATTTTTGACCCAATCTCGAAACCTACTTTCCAAATACATCAGTTCTTACTCGTATCCAAAAACAGATCATGAAAATGTTTCTCCGCAATACTGATGGTATATGCTATACCCACCACCCAGGCAAACGATACCGCGCAATCGTTTAATTCCACCTGGCGCAACTAGAGAATAAACAGCAATATAAAACGTTAAAATACAAAATCACGTGTTTTACTAAAAGTCACTAAAAGTACTTTGTTTTTCCACGCAGGGAGTGCATAATGCAGTGGTTCTCAAACTTTTCTTTGTTGCGACGCCCCTGGACAAGGGTTTCAGGACTTGCGACGCACCAGCGAATAAAGTTAATGAGGAAACTTACTGGTAAAGTTGTGTTAATTGATACAACAACAAAAAGCCAATAAACGGAACTATTCTGCGACGCCCTCGGAAAATTGAAACGACGTCCCATAGCGTCGCGACGCTCAGTTTGAGAACTACTGGCATAATGTATACGCGTTGAGTAGGTGTTGGCGGGGTAGCGTGTACAATCATTATTATGTACAATGCCATTGTACTGTAACAAATGCTTATCTCAGGTAATAAACATTTTAAAATGTTGCAAAATCACTGGCAATCTTAAAATAAATATTATCATTTTTCCGCTAACTTAGAACGCCAGCAACTGGTTTCAAACAAAATGTATAATCTTAAATTACTTCGTCTAAACTATTATGCGCACACCATCAAAGTACGTTCCATTAAAACAAGGTGTACTGCAATTGCAAAAAGCGCTTTTATATAAATAATAAAATAATAAGTAACTTACATAAAAGATGAAACAAGACTACCAAAATTCTGTGGTAGCTGATGTTTTTTCTCGCATTAATCGTCTCATGAACAAGGAGCAGCTAGAGATTGTGCACTGGTGTTCTGAGATCTTCGTTGTACTATATTTTTAGATTCAGTAAGTAACACTAAAATGTAACAGTCTGATTGAAAATAGCTTCCAAGCATGGGTGATACTCAGTGATGATGCATAAACAGATTAGGAATCGTTTAACTATTGTGTACTGGTAACGCTCCTGAACACTATTATTTATTGAAAAGATATGAAAACGACTGATGGTTTATCAAGTTTTAAGTTCACAACAAGCAAAAAACTGCATGAATGACCCTGAAAGAATTTACACTGATGGGTGTGAAAAGGTTTGTTATACATTCTATACTGAGTTTGGTTTCAAACAGTCTTTAGCTGCAGCGGTATGGGTTCGCCCCGAGGCTTCACGCATGTGGAGAACGCCTTGAGCATGCTGGACGCTGACATGAATTTGACTGTTGACAACGCGATGTCGCTGAATACGAAAGTGAAACTATACAACAAAACGTTTCAGAAATATTGTTCTTCAGCACGCAAAAGGAACTTTATCCAGGCAAAAACAACTTTAAGAATTGACTGTGGTCGGCGCGCAGAAAATCCCGGTTTTATATTTGCACCACATCTCTTAACCTACTTTAGTACTTTTTAATCCCAGTAAAACCTGCAGTCCAAATGCAGAATGATTGTCTAAAATCAGTTAAGGCTGCCGTTTTTATTATTAGAAGTTTGTACACTTAAATATAAAAATGTCACTTTTTTCCTTATATGCGAATAAGTAATTTATGCAATGAAGTGAAATATGCGATTAAGGGAAATATGCTATTAAGTAAAATATTCGATTATGTGAAATATGCGATTAAGCGAATATGCGATCAAGTGAAATATGCTGATATGTGAAAT
This sequence comes from Phallusia mammillata, assembly GCF_965637545.1. Classification (NCBI taxonomy): domain Eukaryota; kingdom Metazoa; phylum Chordata; class Ascidiacea; order Phlebobranchia; family Ascidiidae; genus Phallusia; species Phallusia mammillata. The sequence goes on along the minus strand of NC_137254.1, from coordinate 10,370,045 downwards.
ATAAGATTAAGTGAACTAACCGATTAAGTGTATTATCGGTTTGATATTTTTGTTCAATTTAAGCAGTTGTTGACTTTTTTTTCAATTTAGTCTAACCTACTGGCGTTCATCTATCGTGGTAAGAGAAGCACTATAAGTTTTAAACCCACAACCTTGCGAACACAAGACGATTGCGCTAACCACCTATTGAGTTTACGTGGAAACGTAAATATTAGTGTTATTCTATCTGGACTAAGTCTCCCACTGTGGTATCAGACAGATAAACCAAATTGAGGACTGACATGGTACAGGTGTAGTTGGGCGGCAGAATACGTAACATTTTAATCAGATATATGGCTTGTTTAGATCATTAATCCCACACTCTAGTCAGTTACGTTAAGCAGGGGCATTGGAATCATGGATGTTGATTCGGTGTTGTCTGGACAAATTCTAAACTGGGCAGCCATGCTTCTGTCAAAATTGGTCCAAAAACCGCAACTGCAAAACCAAAAAAGTAAGCCAAGAAGAAGCTCAATTTTACTGAGATTTCGGTGCCTGCAAAGACCCATGCATGTCAAATTCCATGTAAAGTAAAACTGCTCGTGGAAACCCGTCTAATAAAACCAACCCTACAAGTAGTAATAGAAACCCGCAACTTTACGTCAAAAACCAGCCCATTTGGGCAAGAAAATCGCCAACACGGCATCTCTGCTTACAAAGCATTCGGTCGTAATAAATCCAGGGTACTTTAAACAGCTTTGCCTGGCCATAACCTCTCTGTAGTGGTTAAACACTCGAAATTTAATTAAACCAAATAGGTACAAAAACGGCGGAGTAAATTATTAAATCGCACTATAGTATATGTAAATATATATATGTATGTACACAAGTGCGTCAATTTATTTGCTAAAATTAGTTTTATACATTTTTGGTAACCATAGAAATAAAAGAAAACAAAGCAGTCTAAATCCGGAATGGCACAATTTGTGAATCCTTCAAGACCGTAGGCGAGACAGCCCAGGATTTAAGTCCCGATGTCAAACCCGTTTGGCAGTGTACGACTTTCGCAATGCGATTGTGAGTTGTTTGATTATAATCAATCACTATTAACAATACTTTTAGAAGTCAACTTTTTTAATTGTTTGATTTCAGTGGCAGAAGCGGGTAAGGTTGTATTTTATGCAGCAATGCAATGACAATGCATTATGACTGAATCGTTAACTTTCGGTTTGTAAAAATCAATAGGAGTCAATGGCTGGTATATTTGCATTGTACTAATGTTAGCAACAAGTCGATAAGCATTGGAAATAAACCACATCTTTACATTGGAGGCTGTAAAAAAAATTTTCTGTAACATTTACAAAACTATCCGAACTATAGTTATTACGATCCGAACTTATTGTAAATATGACCTCTAACGTCATGGTTACCTTTCAACCTTCACGTACACTTTTAAAGAACTTTGGTAGACGTTCCAAATGGGAAGGCGTAGCATCGTACCTTAAACGTAGTTCGTTGTTGTTTTTTGTACTGTATCTTATGCTGCCAACTTTGTACCAATAAAATTAACGTCCCTGTTTTCTGTGCAAAAAATATGGCACGCCTAGCTATACAGCATTTAACTGGTCCCAGACTTCATTAATGTCAAACTTGACAATTCCTTCCTGTGGGGACGTATAAAAAGCGGAGGTCGCAGCTGCACGACTGATTATTATCAAAATCTGTGTAAGCGCACAACCTTAACATTTCACCCGTGGTATGTTATATTGAATCATATTCGTTGATGCCGGTTAGCTTACGCCTTTCGCCGAGATTAAGGAATACAGGTAGCGGAGTGTCTATGTTTTTCAAACTGTAGACAGATGTTGTATTACATTGTTGTTTACTGAGCCTCAACATCGAATGAACCGTAAACAAACTGTTGCTGCCAGGCAAAATGTATAAACAGCAAGTTTGCTTTTACAGCAATTTTTATTCTAAGTGATAGACGTTTCTTAATGCCATGCAAGACGCCTTCACCAGGACGTCAAACGTCGGTTATTTATAATAAAAGTTGTTGGAAGAGCAATACTCACTTATATAGAGTGGGCAGGTTTTAAAGTATGTCATATCTCAGATACGCTTTTGAATTATCAATTAATGCTGCGATAAATGTGCCTCAGATCAAAGAGTATTAAAAACATGAGATAAAACTTCGGCAAGTCACGTGACTATTTGCATTGTTAAGCTTAATTCAGTTTCGTACGCCGTTCCGCTTCAGTGCATAGAAGTTTTGCATGTTTTACGCTGAATTTGTATGTACAGGATAGCAGACTGCAAGCTAATACAAAACGAGATATTCGGTCGTCAGGCGTTAGGATTCAATTGTTGGCTGAAGAATGATGTTACATTTGTCTTATGGTTGTAGTATTTTTGTAAAACCTATAAAAACTGCGATATAAGATGGCTATAATGTGAAACGAGTAAGTCAAAGTTTTAAGACAGTCTGGTTTGGTTTTCTACAATAAAGCATCTCAAGTATTATGACAAAGTTTTTCAGTTGAGTAATTTACTTAGAGTGGTTTATTACCCCAATAAAGTGACATGAATGTGGCAAAATTCTCATGTGGTTGTTTCCAATTAGAGAAAATGAAGTTATCTTGCAATGTAATTTGTACGTTTTTTAATTTCCTTTAGGATGGCTTGTTTCACAAGTTATTTAACAGAAAGATGGATTTAACATCTGTTCAGTATGGAAAAGCCATGCACTTTCTCACTGTAGAAATTATGTTATTTTTTATATATTTTGTTATTTTTATGACTAATATATAAATAGTTTGTCAGGCATGTAAGTATATGAGGGGTTATATTTTACAAACTTTCCATTAGCAAACAGCTTTGATTATGAAAACAAAATAATATGACAAGGGTGCATGATACCTTTTTGTTTTTTAATACAACATTTTGTAACACTGATTTTTCCTCTGGCGTTCACTGCAAGTTCAGAATAAATAACAAACAAACACTTGAAAAAAAGCTGAACTTGGTCATCTTTTAAGCACAAATTAACTTTGAACTTCTGCTATGCTCATTTATGCCTGTAAAAGAGTTCAAAAGCTTTTAAAGTACAAGTTTAAATCACTTTGTTTTGTGCTGGTTGTTGCCTAAAACTTTCTTAACATTGTTTACTGTTGATGGGTATTCAATCTTTGGGTGTTTGTTGCTGTCTTCCAAGAAATAAAACAAAAAACATCAACAATTAAATGGTTGAAAAAAAACAAATACAAACTTGTAACAGTGTACGACAGCTGTGAAAATTTATCTTTTGCAATTAACATTAAATAATTAATTATGACATCCAGATATCACAATGTGTAAACAAAAAAATAGTAACTGAACTTTTTCGCCCTGTTAGAGCTCATCAGACTGCCTGGAAGGCAATGAAAGTTCAAGAATGTTAAAAAAATCACACTTACCTTTGCTGGTTGCAGAATTTACAGATTATAACAGAAGTTTTATGAAAGTCATTTTGCACGAAATTTTACATTTTTTCGTAAAAACTTTAAGCATGTAAACGCAAAACTTAAGCAAAGATCTAATTTGCTTCATGTTCATTAAGCATTTTTTTCTCAGTTTTGTAATATGGATTTAGTCCCTTTGCTTCTTTGTATACCAGCATATATGCTTTGAAATCAGCAGTGTCTGACTAAATGAAATCAAGGTCTTTTGCCATCCCGTCCGTAGAAGAGTGCGAATAAACTACATTTACTACCACCATACTGCTATAGGCGATTTTTTTTGCCTTTCGCACTAAATTCGAAACATGCGATGTTAATTAAAAACACATACGGCTCGTTTTGTGCACTTAACTATAGCAAACTACACACAAAATGTCAAACAAACTTCTATGCACTGAACCGTGACGGAGGACGAAGGAAAAGCCTAAAAAGTCCATTGTTACGTCAGAGGTTCCACTCATGTTTTATAATCTATTTGGTCAGATATTATCGATTTGAGAAAATGTTGCATGTGTGATTACCTCGTATTATCAACAAGATTTGTCAGAAATATGCTGCCAAATGCAGTTACACACAAGTTGTAAAAAGTAACATAATATACCTTTTAATTTTTCAAGATTGCCGTTTCGATCCTTTTTACAAGCTGCTCCGTGATAAAAAAAAAAAAAAAATTAAACCAATATGGCAAATAAGAAACTCCATCGATGTGATGTTTGTGAAAAACTTTTTAGCCGAAGTGAAACTTTGCAAAGACACATGTTGATGCACACCAACGATAAACGTCATCGATGTAACGTTTGTGAAAAATTTTTTAGCCGAAGTTTGAAAACACATATTAATTAATAAGTTAATTCACACTAAGAAAAACTCATCAGTTTGATGTTTGTGAAAAGAGATTTACAAAATCTGGAGACTTGAAAAGACACATGTTGACTCACACCAAATACAAACCTCATCAATGTAATGTTTGTGAAAAAAGATTTGCTCGAAGAGGACATTTGAAAACGCACATGTTGATTCACACCAATGATAAACCACATCGGTGTGATACTTGTGAGAAAAGATTTGATCACCGTGGAAATCTAACAGACACATGTTGACTCACACCAATGAGAAACCTTATCATTGTGTTGTTTGTAACAAACGCTTTCGCCAAAATGAACATTTCAAAAGACACATTTCGACTTACACTGGTAAGAAATGCCGTTAACGTGGTGGCGTGCTATTTTTAAATGATTTTTTTTCTTTTTTATTGTGGAAGTTAACTTTTGAAGAAGAACGCACCGGGTTAGTTGAGTTGAGTATAATTCGATTGGTTAACGAAAACATTGCAACGCAATTGCAGTAGAACAGTCACCAAACCGAAAATAGCTGCCACGGTTAAACGTAACAAACAAATTTCGAATGAACAAAATCCAGACCAAAGTTGTTCAATACAGGGTTAACTTCATACAAAACCCTGGTGCCAATACATGATAAGCAAACATATAACACATTTGGTGAAGCATGACTTTCTAGTTTGATCATAATAAATTAGAGCAGGGGTTCTTAACCTGGGGTGCGGGGATGCTGAATCATTAAGGTTGGTTAGGTCTATTCTATTTAAGCAATTACAGAAGGGGGAGCGAAAATTGGTTAGTGATTTGAAAGGGGGTGCGAAAATTGGTTAGTGATTTGAAAGGGGTGCAGCAAGGAAAAAAGGTTAAGAACCACTGAATTAGAGTGACCTAGTCTTAGCCACTCTAACCTATACGGTCCACGTCTTGTGATCAGCTTGCTGCATAGGACGATACAATGTGCATGTTTTGTTTCAAAGGTTTTATAATGCGTGGAGTATGTATTGCTTTTAAAAGAAGCCAAAGGATAAACTAGACAAAAATGAAAATCTATTTAAGATTGTGCAGTAATGTTAAGATGCTAGCGTTGTGCCTTGTCGTAAAAACAGAAAGTTTTAATGATATTTTTAAGTTTTGTTCTGTCTTTTATAACAAGACGAAGTGCAACAAGTAGGCCTGGCGCGTCGGACCATTTGGAAAAGTTCATGCCCCTGCTATTTAGATTGAAACAAAATAGATAAAGCAGTTACTATATTTGAAAGCGGTTACTATACGACACTTAGTGGTCATTAAAATATAGAGTTTGTGGCCGCTAGATGCTGCAGCGCAAATATATGTACAGTAATGAAATTCTAAACTGCTTTACACAAGAAATGAATGGGGACAAACTATTAAACTGCATATTGTTGTGTGCTAGACATCATACTTCGCATTGTAAATGTTACGATACTAAATCGAGTGTGTTCCGATTTTTTCGCTTTATGAATTCAGTACGGCTCTAAGAATGTTTTGTGTCAAGATAACGTAGATACTGTTATGCTCACTGCAACAAATCACGTTACCTTTTAATACCTATAGTGCAGTGGTTTTAACCTATGGCACGCGAAGTTTTTCAGTAGCTTTCCGCTCTGCACAATTTAAGCCAGATAAAACTAAAACTCAACTCACCCGAATGATCAGCTCTGGCTTTTAACATGACCACTTTCTAGGATAATTTATTTAAATTGCTAATCTTGCTGGTTTCATAAATATGGCCTATACTTTGGGCAACCCATCCAAACATTTTTGGAAATTCACATTTTATTAATCTTTGATCTAAGCTGTGGAAAAGGCTAAGATTGCATTTCATAAAGTTATGCGGGAACAAAGCTGTAACGATATGACTGCACCATCAATTTGATTTGTAAAATTTTGGTTTCAAGGATTCAATGACCATTATAACTGTATTGAGCCGATGTTTTCAACAAGCCGATGGGACCTGGATAGGCATTGGAAATGAATCGCATTTTCTCATTGGACACTGTATTTTCCTATACTCTATATTTCTTAAACTGTCGAAATATTGTAATTGCGATTGGTTTTAACGTTATTGTTACCTTAATAACTGAAGATGCAATTGTAAAGAATTTTACCTTTCAAATAGGAAAGCGTAGCAGTGTCTTATACGTTCTTTAGTTTGCCCCACACCTTGCTGCTATCTTTGCAACAATAAAAAAAATAGCGTCCCGTTATTCGCTTGAAAAAATGTGGCATGTCTAGCTATGCGCGTCCCTGACAGCTCTGAATTATTACTTCCTGGGGAACTTTACCAAAACAAGAGCGAAGCATAAAATAGTATTGAAAAAGGATAGATTTTTGACAAAGATTTAGATATACAAAGTTGGTACTTGTAACCCGATTGTTAAATTTTAATAAAATACGGGTGTATACTTTTACTATGAAGGCAAGAAGTATTGTATGACTCTTCCTATGTCAACTTTGAATTGAGCGTCTATTGCTTTTAACTATTTGTTGTAATCTAATGACCACACATACAAAACAGCGATAACGGCTTCAAACTTGCACGAACGTAGTGATAACATGGTTCTAATGCCTATAAATTATCGCCTGCTTTCACACCACTGAGCTTGTTTTATCACTACTTTGATGTAAGTTTGCGGCCGTTATCGCTGTTGTATGTGTGTAGTAGGTTGCAATTTGTTGCTTTATAAGACATTTGTCTTGCAATATATGCCATTATCCTGATGAAGGCGTCACGTATAGGAAGTCGAAACGTCTATCATTTATAATAAAACTGCTGGATGAGAAATACTCGGTTATAATGTAAAGTATTGCAATTTTGATACCAAGTAAGCTACGTATCGACGTATCATACAAGATGCCTTCATCTGGATGTCAAAACGTCGATTAATTATTTATAACAAAATTTACCGGAAGTCGATAATTTATGATAAAAAATGATGAAAGAGCAATACTCGCTTACATAGATTGGACCGGTTTCAACGTACGCGATATTTCAGATACGCTTTTGAATTATCAATTAACGCTGCGATATATTATGTGCCTTAGATATTATCCTTTGTGGCCTAAAACTCTCATAGTAAACAAGAATTGTCAGAAATAAGCTGCTAAATGCAGTTAAACACACGTTTAAAAATACTTCTCAAAATATTTTTCGGGATTGTCGTTTTGATTCCTCTTGCAAGCTGCTTGGTGATCCAAACAATCAAAGCATATGGAAAATCAGAAACTTCATCGATGTGATGTTTGTGAAAAGATTTTTAGCAGAAAAGGAAGTTTGAAAACACATATGTTGATTCACACTAATGAGAAACCCCATAGATGTGATGTTTGCGAGAAAAGATTTAAATGGGCAGCATCTTTGAAGGGACACTTGTTGATTCATACTAATGAAAAACCTCATAGATGTGATGTTTGTGAAAAGATATTTGCGAAATCTGGAGACTTGAAAACACACATGTTGAGTCACACCAAAGATAAACCTCATCGATGTAATCTTTGTGAAAAAGAATTTGCTCAAAGAGTAAATTTGAATGTACACATGTTAATTCACACCGGTGATAAACCTAACAGATGTAATGTTTGTGATAAACGCTTTAACCGTAATGGAACTTTGAAAATGCACATGTTGACTCACACGGATGCAAAACCTCTTGAATGTAATGTTTGTGAAAAAAGATTTACCCGAAGTGTAAATTTAAAAACACACATGTTGACTCACACCAACGAGAAACCTTATCCCTGTGTTATTTGTAATCAACGCTTTCATCAAAATGGAACTTTGAAAAGACACATGTTGACTCACACTGGTACCAAACCTCATCGATGTAGTGTTTGTGAAAAAAGATTTAACCGGATTGAACATTTGAAAAAACACATGTTGCTTCACACTGGTGAGAAACCTTATCATTGTGTAGTCTGTGGTAAACGCTTTCGCCAAAATGCACATTTGAAAAAACACATTTTGGCTCACACTGATAAGAAATGATGTGATATATGTGAAAAACGGTTTAACTGGATTGAACATGTTCACAACAGCGAGAAACCAAGTAGATGTCATCTTTGTGCAAAGTGGAACATTCAAAATCAACATGATGACACGTACTAGTGAGAAATGCCATTAATTTGATGTTTGTGTAAAGAAATTTCGTTTCTATGAACAGACATACCTTGACTAATATCAAGGCGTTCTTTGCTGAAAAACGTTTCTTCAAAGTGGACATTTGAAAACCCACATGCTGACCCCCCCATTAAAGGACTTTACATACATTATTATGTTTGTATTGGCTTGCGCCAACCAGCAACTCAATCAAGGCAAGATGTGTTTTAAAAATTGTTTAGCATAAGTGAACATTGGTATATATGTGGTGGCGTGGTGTTTGTGCAAATAAAGTTTTTTTGTGATTTTTACATTGTCTCAAATATTGTTGGGCAGTCTTGCAAAATGATTTGATTAATGCAAATCCAAAATATTTTTTGTCGTTATTCGCTTAAAGTGATTTTTTTGTTTAAACTGTATTGAACAACTTTGCAGAAAACACTAAATCTACAGCGTAAATTAGTTAAAACGGCAACTGTATAGATATTGTATAACAAAGGATTTTATATATACAAGTTTACTTTTAATAGAAGAACGAAGCATTAGTTGAGTTACGTTTGTTTTGCATAGTGAAAAAATACTTGGCGACAAAACATTAATAAACAATCACTAAGTCGGGAGCATCTGGGCAACGTTGAAATGTAAATATCAAACTCAGAATTACCAAAATTCACCGCGTATGTCGTAAAGGAGTCAAAGATCTTGAACCGAGGATAAATTTACACTTACAAGGTCATAAAAAAGCAATGTGTCATAACATGGGTTTTGCAAGAGCAGTGTTTTTTTTACCGCGGCTCTCAGGGACGCATACGGTTCCCAACTACCTATTTTGCGGCACTTACAAGACATCCGAAAATCACAAACAATATTATTATCATGAAGGCTACATTAGCAAAAAATCGATGTTGTAAAAATTACTATTTTTAAAATTTACAATGCATAATATTTAAACACTATCGTTATTTAATCAGTCTATTACCGAGATTAGTTACGTACATATTTATTTGTTTATTGTATTGTGTCTCATCAATCAAAAAGCTTTCTGAATCTATTCAGATGTTTGTTGTTTGCTGTTTTTTGCATTCTTATTAATTTTTTTTTTACCACTGTGCAATGCTTTAAACCAGTGGTTCTCAAACTGTGCTACGCGTACCACTAGTGGTACGCCGAAACCTTTTAGATGGTACGCGAATAGCTTTCTGCTATACCTAGTTTAAGTCCGATCTAAAATTGTAACTCAACTGACCCAACTGACCAGCCTTGGTTTGGGCGAAACTCTTGTTTGGACATTGTTTGAATTTGCTAAATCTGCTACCCAGGTTGAAAAATGGACTTTTCTTGGTCTATCCATTCAAACAGGGAGTTTAGGCGGTACGCAGAGATAAAAAATGTCAGGTGGTACGCGATCCGCAGAAGATTGAGAACCACTTCTTTAAACTCCGAAAGTTTGAATGACTATTTTTAATTTTTCGTCTGGCGCTTTACATTGTAAGACCAATTACGTAATAGATACGAAAGCAGTTGCTATATGACACTTGTGATCTTTAAAATAGAGAGTTTGTTGCCGCTAGATGATCGAACGTTAGAATGGTCTGCAGTAATGAAAAACTACACTGCTGTACACAAAAAAGGAATGGGGGTGAACTATTAAACTGCATATTGTTGTGAGCTAGACATAATATTTAGCATTGATAATGTTACGATACCAAATAAAGTGTGTCCAGATGTTTTTGCTTTATGAAATCAGTATGGTTATAAGAATGCTTTTATGTAAAATAACGTAGAGATTGTATGTACCGCAATAAGTCACGTGGCGTTTTTATTCCTATAGTGCAGTGGTTTCCAACTTGTGGTACGCGAAGCTTTCCAGTAGCTTTCTGTTCTGTGCAATTTAAGTCAAATAAAACTGTAACTCAATTGACCCAACGAACCAGCTATGGTTTTTAACGAAACCACTGTCTTGGATATTTTTTTTCAATTGCTAATCTTGCCAGAAAGTATTAATGACTGTTTTTAAGTTTTCTTCTGGCGCTTTATATTGTAAGACCAAGTACATTATTTTGATTTTTAGGGGGTTCGAGAATCCCAATCAAAGTTTTAATGTCTGTATGTGGGCCAGGCGCGCCGGCCCATTCGGCCCATACGAAAGCAGTTGCTTTACGACACTTTGTCGTGTTTAAAGATAGAGTAAGTGACCGTTATCATACTTAGCATTGTTAATGTTGCGATACGAAACCGAGTGTGTCTAGATTTTTTCTCTTTATAGACTTAGTACGATTATAAGAATGTGTTGTGTCAAAAAAGCGTACGGACTGCATGCTCGCTCGCAGCAACAAATCACGTGGTATTTCAACATGTGGTACCCGAAGCTTTTCAGTAGCTTTCTGTACTCCTCAAATTAAGTCAGATAAAACTGTAACTCAACTGACCCAAATGATTAGCTATGGTTTTTAATGAAACCACTGTCTTGGATATTTTATTTAAATTGCTAATCTTGCTGGTTTATAAATATGCTAGCCTATTCAAGAAGAATTGTCCTATACTTTGGGCAACCCATCCAAACAGAGTTATGGTACACTGTTGTGGTGAAACAAAAGTGTTCAAGTGGCAGTCGACCAGTATAAGGTTTTTTAATTTTGCCAAGTTTGCGTTGTAAGGTTGTATCTTATCTCGCTATTTGTGTTGTTATGAGCAGGAAACTTCAGCGGCGTTGTGGTATCTGACTGGTTGAACTAAACTAAAGTTGAACCTTCTACGTCAAAAAATTAAATCAAATGATTCAACGGACCGGCACTAAATAGGCAGATTAATTGAGGACTTATTAAGGACAGCCCCCAATTAGGATTCATCCGCCCGCCAATATGAAACGAAACAAAAAAAACTAAATTTTACCGGCTTCAAACGTTATGACAAGCAGCAAACAGAAAACAAATACATGAAATATTTCAAACAATCAATCGTTTATTTATAGCGAACGCAAATATCAAATTGAAAAGAAAAGTGATGTTGAGGAGGCATCGATTACCATTTCGGTTTTTGAGTTAAAATCCCCTCCTCCCACATAAAGCTCATATTTTTTTTCTAATTGGTAATAAAAAGCCATACAATAAAGGTGAAAATTAACATTCCGTTTGTTGCGTTTACCTACGAAGTGCGCCGCGAAAGAAAATTTCAGTACTTTAACGCGCCGCATGCTCAAACATTTTGAGAACCACTACGATAGGCATTGGAAATGGATCGCATTTTTCCGTTGGAAAATATTTGCCCATATATTTCTAAAACTTCCGAAATGTTGTAATTTCGTTCAGTTTTAACCTTATTGTTACCTTCGTAATTGAACATACGTTCTTGAAGAGTTTACGTTTCAAATAGGTCGGCGTAGCATCGTATCTTATACGTACTTTTTGTTGTTTATTTCGTACCACACCTAAGCACAAAAAACAAATAGCTTCCCGTAATTCGGTTGAAAAATGTGGCATGTCTAGTTATGCAGCAATTAACTCGTCCCTACCTGCTCAGATTAATTACTTCCTGTAATACGAGAACGTACGCAGGTCTGGTGTAGCAGCTGCACAACTGATTACTGTTTCTCTGTGTAAGCATAACAGGTGGTCTTAGTAGCTCAGTTAAGTTAGTGTTTTGGTAGCGAGGTAAAGCTTGAGTACGGATTTGTTTAATATGTTAAGAAAACATAGACTAAGTATATTAACTGTTATGTTAGTTCACAGGGAGAAAGTAAAACCTTATGAGACATAAGGACACATTACTTTATCAAACAAGCGACGTATAAAATAATATTAAAATGGATAGATTTTCCACAAAGATTTGGACATACAAAGTTGGTAGTAATAAACTCATTGCTTTATTTGAATAATATACGTGTGTCATTAACTATGAAGGTAAGCAGTATGTTATTACTTTTACTATAAACTTTTCGTTTTAGGGCCATATTAAATTTAAATTAAGTGTCCATTGCTTTTAACTGTTTGTACATTTGTTGTTTTCTGAAGGTTTTACAAAAGTTTGAGACCAAATAATTTGAACCTCAGTCCACCAGGCCCACACCGAGCCAACCGGTCATAAGGCATTCGCCACCAGATGACATGGCACTAGACTGCGGTGGGAATCGAACCCACGACAAGAGTCGGGAGTCGCGCCCTACCAACTGAGCTTGGCCAGTATCAGTTAAGATGAACATAAATTGATGACTGGGATCAGCCCTCAAGAGTTCACGGCACACGCTTTTGTCTAATATTAATGAGGCTTGTAATCAGACACGCAGGAAAAGGAAATTGTTGCACAGCTGACTGACACATTGCGAAGCCAGTTGATAACAGTTAGCTTAAAATTAGCCAAGAATTAGTCTTTGCAGATAGTGAAACGCTTTAGTTGAGTGTCAATGTAAGAGGTTCTAAACCTTCTATTGTTCGCGTACCACCTGGCGACATTTTATATGGCGGTGTACCACGTAAACCCTGTTTGGATGGGTTAACCAAGAGCTAGACCTGTTTTTCGTTACGAATCCAGTTCATTTCTAAAACAGGCAAGGTTAGCAATTCCAAAGGAATGCATTAGAAACGAGTTTCACGCAAAACCATGGCTTATCAGCCGGGTCATTTGAAAGGCTTAAACTAAGTATAGCATAAGGTTACTCGCGTACCAGTTGAAAATCTCAGGCGTATCATTTTTTGCAGACGCACCACAGGGGGAGAACCACTAGTCTAGGTTATTTTATTAGAATTGTAGTCAAGCGTTGTATTAGATTTTGCAGTTCACTGAGCCATAACATAGCATGAATAGTAAATAAGCTCTTACTGGTGAGCCTAATGTATGAGTATGACCAAAAATTGCTATTATATTATAAATAATGGACAGTTCGACGTCCCTTATCAGGAAATTAGCATATCTTGGAAGACAAATTTGTTAAAAAAACGACAAATTGCAACCAACCACACACATAAAACAGCGATAACAAGAAGAAAGTGAGGTTGGCGCATTGTGGGTAAACCCGACCTGGGGGTGGGACGTTGGTGGAACCAGTCGAGGGGGCCATATAAACTAACCACCCGTGTTAGGGAAAGAAGGTGGGGTTCGACAAGAAAAGAAACCCTGCCGGATAGTTTCAGGCGCCGAATAAAATATTCATGCTATTAGTACACGTTGGACTAATGTTAAGTTATCCAGGCAACTAATTTGAGAAAAAAAACTATAGACTATTCCACTGAATAATTTAGATATGAATGACAAAAAATAAAATGATAAAGAACATGAAAAAAACAGTACAATAGAAATAAAATATAAATGAAATATAATAATAATAATAAAAAACGTTGTAATGCATGTAGAGTATTGCATTTTTTTCAATTTTAAAAGTCAGTAAGCTACGTTTCGACGTACCATACAAGATGTCTTGATATGGATGTCAATTATTTTTAACAAAATGTCCTGAAAAAACAATAATCGCATAAATATAACTGCTAGGCTTAAAAGTATGGTCATATCATAATTACAATTTTGAATAAAAAAACAAATGCTTTCGTGTCATAACTTCTTAAAAACATCGTAAGTTTTTGTCAGTTACACAGACGTTGCATACATTAATCAAAACTAACTTTTAAATATATTTTCGAAGATTGTCGCCTTGATCTCTTTTGCGATTTGCTCTATGACTTAATGATAAAAAAAAATATGACAAGTGAGAAATCCCATCGGTGTGATATTTGTGAAAAAATCTTTACTCAAATTGGAACTTTGAACAGACATATTTTGATTCACACCGATCAAAAGCCCTATCGGTGTGATGCTTGTGGAACAAGCTTTAAATGGACAGGAGCTTTGAAAAGACACATGTTGATTCACACTAATGAGAAACCTTATAGATGCGACCTTTGTGAAATACAATTTCGTCAAGTTGCTACTTTGAACAGACACATGTTGACTCACACCAAAGATAAACCTTATCAATGCGTTGTTTGTAACAGAAGCTTTGCCCAAAATGGAAGTTTGAAAAGACACATGTTGACACACACTGGTGAAAAACCTCATCGATGTTATGTTTGTGAAAAAAGATTTGCCCAGTTGGAGAATTTGAAAAAGCACATGTGGGCTCACAAAAATAAAGAACCTGCTCAATGTAATGTATGTGAAAAAAGATTTAGCCGAGGTAAGTGTTTGAAAATACACATGTTGATTCACACTAATGAGAAACCACATCGGTGTGATATTTGTGAGAAAAGATTTACCCAAAGTGGAACATTGAAAAGACATGTGTTGACTCACAAAAAATAAGACCTCTGATCGATGTGATGTTAAAAAAACATTTCGCTGCGATAGAGTGTTGAAACAACTCTTTTTGACTCACACCACAAAAAAACTCATCACTGAGTCGTTGATGCTAATCACTTTTGCACACGTGCACATTTGAAAAGACATGTTTTATCACAATGGTGATAAATCACATTGATGCGATGTTTGTGAGGAGAGATTTACTTGAAGTGGACATGGAATATTTGGAAAAGAAGAAGTGCCCAAAATGGAACATTGAAATTGAGTTTTGTAGTAAACAGTCCACCTTGACACACCAAGCGGTGCTTTACTGAAAAACGTTTGCTCAGAGGTGGATGTTTACACACCATCATGATAAAGCACATTAAAGAAACTCTGCAGATATTGTTATGTTCATATTGCTTTGCGCCAAAGAGTAACTCTATCTATGCCATGTGTTTTACAAATTATTTAGCATAACATTTGGATATATGTGGTAGCGTGCTGTTTATGCAAAAAATCTCAAGGCCTTTAAACTTAAAATACAAATCAACGTAAAATACTGGTTTCAATAATCTAAATCAAGAAATCAAGTTAGTGAACTTTTATGCCGTCTTCAACTGACCGATTTACTCCCTTTTATTACCAGACTGCGTTTTGACGCAACGGCCCACGAGGTGTAGGCATAGGCGCCGAGTTTTGCAAAAATGCAAGGTGGCGGACGTAAATTATGACGTCACTAATGCGTGCAGCCACACGAGCTCCAACTCAAAGCACAATAAACTTTCAATAGAATGCAACGTTCGTCAAATTCTTCAAAAAAAATATTTTTTAACTAATGTTCATTTGAAACACTTTGCTTTAACGTTACTATTGGTTTAGCAACGTTTACAAAATGTTTGGTCAAGTTGTTGCTCTTGTATCACCTCCTAAACTAAACCATTTATGGCAGTTAATCGCATTGTACACAACAATGGCCTTACATTCACTGCTAACAATTGTGTGTTTGGCGTCATAAACAAAGCGCTAGCCAAAACAGGTTGCAGTTTCGACACGTTTTGTTGCTTTTATGCCAGCATGCTTGTTTAAAATCAAAATTATCCCCTATTTTCTGCAGATTTTACGATGTTTCGTACTATACCGCTGCCAACAAATCAAAATATCCACGGTGGCCGCCACCGTGCTTTACAAACCTAAAGTGGCGGCGCCACCGCCCACTCGGCGCCTATGGGTGTAGGTACTGTTCGTATCCGTCAGGGGCGGCTTGTACTAGGATACTATCAGTGCCAAGTATAACTGACAAACATGTTCAAGTGATGTGGTATGGCCTTAAGTGCCGTTGGACAAACTAGTATTTTGGGGAAAACTGTTATGTGAAAGATGAGGTTGTATTAAACGATCCTTGCAAACAAGCTATCATAGAGATTACTGGTCAAAAATAAAAGTTTTTCATTCCTGTCTGGTGAACTACTTTTACTAAAGGAGTCTACAACAAGGTGAAAATGTATTAAATATTTACCCAAGAGATGCTTTTTTAACGACGCTATGATTATGTCAAGCAGATAAGATAGCATTAATACAAATGTTCAAACACATCTAACCAATACAACAAGTTATTCGGTACGACAACACCAACAAATAATTGAACACATCTAACATAACAAGTTTTCTTTAAATTGGGTACAAGAATTGTTAAATAATCCTGTCTTCGGGTAGTACAGCGGCAAAAAACACGCTTATTTCGATTTGATTCATGTAAAACTGAAGTGTGTGGTGAATATCTTAAATAAAATGTTCCTTGCAAGTGAGGCAAGAAGCATTTTGTATGCATCAATGATTTGGCTGACACTTCAGTGAGGTCATTTCACCCACACTATTCTTCCACAATCAATTACTTTCTTCCATGTTATCCAAGGCAATCTTAAAATACCTTTGGAATGATTCTGCTGTTTTTTCTGCTTCTGTTCAGTTTTCCAGATGTTGAACTACAACAAAAAATAAAAGATAAAGTGTATGCAACATTTAATTTGACAAGTAGGAGTTTACACAAAAATGCTTGAGTTAGGCCAGTAGAAATGAAAGCCAATGTTTTACCAAACCAGGATCACACTAGAGATGAGCTACCATTTTTTAAACATGCCTAAAAAATAACAAATTGCCATCTACTAAAATAATAGAAACAGTTGAGAATGACAACCGTATCATGGCAACTGACAACCACTTACTGTGTATCATTGCTTTTTAAATCCAATGTCCCAAGTCCTTCATTAGATAGTGTTCTGGGCCTTAGTTTGCTTCATGGAGAGCTAGAAATGCTTCCCCCACCCTGAACTGTCACTTTTCATTACTCCATTTGTTATTAGAACATAGATGCCTATTAGATACAACAACCTTGACCCATTTTGTATTTTACAGTTTACAATCGAGGAGAATCTGGCACTGCTGCTATTTCACTGCCTAAAATGCGTTTGCTTTTGTCTTAACATTTCACATTTAACTGCCAATTTCATGTAAAACCCAATTCACCTGCGATTATTTCCACAGAAAATACAATATGTTTCAATAAAAAATAAATTTAATGCTTTTCGACCTTGCCGATAAAATCGGGCTGTGTTATAATACATGTTCTAAAATTCTAACACCGCCCGATGAGAAACGGGGATTTTTGCGTACCACAAGCGCTTATAATCGAGAACTTGCTGACGGATCGGGTGCAAGCCACTACATGATAAGTTATCATCAACACACACTAGCTAATATGGCCATTATCTTGTCACCAGCGGTCGTCAAAAATTAGGTGAAAACTGTCTCCATATTTTGCTGCTCTACTTTGCATAAAAAATTCGTGGAGTTTGTTTTAGCTTTGAAAGTAGCCAGGTGGTACGCGATTCATAAAAGATTGAGAACCACTGCTTTAAACACAGAAAATTGTATTGACTATTTTAATTTTTCGTCTGGCGCTTTATATAATAAGACCAAGTACTTTATTTAGATTAAAACGCAATAGATACGAAAGCAGTTGCTATACGATACTTGTGGTCTTTAAAATTGAGAGTTTGTGACCGCTAGATGGTCCAACGTTGGAAAGGTCTGTACTGCAGACAAAATCATGATTTTTTGTTATCAGAACATGGATGCAGACTCTGCAGTAATGAAAAACTACGCTGCTGTACACAAGAAAGGAATGGGGGAGTGGGGGGATATTAAACTGCATATTGCTGTGTGCTAGACATCGTACTAACCATTGATAATGTTACGATACCAAATAAAGTGTGTCCAGATGTTTTCGCTTTATGAAATCAGTACGGTTATAAGAATGCTTTTATGTAAAATAACGTAAAGATTGTATGTACGCTCACCGCAATAAATCACGTGGATTGGTTGAGATCCACTGCTATAGCGTAGCGTGTTTAGATAAAACAAAAACTTGTAAACGTGAGCAAGCAATTTATATTTATTTAATTTTGCCAAGTTTGTGTTCACAAGGTTGCATCCTGCCTCGCTATTTGTGGTTTTATAAGCAAGAAACTTTAACGGCATTGTGGTATCTGATTGGTTGAACTGAATTAAGTTACTAACTTCTCACGTCGAATAAATCAATCAAATGATTCCACGGGTCGGCATTAAATAGGCAGCTGGGGTTATTAAGAACATCCCGCATTCTGGTTTCACCCGCCCGCCAAAAAATGAATTGAAACAAACAAACTGTTTTTTTTCCGGCTTCAAACAACAATACGATTTTGAGGCGATTGATTTTATTATTGACACAAATAAATCAAACAAAGATTCAACGGACCGGCATTAAGTAGGCAGCTGGATGGAGGACTTATTAAAAACACCCCGCATTCAGGTATCACACGCCAATACGAAATAAAACAAAAAAATCCGGCTTCAAACAGGATGCAACACAGAAAACAAATACATCAAACACCTAGTCGTGACACATACAAAGAAGCTTCCTAGGTTCGAACAACGTGAGGTGCATCCGGTGTTACTGTTTGTTTGTTTCATTTTTATCCTCAGGGGACGGACAACGTTTGAATCCGTGATGTTCACAGTGATGAAAGATACACTCTCCGTTGAAAATGGAAATATATATTTCAATGATGTAAGTTCCGACAAATCACTTAGTCGTTCACCCTTTGGTTTTAAAGATATATATATTTCGCTATTACAGCATCGTCAGTATCTACGAACAAGCAGAAAGATTCACAAAAAAGTCATGAAAACAGTATGCATAAAAGAATAAACGGCTAAACATTTTTCTAACAACGCAGAGAAAATTTATTGTTTTTTGCAATTTTGGAATTTATTGCAGAGAAAATGAGAGAAACGGAGCTATGCATCATTACGGCCGACGTGACATCACTGTACACAAATTTACGCCGCTCACTGATATACACTGCCTTGACGGACGCCTTACAAAGCCACTCCACGTTTTCATCTACTGCAATGAAGAACCTGGTTGACCTCACGGTTTTAACTATGGAAAATGTGATTGTGTGTCACGAAGGTCGGTTTTATGCCCAGCGGTCTGGGATTGCCACGGGTGATAACCACAGTGTATCTCTGGAAAATATGGCGGTTCACTTTATTATAGTCCAGGCGGTTCGTCGAAAAGACGGAGATTTTTGCTCGTTTTATTGATGACATGGCGTACATATGTCTGGGTAAAAAGAAAGCTGAACAGATAAATGACGGCTTAAGAAAATCATTTGCTGAATCTGGTCTTGCATTGACATTTCAGCTAATTGCTACCGATCAGAAGAAGGGGCACATTTCTTTTCTATACGTGGAACACGTCATCTGCAATTATGACGTGTTCCAGTTTGTAACAAAAAATCACGTAAAGAAAACTGCTGTTAACCGCCGTTTTCTGGACGGAAGGTCTCACCATCCAATATCAGTTTTTAAGTCGATTCTGCATGGTGAGGCGAAAAGGATGCGTCGGCTTAATGAAAGAGACGAAGATTACTCAAAGGGTCTGCGACACCTTCAGCAAAAGGCCATATTGTCAAATTTCCCAAAAAACATGGTCCACGACATCATTGGTAAAGCAGGAAAATGGACAGAAAGATTTCCGACAAACCCGTCCACAATGTTTGGGGCTCAAAGGGACGTTTGGGCGACTAGTTTTCCTCATCTACTGAGGGCTAGTGAAAAAGAACGATTGCTGCAACCGAATGTGATGATTTCCTACAGAAAGCCACCGACTCTGTCTTGGATCCTCACAAGATACAGAACTATCGCGCAAAGCAGTTTTTGACCAACATTTCATCACTGCCGGGTTCTTTTCCATGCGGCCATTGTGCATTGTGTGGCCACTTCGGTAACCACATGTCTATGGTGGACGCATCCGACAGCCTCACTACACCAAATGGGGTGTTCACATTAGCGTCCCATCTAACATGTAGGGATTTCGGCATTTATGTGGCAACATGCCGAAATTGCAATGCGCAGTATGTCGGCCAGACGAAAAACCGATTTTCCATCCGTTGGAATAGCCACAGGTCGGTATGGAAGACTCATCAACACAACGCAAACGACGATAAAACGGCTTTGGCGCATCACTACGCTATCGCACACAGCGACATATTTGAAGAACATTTAGACATCGCTCTATGTTTTTTTGTGCAGTTCGTACAAAAACCACCGGTTCATTTATTGGACATTTACGAGGACAAATGGCTAAACAAAAGTGGTGCAAGCATAAACATCCAAAAAATGGTTCTTCCTAGAGTAAAATAACGTCCTTCGCCTTCCACTCCAGTTTGTTTGTGTTTATATCGCCTTATCTCGTCAACCAGCGTGTTTTCTCTGCCTGTGGATTTTTATCGGACGATAATATACAAGTTGCCTTGTTTCCTCCCTCCGGCCGCGCACCTGTAATGTATTTTTTCTTTTTCTTGTCTGTTCGCTTGTTTGATGCGGTAGTGGTTCACTCGGTGCGTTGGTTGCCGCTGCAGCTTGAGTAACGTTTTTTAACATTCCATTTTACACTTTTATTAGTAGGTCTTTTATGCATACTGTTTTCATGAATTTGTTATAAATCTTTCTGCTTGTTCGTAGATACTGACGATGCTGTAATAGCGAAATATATATATCTTTAAAACCAAAGGGTGAACGACTAAGTGATTTGTCGGAACTTACATCTATTGCTATGAGGATTGTTAGTCTTCACTCACCAAGCAACGGACTGGGTGATTCGAGCTTTAAGTTTTAATCACGAGTATATTTCAATGAATACGAACATACACTGGAAGCAGTAGATACATTGAAAAATTTGTGTAAACAAATGCTATACCAGAAACGCTACGCATAAGCTTGCATTACGTCCCGGATATAAAGCTCTGACTCGATGTCCAGCCCGCTTAAAGAAAATATCCAGGATTTTTGTTAGTTGCCAATTCCCAGTCCTTTTTATTGATACACGTTTATGTTATCGACGTGTAGCATATTATTGATATTTTACTAATTTTCTTAGGAAGTATTGTTGAATCACACCCTTTGTGGTCCAATTTTTCCCCCAAAAAATGTCACAAAGATCCAAATTCTTTTTTTTTGCTTTTTCGAATAGCACAATACATACAAAACAAGATCTTGAACGTTTTATTCCTAAATTCAAATGATTTATTTTTTTACAGACATTTCAAATATGGCTCTTTTCTATGTAGCCAATACCGCAACAACCCTATTTTTCACCAAACCAAACTTGTTGCATCAATTCTAAAATCAACCAAAACCATACACCAAACAAAAAACATGAAGTTTATCAACAAAAGTAAATAACGATATTGCACATAAAAGTTACCGTTTGTAATTTTGAAGCGTATGATACAGCTCAAAGCAATACCCAGGTTTTTGTTGCATAGAATTCAGCAACATTTACTCCTTTGCGACGCTTGAGTTGCTCCGCGCCGTTGCGCCTCCCCGTTGCTCCGCGGTAGCCACGCTGGCGCAACTTACACCTCCTTGAGAGGTGTTTGGACTTGTAATCGCCGTCGTCGTCCTCCCAGGGAGGTCTTTGGACCTGTAATGAATTTTAGAAATCCACATTTCATTAACCTTTGCTATCAGCGGTGAAAAGGGCAAAGATTACATTTGAAACAGTACAGTTATGGGGAACAAAGCCTTAACGTTGTGACAGTCATTTCTATTTTGGTTTAGTAATAGAAAAAAAATAGGTATTGTAACTGTATTGTGCCGAAATATAATAGGAATCAATGGGTATTGTAACTGCAACAAGCCGATAGGCCAGTGATTCTCACATTGTGTGCCGTGAGAGATTTCCAATTGTGCCGCGAAATATTTTCTTTTTTAAGTGCAAACCGTCCCTGGTGTTTAAGGTCTTTATGCCGAAATACTGATGTGCATGGCAATGTTTCAAAGCTCATATTTTTTTCTGTTAATAAAAGCAATACAATGAAGTTAAAATAACACTATTTGAACCGCTTTTGTTATGTTTACCTACGAAGTGTGCCACTAAAGGAAATTTCAGTAATTTAATGCGCCGCATGCCTAAAATGTTTGAAAACCGCTGCGAGAGGCATTGGAAATGAATCGCATTTTCTGTTGGAGACTTTATTCCCCAATATATTTCTAAAACTGTCAAAATATTGCAATTGCGATTGATTTCAAAGTTCTTCTTACCTTCATAACTGAACATTCATTATTTAATTAATTTACGTTCCAAATGCGAAGGCGTAGCATCGTATATTTTACGTTCTTATTGATGTTTATTTCGCACCATATCTTGTGCTGCCATCTTTGCACCAAGATTAAAATAGCGTCGGACTAAGTATTTTAACTGTTATGTTAGTTCATTGTCGAAAATGGTAAGGGCACTTTACCAATGAAACAAGCGACGCACAAATAATATCAAAAATGGAGAGATTTCCACAAATATTTGGACACAAAAAGTTGGTGCTTATAAACTCATTGTTTAATTTGAATAAATACGTGTGTATACTTTTGCTATGTAGGCAAGAAGTATTTTATGACTCTTCCTATGCCAAAGTTGAATTGAGCGTCTATTGCTTTTAACTATTTGTTGGAATCTAATGACCTCACATACAAAACAGCGATAACGGCTGCAAACGCGCACCAACGTAGTGATAACATCGTTCTAATTCCTATAAATTATCGCCTGCCTTCACACCACTGAGCTTGTTTTATCACTACGTTGATGCAAGTTTGCAGCCGTTATCGCTGTTGTATATGTGTAGAAGGTTGCAATTTGTTGCTTTATAAGAAACTTGTCTAGCAAGATATGTCATTATCCTGATGAAGGTGTCAGGGAGTCGAAACGTCGATCATTTATAATAAAACTGCTGGATAAGCAATACTCGGTTATAATGTAAAGTATTGCAATTTTTGTCAATTTTGATACCAAGTAAGCTACGTATCGACGTACCATAAAAGACGCCTTTTTCTGGATGCCAAAACATCGATTACTTACAACAAAATTTGCCGGAAGTCGATAATTTATGATAAAAAATAATGAAAGAGCAATACTCGCTTACATAGATTGGACAGGTTTCAGAGTACGCAAAATTTCAGATACGATTTTGAATTATCAATTAACGCTGTGATATATTATATGCCTTAGATATTATCCTTTGTGGCCTAAAACTCTTATAATCAACAAGAAATTGTAGAAATATGCTGCTCAATGCAGTTAAACAGATGTTTAAAAATAGCTTTTAAAATATTTTTCAGGATTGTCGTTTCGATTCCTCTAGCAAGCTGCTCCGTGATAAAAAAAAATCAAAACAATATGGTAAATAAAAAACTCTATCGATGTGATGTTTGTGAAAAAATGTTTAGCCGAAAGGGAAGTTTGAAAAGACACATGTTGATTCACACTAATGAGAAACCCCATAGCTGTGATGTTTGCGAGAAAAGATTTAAATAGGCAGCATCTTTGAAGGGACACTTGTTGAATCATACTAATGAAAACCCTCATCGATGTGATGTTTGTGAAAAGACATTTGCGAAATCTGGAGACTTAAAAACTCATATGTTGACTCACACCAAAGATAAACCTCATCGATGTAATGTTTGTGAAAAAGGATTTGCTCAAAGAGGAAATTTGAATGTACACATGTTAATTCACACCAGTGATAAATCTAACAGATCTAATGATTGTGATAAACGCTCTAACCGTAATGGAGCTTTAAAAAGGCACATGTTGACTCACACGGGTGCAAAACCTGTTGAATGTAATGTTTGTGAAAAAAGATTTACCCGAAGTGAAAATTTAAAAACACACATGTTGACTCACACCAACGAGAAACCTTATCACTGTGTTATTTGTAATCAACGCTTTCAACAAAATGGAACTTTGAAAAGACACATGTTGACTCACACTGGTACCAAACCCCATCGATGTAGTGTTTGTGAAAAAAGATTTAACCGGATTGAACATTTGAAAAAACACATGTTGATTCACACTGGTGAGAAACCTTATCGTTGTGTAGTCTGTGGTAAACGCTTTTGCCAAAATGCACATTTGAAAAAACACATTTTGGCTCACACTGATAAGAAATGGTGTGATATGTGTGAAAAAAGGTTTAACTGCATTGAACATGTTCACAACAGCGAGAAACCAAGTTGATGTCATCTTTGTGCAAAGTGGAACATTCAAAATCAACATTTTGACACGTGCTAGTAACAAATGCCATTAATTTGATGTTTGTGTAAAGAAATTTCGTTTCTGTGAACAGACATACCTTGACTAATATCAAGGCGTTTTTTGCTATAAAACGCCTTGCACAAAGTGGACTTTTGAAAACCCGCATGCTGACCCCCATCAAAGGACTTTACAGATATTATTATGTTTGTATTGGCTTGCGCCAACCAGCAACTCAATCAAGGCAAGATGTGTTAAAAAATTGTTTAGCATCAGTGGACATTTGAATATATGTGGTGGTGTGATAATTGTGCAAAAAGTTTTCCTTTTTTTAATTTTGCATTACCACTTCTCAAATATTGTTGGGCAGTCTTGCAAAATGATTTGATTAATGCAAATGCATAACAATTTCTTGTCGTTATTCGTTTATTTGGATTTGAACTGTAGTGGATTTTGTGTTTGAACTGTATTAAACAACTTTAACTGTGCAGAAACACTAAGTAAATCTACAGCATAAAATTTGTTTCAAAACGGCAACTGTTTAGGTATTGTACAATAAAGGATTTTTCATCGTATTATGCGAGTTTACTTTTAAAGGAAGAAAGAAGACAACCTTTTCACACCACCTTCTGTTTTTAATAGATGCAATGTAAGATTATACAATAACAAAGATTTACAAAGTCCAAAACATAATCATAAAACATATCATCTAACATAAACTCATCTATTCGACGCAGTTGGGCGAGGCCTATATATATCTGACGCAGCTGGGCGCGGTCTTTAGATCCGGTTGTCAGCTTGCGTCATGCGCTTCTAACTTTACATTACAGAAAGAGAATACATGCGAATAAAGTTACGATAGTTCCGACAAAGAATGCGCCAGTTATTAGTTTTTGAAATCCATGGTTTGTTTCTTTTAACAACGCAAGCCTAAACGTTCCTGTCCCATTCGAGCAAACCGAGCCAAATCACATCCTTCTTCCGTTCGCCTGCAATTTGAGGCATGACGGAAATTGTTCATTGTCTGTGTTATTATAACACCATGATTAGGAAATGGCACCATGTTGCATTACGCAACACCGACAAAGTCCACGCCTGTGAAGAGCGCTTTGAGCAAGCTGGACGCTGACATGAATTCGATTGTTGACAATAACGCGATGCCGCTGAATGCGTAAGTGAAGCTATCCAACGAAACGTTTCAGAAATATTGTTTTTCTGCGATGTTCAAGCTTAAAGAACTTTGTCCCGGTAAAAACAGCTTTTAAAGTGACTGTGGTCGGCGCGAAGAAAGACCTGGATCTCTTAACCTGCTCTAGTGCTTTTCAATCCCAGGGTTACCCGCAAGTCCAAATGTCGAATTATTCTCTAAAATCAGCTGATGATGCCGTTTTTGTCTTCAGAAGTTTGTACATTAAATTAAAAAAAAATCAATTATTCCTCATATGCTAATAAGTGAAATATGCCATGAAGTGAATTTTGCGACAAAGTGCAATAAGCGAAAAAGTGAAATATATGATTAGTTGAATCATCCGGTTAAATAAATTATCTGATTAGTAGGGCAAGTTTTTGCAACTTCTGCAACATTTTTTTACAGCTTCCGGCAGCTTCCTAAATACTTAGAATTTATGTTGTATGAAGTTATAAGCTGTTTGTAGGAATTTTATGTTGCAACTTTTTTCTATTTTTCATGCAACTTTTTACTGCAACTTTTATCAAGTATTGGGCAAAATGTAACAACATGAATGTAAAAAAATGTAAAACGCAACAGTTGGCTTGCAAGACAGAAGTTTAACAACTCCAGCCAAGCACGACAGTGCCCGAACTAAATAGGAAGTGGAGGTATGACTTCAGCTTTTCGGGGCGCAGTAATAGTATAGTATGGGAGCTGTGACCCTCTCCGTTCGCCTTTTTATTTCTCGTGCGTGAGTGAAGACTGAAGAGAGATTGTTGCGCAATAATGCTTCCGAAACTGATTGAATGAGGCTAGAGTGCTAGTTGTCAGTTAGGACACTTGTTTTTATAGTGCAGTGCTGATTGACTCTTGGTATTTTTACTGCAACTTATGTTAAAATTAAGTGCAACTTTCTTACGATTTGAGTGCAACAAAAACTTGCCCTACTGATTAGGTGAAATATGCGATTAACTGAATTACTCGATAAAGTGAAACATGTGATGAAAGGAATATCCGATTCAGTGAACAAGTTTGTGTCTAAGTTAACAATGGTATCAGGCAGATAAACAAAACAGAGGTCAGATATAGTGTAAGCGTAGTAGGGCGCCTGAATACATAACATTTTATTTTTTGACCATCGGGCTTGCTTAGATCGTTAAATAGGGGCATTGGAATCATAGATGTTTATGTGGTGTTGCCAGGACAAATTCTGAAATGCGCAACCATGCCCGTCAAAACTGGTCCAAAAACCGCAACCGCAAAACTAACACAAACTAAGCCAATGTTTTTTGAGAATCAGTGCCTGCAAAGACACATGCATGTAAAAATCCATGTAATTTTTTTGGCAAAACAGCTATTAACACGCAACCTGCAAGTAGTGATAGTAAACCGACACTCGACCTTCAAAACCAGCCTAATTGGGCAAGAAAACCGCCACCATTGGAGAACTGCTTACAAGACATTTAGTCGTAATAAAGCTACAGTCTTTTAAACAGCTTCACCTGCCCATAACCTCCCTGAATTGGTTAAACACAAAATTTAATTTAAACGAACAGCTACAAAAAAGTCGTTGTAAATTATTAAACCAGCACTAGTAGATATATGTATGTACACAACAGCGCCAATGTATCTGCTCAGTTGAGTTTAACATATTTTTCTTGGTAAACATAACAATAAAACAAACTTCGCAGTATACCATAGGGCACAATTTGTAAATTATGTAAGTCCGTAGCTGAGGCAGTCCCGGATTTAAGGCTCTGTCCCGATGTCCAGTCCGACAATTGTTGCCTATAAATGTCTGGCCATTAATGTGTACAATTCGCTTGAGCTGTAATAAATAGTTATTTTAGGCAACACAAAGCGACAACAACGTGACAAAGCATTTTTTAAACCCTGCTAAACCAATAATAAACGTTACACAGTAAAGTGTTCCAAATACATACTACTTCAAAAATTTCTTTATTATGAATTTGAAACGTTGAAGTTTGTACAATTTTCGATTTTGGAAAAAGCAATAGGAATCAAGGGCTGGTATAATTGCATTGTACCTTTTTTTGCAAGAAGTTGATAGACATTGGACATGAACCACATGCTTCCATTGGAGGCGGTAAAGATTTTTTCCTTAAATTTGTAAAAACTATCCGATTTATTTTTATTATATTTCGAACAAATGAGAAGGCGTAGTATCGTACCTCATACGTATCTTGTTGTTATATTGGTACTGTACCTTATGCTGTCATCTTTCCAGAAAAAAACAATGTCCTCGTTTTCTGTTAAAAAACTATGCCACGCCTAGCTAAGCAACATTTAACTGGTCCCACACTGTTTTAATGTCAAACTTGTCAATAGCTTCCTGTAACACTGGAACAGGCGGAGGTCGCAGCTGCACAACTGATTACTATTTCTACGTTTACGCATAACAGCTAGGCTCAGTAGCTTAGTTGAGGCAGTTTTTCAGTAGCGAGTTAAAGCTAGTGTATGTTAAATAGATTCGGTAGGACGATTTTGTTTGTGTTTGTTACAACCTAGATATTTCACCTGTGGTATGTTATGTTGAATCATATTCGTTGATGCCGGTTAGCTTAGGCCTTTCGCCGAGAATTAGGAATGCAGATAGTGGAGTGTCTATGTTTTCAAAACTGTAGACAAATGTTGTATTACACTTTGCAGTCTACTGAGCCTCAACATAGAATAAACAGTAAACAAGCTGTTCCTACAGCACTTTTTTTTATCAGAAGTAATCGTCTTTTTCGCGTGCCATGCAGGACGCCTCCATATGGACGCTAAAACGTGGATTATTTAAATAAAAGTTGCTGTAAACACAATACACACTTATGTAGAATGGCCAGGTTTTACGTAATTTAATATCACAGATAAGCTTTTGAACTATAAATTGCTCCTGTGATAATTAATCGCCTCAGGTAAGATCGTTTTGTGAAAATGTTGCACCTGTTAAAAACAAGTTTTTGTCAGAAATTTGCTGCTAAACTTAGTTACAAACATGTTGCAAAAAGTAATAAAAATAATCTTTTGAAACGTTTTTCAAATTGATGTTTTTGTGCCTTTCGCAACCTGCTCCGACCCCCTCCCCCCAAAAATAAAGCAATATGACAAAAACAAATCTCCATCGATGTGATGTTTGTGAAAAAAAAATTCAGGCAAAGTGGAAGTTTGAAAACACACATGTTGATTCATACCAATGAAAAACCCCATCGATGTAATGTTTGTGAAAAGAACTTTACCCAAATTAAAACCTTGCACAGACACATGTTGACTCATACGAATGAAAAGCCCCATCGGTGTGATATCTGTGGAAAAAGATTTCGCCATGGTGATGATTTAAAACACCACATGTTGTGTCATACTGATGAAAAACCGTATCGATGTGATGTTTGTGAGAAAGGATTTAAGCAGGGGGCTGGTTTAAAAGCACACATGTTGACTCACACCAGAGATAAACCTCATCGATGTAATGTTTGCGAAAAAAGGTTTGCCCGGTTTGGTTACTTAAAAAAACATATGTTGGTTCACTCAAATGAAAAACCTCATCAGTGCAATGTTTGTAAAAACAAATTTCTTCAGCGTGACAGTTTAAAACTACACATGTTGATTCACACTAATAAGAAACCACATCGATGTGATACTTGTGAGAAAAGATTTACCCGAAGTGGAGATTTAAAAACACACATGTTGATTCACACCAATGAAAAACCTTGTTTCTGTGTTGTTTGTGGTGAACGGTTTCGTCAACGTGGAACATTGAAAAGACACATGTTGACTCACACTGGAGAAAAACACCACTGATGTTATGCTTGAAAGTAGAAGTTGCGTTTCAGCCACTCTACAGATATTTTTATGTTTGCATTTGCCTACACCAACAAGTAACGCGATTTGTTGTGCATATTAGGTAGCATCAGTTAACATATGAATGCATATTGTAGCGTTCTGTTTATACCTAATAGGTTTGCATTGTTGGATTTTTACATTAGCTGATGTTGTCTTTATTATTGAGGGGCAGCATTGTTAGCAAAGTGATTCGATCAATGCAAATGCATACTAAATAAAGTTTTGAAAACCACATCAAATAGGTATTGTAGAAGTTTACTTTTTGAGAAGAACGAGTGTACGCACCTGGACAGTTGAGTTGACTATATTTCGATTGGTGGACGAAAACATTGCAACATAATTGCACTTGAACAGTCCCAAACCGGAAATAGATGCGCCACGATGAAACGCAACAGACAAAGTTAGAACGACCCAAATCCAGAGCTTATTTAGATCATGGGTCAAAGCTGTTCAACACAGGGTAAACTTACGCTGAAAGATCATCAACAAGTATGTTTTTAAGTCTTTGACTTCGGAAATGTTTTGTTGTATTCCTATATAACCCTGGTGCCAATACATGACAAGCAAATATAAAACACATTTGGTAAGCATGGCTTTTTAGTTTGATCATAACAAATTAGAATAACTTAATCTTGGCCACTTTAACCTATACGGTCCACGCCTTGTGATCAACTTGCTTTATAGGACAAAACAGTATGCATTTTTTGCTACAATATAGGGTTGTTATCAAACAAACAATTATTTGATTATTTGAAATTTTTAATTATTTGAAAATTTATCAAATATTTTTTATTTATTTTTTTAAATCAAATCTTATTTCGATTTGATTCATGTAAAACTGAAGTGTGTGGTGAATATCTTAAAATAAAATGTTCCCTGCAAGTGAGACAAGAAGCATTTTGTATGCATCAATGATTTGGCTGACACTTCAGTGAGCTCAGTTCACCCACACTATTCTTCCACAATCAATTACTTTCTTCCATGTTATCCAAGGTAATCTTAAATACCTTTGGAATGATTCTGATGTTTTTTTTCTGCTTCTGTTCAGTTTTCCAGATGTTGAACTACAACAAAAAATAAAAGATAAAGTGTATGCAACATTTAATTTGACAAGTAGGAGTTTACACAAAAATGCTTGAGTTAGGCCAGAAGAAATGAAAGCCAATCATAATGTTTTACAAAACCAGGATCACACTAGAGATGAGCTACCATATTTTTAAACATGCCTAAAAAAATAACAAATTACCATCTGCTAAAATAATAGATACAGTTGAGAATGACAACCGTATCATGGCAACTGACAACCACTTACTGTGTCAAATCCAATGTCCCAAGTCCTTCATTTGATAGTGTGCTGGGCCTTAGTTTGCTTCATGGAGCACTAGAAATGTAGAGATTGTATGTATGCTCACCGCAATAAATCACGTGGATTGGTTGAGATCCACTGCTATAGCGTAGCGTGTTTAGATAAAACAAAAACTTGTAAACGTGAGCAAGCAATTTATATTTATTTAATTTTGCCAAGTTTGTGTTCACAAGGTTGCATCCTGCCTCGCTATTTGTGTTTTTATGAGCAAGAAACTTTAACGGCATTGTGGTATCTGATTGGTTGAACTGAATTAAGTTACTAACTTCTCACGTCGAATAAATCAATCAAATGATTCCACGGGTCGGCATTAAATAGGCAGCTGGGGTTATTAAGAACATCCCGCATTCTGGTTTCACCCGCCCGCCAAAAAATGAATTGAAACAAACAAACTGAATTTTTCCGGCTTCAAACAACAATACGATTTTGAGGCGATTGATTTCATTATTGACACAAATGAATCAAACAAAGATTCAACGGACCGGCATTAAATAGGCAGCTGGATGGAGGACTTATTAAAAACACCCCGCATTCAGGCTTCACACGCCAATACGAAATAAAACAAAAAAATCCGGCTTCAAACAGGATGCAACACACAGAAAACAAATACATCAAACACCTAGTCGTGACACATACAAAGAAGCTTCCTAGGTTCGAACAACGTGAGGTGCATCCGGTGTTACTGTTTGTTTGTCGCATTTTTATTCTCAGTGGACGGGCAACGTCTGAATCCATGATGTTCACAGTGATGAAAGATATATTCTCCCTTGAAAATGGAAATGTATATTTAAATGAATACGAACATGCACTGGAAGCAGTAGATACATTGAAAAATATGTGTAAACAAATGCTATACCAGAACGCTACGCATAAGCTTGCATTACGTCCCGGATATAAAGCTCTGACTCGATGTCCAGCCCGCTTAAATCAAAACATACAAAATAAGATCTTGAACGTTTTTTTATTCCTAAATTCAAATGATTTATTTTTTTACAGACATTTCAAATATGGCTCTTTTCTATGCAGCCAATACCAAAACAGCCTTATTTTTCACCAAACCAAACTTGTTGCATCAATTCTAAAATCAACCAAAACCATACACCAAACAAAAAACATGAAGTTTATCAACAAAAGTAAATAATGATATTGCACATAAAAGTTACCGTTTGTAATTTTGAAGCGTATGATACAGCTCAAAGCAATACCCAGGTTTTTGTAGCATACAATTCAGCAACATTTACCCTTTGCGACGCTTGAGTTGCTCCGCGCCGTTGCGCCTCCCCGTTGCTCCGCGGTAGCCACGCTGGCGCAACTTATACCTCCTTGAGAGGTGTTTGGATTTGTAATCGCCGTCGCAAACCGATGACCTCCCAGAGAGGTACTTGGATTCTAATACATAAATCATAAGGTACCCCAGGAAGGTCCTTGGACTTGTAAGGGATTTTAGAAATCCACATTTCATTAACCTTTGCTATCAGCGGTGGAAAGGGCAAAGATTACATTTGAAACAGTACAGTTATGGGGAACAAAGCCTTAACGTTGTGACAGTCATTTCTATTTTGGTTCAGTAATAGAAAAAAAAGGTATTGTAACTGTATTGTGCCGATGGTTTGTAACTGTATTGTGCCGAAATATAATAGGATTCAATGGGTATTGTAACTGCAACAAGCCGATAGGCCAGTGATTCTCACATTGTGTGCCGTGAGAGATTTCCAATTGTGCCGCGAAATATTTTCTTTTTTAAGTGCAAACCGTCCCTGGTGTTTAAGGTCTTTATGCCGAAATACTGATGTGCATGGCAATGTTTCAAAGCTCATATTTTTTATTTTTTTTTAATGAAGTTAAAATAACATTATTTGAACCGCTTTTGTTATGTTTACCTACGAAGTGTGCCACTAAAGGAAATTTCAGTAATTTAATGCGCCGCATGCCTAAAATGTTTGAAAACCGCTGCGAGAGGCATTGGAAATGAATCGCATTTTCTGTTGGAGACTTTATTCCCCAATATATTTCTAAAACTGTCAAAATATTGCAACTGCGATTGATTCGTATATTTTACGTTCTTGTTGATGTTTATTTCGCACCATGTCTTGTGCTGCCATCTTTGCACCAAGAATAAAATAGCGTCGGGCTAAGTATTTTAACTGTTATGTTAGTTAATTGTCGAGAAAGGTAAGGGCACTTTACCAAGGAAACAAGCGACGCATAAATAATATCAAAAATGGAGAGATTTCCACAAATATTTGGACACAAAAAGTTGGTACTTATAAACTCGTTGTTTAATTTGAATAAATACGTGTGTATACTTTTGCTATGTAGGCAAGAAGTATTTTATGACTCTTCCTATGCCAAAGTTGAATTGAGCGTCTATTGCTTTTAACTATTTGTTGGAATCTAATGACCTCACATACAAAACAGCGATAACGGCTGCAAACGCGCACCAATGTAGTGATAACATCGTTCTAATGCCTATAAATTATCGACTGCCTTCACACCACTGAGCTTGTTTTATCACTACGTTGATGCAAGTTTGCAGCCGTTATCGCTGTTGTATATGTGTAGAAGGTTGCAATTTGTTGCTTTATAAGAAACTTGTCTAGCATGATATGCCATTATCCTGATGAAGGTGTCATGTATAGGGAGTCGAAACGTCGATCATTTATAATAAAACTGCTGGATGAGCAATACTGGGTTATAATGTAAAGTATTGCAATTTTTGTCAATTTTGATACCAAGTAAGCTACGTATCGACGTACCATAAAAGACGCCTTTTTCTGGATGCCAAAACATCGATTACTTACAACAAAATTTGCCGGAAGTCGATAATTTATGATAAAAAATAATGAAAGAGCAATACTCGCTTACATAGATTGGACAGGTTTCAGAGTAAGCGATACTTCAGATACGATTTTGAATTATCAATTAACGTTGCGATATATTATGTGTCTTATATATTATCCTTTGTGGCCTAAAACTCTTATAATAAACAAGAATTTTTAGAAATATGCTGCTAAATGCAGTTAAACAGATGTTTAAAAATAACTTTTAAAATATTTTTCAGGATTGTCGTTTCGATTCCTCTAGCAAGCTGCTCCATGATAAAAAAAATCAAAACAATATGGTAAATAAAAAACTCTATCGATGTGATGTTTGTGAAAAAATGTTTAGCCGAAAGGGAAGTTTGAAAAGACACATGTTGATTCACACTAATGAGAAACCCCATAGCTGTGATGTTTGCGAGAAAAGATTTAAATGGGCAGCATCTTTGAAGGGACACTTGTTGAATCATACTAATGAAAACCCTCATCGATGTGAAGTTTGTGAAAAGACATTTGCGAAATCTGGACACTTAAAAACTCATATGTTGACTCACACCAAAAATAAACCTCATGGATGTGAAATTTGTGAAAAAAAGTTTCGCCAAAAGGGAAGTTTGAAAAGACACATGTTGATTCACACTAATGAGAAACCCCATAGCTGTGATGTTTGCGAGAGAAGATTTAAATGGGCAGCATCTTTAAAGGGACACTTGTTGAATCATACTAATGAAAACCCTCATCGATGTGAAGTTTGTGAAAAGACATTTGCGAAATCTGGACACTTAAAAACTCATATGTTGACTCACACCAAAGATAAACCTCATCGATGTAATGTTTGTGAAAAAGGATTTGCTCAAAGAGGAAATTTGAATGTACACATGTTTATTCACACCAGTGATAAACCTAACAGATGTAATGTTTGGGATAAACGCTCTAACCGTAATGGAGCTTTGAAAAGGCACATGTTGACTCACACGGATGCAAAACCTGTTGAATGTAATGTTTGTGAAAAAAGAATTACCCGAAGTGAAAATTTAAAAACACACATGTTGACTCACACCAACGAGAAACCTTATCACTGTGTTATTTGTAATCAACGCTTTCATCAAAATGGAACTTTGAAAAGACACATGTTGACTCACACTGGTACCAAACGTCATCGATGTAGTGTTTGTGAAAAAAGATTTAACCTGATTGAACATTTGGAAACACACATGTTGCTTCACACTGGTGAGAAACCTTATCATTGTGTAGTCTGTGATAAACGCTTTTGCCAAAATGCACATTTGAAAAACACATTTTGACTCACACTGGTAAGAAATAATGTGATGTATGTGAAAAAAGTTTTAACTGGATTGAACATGTTCACAACAGCGAGAAACCAAGTTGATGTCATCTTTGAGCAAAGTGGAACATTCAAAATCAACATTTTGACACGTACTAGTACAAATGCCATTAATTTGATGTTTGTGTTTGCTAAAAAACGCCTTGCACAAAGTGGACTTTTGAAAACCCGCATGCTGACCCCCATTAAAGGACTTTACAGATATTATAATGTTTGTATTGGCTTGCGCCAACCAGCAACTCAATCAAGGAAAGATGTGTTTTAAAATTGTTTAGCATCAGTGGACATTTGAATATATGTGGTGGTGTGATAATTGTGCAAAAAGTTTTCCTTTTTTTGATTTTTGCATTACCACGTCTCAAATATTGTTGGGCAGTCTTGCAAAATGATTTGATTAATGCAAATGCATAACAATTTCTTGTCGTTATTCGCTTAAAGTGGATTTTGGGTTTGAACTGTATTAAACAACTTTAACTGTGCAGAAACACTAAGTAAATCTACAGCATAAAATTTATTTCAAAACGGCAACTGTTTAGGTATTGTACAATAAAGGATTTTTCATCGTATTATGCGAGTTTACTTTCAAAGGAAGAAAGAAGAATGAATCGAGTTGAGTTGGTTTGCATGGTAAGAAACAAAACATAGCGATCAAGTTATAACAAACAATCACCAAGTCGGGAATAGCTGCGAAACGTTGAAAATCCGAATGACTAAAATCCAACGCTTAAGTCGTCAATGAGTCAAAGCCTTTTAACCGGGGAAGCCTTTAAATTTACACTACAAAGGTCAAGCAACCTGTCAAGAATTTGGTTTTGCAAAGATTTTGCTGTATTTTTATAAAAGCGTGATGCAAATAAATGATATGTAAAAAAACAGAATTGGTAAGACATGGCTTTGTTACTTGTTACGCGACAAACCGGAGTGACCTAATCTGGCTTAGTGTGAAAACCACGTGGAGTGTATTTTGTCTTTGAAAGCAGTCAACCGACAAACGAGACAAAAAATGTTAATTTCTCAAGGCATATGCAGTAATGTAAAGATGCTACCATTGTGCCTTGTTTTTAACTCAGAAAGCTTTAGTGTCATTTTTAAGTTATGGTTTGGAGCTTACCCGATATTTAGATTTTTCACAGGGTTTGAACCCAGGACGCTGCCGGAGATGAATCCCCATCGAGCATTTTTTATGTCTAAATGTAGGTCCGACACGCTGAACCATTCTGCCAATTTCAGGCCGCCCTTATTTAGATTGAAAGTCTATAGATATTTGAAAACAGCTGCTATACGTCACTTAGCGATCATTAAAATAAAACTGTTTTGGCCGCTAGATTATGCAGCGTAGGAAGGTCTGCACTAATGAAATGCTACACTGCTGTACACACAAAGGGATGGAGATGAAATATTAAACTGCATATTACTGTGTGCCAGACATCATACTTAGCATTGCTAATGTTACGACACCAAACCTAGTGTGTCCAGATTTGTTCCATGAATTCAGTACGGTTATACGATTGTTTTGTGTCAAGATAACGAGATTGTATGTACGCTCACCGTAACAAATCACGTGGCGTTTTGATTCCTTTTGGGCAGTGGTTTTCAACCTGTGGTTGTAACGTAAAAGACCTAACATTCGCATTGACGTCATAAGTAAGAGCGGACGTGACTTGCAGATTATCCAATCCTACTCCAAGTGTTCAAATGCGTGAGACGGAGTAAAGTCCTTATAATTGCTAATTGATGTGTGGACACAGGATGGAAATGTTTTGTGCCCCCAGGCCATTTTAATAAGCCCCTGGTTATCAAGAGTTAATGAATAGGCCGTAGGGAAGACACCGTGACGGTGGCTTGAGCGAACAACGCTTGGGCTGTTGTTACGCTGGTACAACTAGTCGAAAGGTACCAGCTACAATCGGAAATAAAAAAGCAGCGACTTTTTGACTACGGCAAATATGAATGTAGCAAATGTGACAACGATTTTTTATCATGGATCAAA
This sequence comes from Phallusia mammillata, assembly GCF_965637545.1. Taxonomy (NCBI): domain Eukaryota; kingdom Metazoa; phylum Chordata; class Ascidiacea; order Phlebobranchia; family Ascidiidae; genus Phallusia; species Phallusia mammillata. The sequence goes on along the minus strand of NC_137254.1, from coordinate 10,333,181 downwards.
TAGAAATCCCATCAAACAATATGCCAAAAAAAGACAGTGCCGGAATTTCGAATCGACGTTTCCGATGACGACCAACATTCTCAAAAAAAATGTTCCACTAAGTCCCGCTGCAAAAAAATAGTTAAACTTTCACTGTATTTTTTTTGCTGCGTAGGCCTATATCTAACAAAACGTACTGGCCACTTTTCTAATGATCCTGCATAATCGAAATTTGGCTTATTATTTACAAAATTTATGCGAGTAAAACGATACAGAAACACACATTTTAACAATTTAAACACACAAGACAAGCTTAAAGCGTACTTTAGTCTTGAAATTTGACTCAAATAGCATATTTTTTAAAACAAATGGATCGAAGAGAGAGAACACATAGTGAAACAACAAATTTAACAACATTTAACTCAAAATATAAGTTTCCTAAATTAGCATGATTTTGACAAAAACAAATCTGAGTAGGCAAAAATACAAAACAAAATTGTCAATATCTAATAGCAATGCGACTAGCCACTCTTAATATTGTACGCTAGAGTCACAATTTACTTTAATCAGCTTCATTTTGCAACACAAATATATCATTATAATTTACAATACAGAAACAACAAATTTAACAATATCTAACACAAAAGACCAACAACTTCAATAGTAAAAGTCGATTTTTACTTTGTTTGGAATTTGGTTCTCTTAAAATTAGTCGTAAACAAGAAATACACAAAATGGTCCGGTTTATCAGCAAGTTAGTATGTTTGCATTACAATTCATATTGCCATGCTACTCAACAATCTCAATCACTGTCCTCTGCATCGGGGTTGTATCTCACAGCTAATTCCGATGAACGACCTGCAAATGCCTGCAGAGATGCACATTTTCCAGCCACCCATTTCTTGACTTTGATAAAATGATCTTCTATTGCTTTGGAGTATAGCAAGGGATTAAGAGCGCTGTTGATTGGAAGTAACAGACAAGCGCTCAACACATAAGCATCTGGTGGCATCTTGATTCCTCCAACACTCAAATATCCCATGACACAAACTGGAATCCAGCAGCAGAAGTCGGTTACGATCAACCTCGAGATCCTCTTCTGCATCTTGGAGCTTACATCAGTGATTCTGGATCCTTTCATGCGATTGCTTTGTTTGTAGATAAGAACATATGCAATCACCATGTAGATGAACATGAGGAAGTTAGTCGTAATAAGAAGTGTTGAATATTCCCAAGCGAATTCACTGGTTGTGGCAAACAAGCGTGGCATGCAGACACTTGTTTCTCCATAATATCCAAATTCTCCCTTGGGTGGATTAAGAGAAAATGCCTCAGAGATGGTTTGTTTAACGGAGAACCAATTCTGTGGTTTGACTTTGGCAATTCTTTTCGCCAGAAGTGTCATGCTTTCTCGGGAAACAAAATCGGTTCCAAAAATGTTGTTCGGAAACCAAACATCAGTTGTAAAGTATCCGGAAGTGGATTCAAGTAACGGTATTGTTGCCAAGGCAATAGATGTAATCCAGCAAATCAGTTCAGCAACTACAATTTTACTGACCCCTACACTTCGAATAATGAATGGTTTAAAGGCTGATACAAGGCGAAAAGTGGTCATTGCTGTCATAGTAAATGCTGATGCTTCAGAGGACACAATTGCAAGTGCTCCAAGTCCTGAACAAAAACGACTTGATCTCCATTCTTTATCGTGCAAACAATACGACCCAGAAAATTGAGTTGCTTGTAAAATAATTGCAAACAGGTAAACGCCCATGAGGAAATCAGAGAGACTAAGGTTCAGTATAAAAACACTGGTGTTGATAAACACGTTTTGCTTTCTGTCTGCTTTCCATAAGCTGTGAGCGGTTGCAACAAAAACAAACGTATTTCCTACCATAGCTAACACAGATGTTATCCAGAAAATTGCTTTATATACTGGATTGGCAATCATTTCATTGACATCTGCAAACGCGTCCCAGGCCAAGTTCACACATTCATCACTTCCGTCCGAACAATCCTGAATTCCATTTTGTACCAGTTTCCATTCCACTGACAAAGGCTGTTTGTTTGTGCAATAAAACCTTACTTTTTCACAACTGCATTTTTCTTCATCAGATTCATTGTCACAATCGATAATTCCGTCACAAACAGTCTTTCTGTCAATGGAAATCTTAGCTTTGTTTTTGCAGTAAAATCGGGAACTATGACAACGTTCTGTAAATTCGTCTGAGCCGTCGTCGCAATCGACTTTTCCATCGCACACTTGATTTAAATGTATGTTAATTTCTTGTTTCGCGAAGCAATCAAACATATTTGGACAACCTACTTCACCACGTAACCACATACCATCACGAACTATTCCAGTACATCGTCCTGTACGACTAACTTTGTGGCAATTTGCGTTATCTGTTAAACAACGAGGCTGTTCCGAGTTTTTCTCGTAAAAGTAGTATTTTTTGTGGTCTGAGCAGAAGGTGCTATTGGCACCTGCTGTATGATTAAATTGGCAAGCACTTTTTATTTCGTCACACAGGCTTTGATCTGGACATAAACATTCGTCTGACATATCAAAGCAATCTACTATGCCATCACAAACTTGCTTGGGTGATATAATAAGTTTTTTGTCCAAACATTGAAAGCACCTAAACTGTCCGTTTATAAAGCAAATATCTGATTTGTCAGAACATTGAGCAAACGAATCGTAGATGTTTGCCTGAGGTAAAACACAAACACCTTGTCTCGATGATCCAGAGCATTTAAATCCAATTCCTCTCTTAATTTCGTCGCTGTTGTCACTACAATTACTTACAGAATTACAAAAGTCATCGATGGTTACGATTTGCCGATTTTCACACAAAAACAAATCCCAGCAAAAATTTGGAGCCGTTTCACATGTTGTTGAGACACAAATTGCTTTTTCGGCTTTGCACCTGTTGCTGTCAACACAGAATGGTTGAATTACTGCAGAGCACTTTGCTGGAACTGCGGAATGTACAAGATACTTGGCAAGTTGTTCACTCTCACAAGTTGTGGCAAACATTGTACAAGACTCACATGTAAAGTTGGAAAATAAACAAAGTTCGTCACTCTTATCAGAGCAATCAGTAATGTTGTCACCTAACCATTTAAACGGTATGCATCTTCCTGTTGATGGGCAATGTTTGCGACCAGGATCACATGGACATCTTGCATAAACTCCAGAGCAGTTACATGCGTAATGTGTCTCGTCACTGTCGTCAAAACAGTCACGATTTCCATTGCAAATCTCAGATCGGTCAATACAACTTCCTTCCGAACTAATATTGCATTGTTTCGAAGAAACACAGGAGCATTGGAACTGATGAACAGGACATGTGCAGTTAACCTCATCACTCCAATCTCCACAATTATTCTTTCCATTACACCGTTCGTTTTTGTTAATGCATCCATTTCGAGTAGTACAGTTGTTCGTTTTGAAACAAGAACATTCAAAGTAGTTAGCTGGGCAAGTGCAATTAATTTCATCGCTCCAGTCACCGCAGTTATTCTGCCCATTGCATTGTTCGTCCATCCTAATGCAACCAACACTTGATGTGCAGTTTTTCGATTTGTAACAAGGACATTCAAACGTATGAGGTGGGCAATTGCAGTTAATTTCGTCACTCCAGTCTCCGCAATCATTTTGCCCATTGCAAACAATTTGTGTGTCCTGACAAGCATTTTCAACAGTGCAGTTGCTGGTTTTGTAGCAAGCGCATTCGAAGGTTTCAGCTGAGCAAGAGCAGTTCACTTCATCACTCCAATCACTACAATCATTCCGCCCATTACAAAGCCAAAAGTCGCCTAAGCATTTACCTTGGCCTGAACAGTTGTTTGTTTTCAAACAGTCACATTCAAACTCATCAGCTGGGCAACTGCAATTAACTTCATCGCTCCCATCAGGGCAATCAACCAAGCCATTGCACGGATAATGTACACAACCAACCACACCATTGCAAGTAGTGTTAAAACAGTGGCACTGAAAACCGGAAGGACAATAATCACCGAATTCGTCACTATAATCCCCACAGTCGTTGCCCCAGTTGTTTACCTTCTTCATCTCAATGCATCCTGGTTTGTCACCGCACACACCAAACTTGTGACAAGCACATTCGAACATGGGAGCAGGGCAGGCACAGTTGGGACCACGGTACGGTTTCTCGCACACCGAAAGATTTTCAGGTTCTGAACATAAAAATGCGAAGAGTTTTAGTTGTAACAAGCAATTTAAAAAAAATGTTGGCGTTATGGCATAAAATATACACATACTCGACTTCGTCTACGGCAAACGGGCACAAATCAAGCATTGCAAGTAAGGCGCCTTTATGAAGTTGATTGTGTTTTAACCATTTCGTAAAACGACTAAATTTTATCCATAGTAAGGTATATTTGTTGTTTATTTCTTAACATTCGAGCCTTATCCAAATACAAATTATAGTACCCCGGCCTATCGAAGTCGTTATACCAAATCAAGCGGTCATCAAGCATTCCCATGTGGCAAAAAAGGGATTAGAACTTTCTACAAGAGCGTTTCTGTGGTTCGCGCTTTACCAACTAAGCTACACAGGCTCAGTCTCAATTGTAATTCGTCGAAGCCGAATGTGGGGTTCGTGTGAGTTCTTAAAAGGTCATGTGAATGCTACTCTTCGTTGACTACATTAATGATTTATTTGGTTGTCAGGGGCAGAAATGTTTCAAACAGTCTTATTCAATTGGAATCGTAATTAAAGAGAAAACACCAATTAACGCTAAATTACAAAGGAATTTTATTAGTCAGGAAGAACTTGTTAGTTAGGAAGAACTTATACTTTGGCATATGTGGGAATGCTTGGTGACTGAGGTGGGACCCATAACATCATACCTCACGGCAGATCCACATTTGACTAATTTCTAATAGGTGGCGCAAAGACCTGAAATATTTATTTCGCAGCTAAAAAGGAATTCGGTTAGGATGCAAATTTTTGAAAATTTCACATGAAAAATTAAGTTATATTATTAAATTTTGAATGTTAATACCATACCCCGACCTTAATGACCCTAACCGTGAGCATTTTTATAGATATGTCGTTTTATTTGGCACAAATGCTCTCTACGCCATCTATCAAAAATTGGCCAAATGTAGGTTTGCCACGAGGTATAGTGTTCGTAGATTTGCCGGTGATCGGCTGATTCGATATGGCACGTTTTGTGAGCCTGACGTAGCATGATTTACAAGTCAGGAAAAAACTGACATTTATACCCACACAAGCTTTTAAACACAAATATTTCATTTATAGTTTATCGAAGTAACTTCAATGAAATAAGTAGCTACGTACATGTTCCATCTTTAAATGTGTGATTTATAAGTTTCTTTTTCTGTTACATAATTTGAATATGAACCTCCTGTGCTCATCTTTTCTAAGTTCACAATTACCATATGGAGGTCGTACTAGGCTACATTTCCATGCGATATTTCTGCTTAAAATTTGCATGCGTGACTTTCATGGCATTTTAACACTTAAAAAAGCGTAGTAAAATTCGGAAGTCGGACCCTACATGCCGTATTTAAAAAAGTGTGGGTGATAGGCATTAATATGGAAGGAAAAACATTTACGGCAAAACCGCATATCAATTTAATACAATACTAAAAATAGACTGTAAACTTTCATAATTCTATGCCCATCCACCGATTATAAATAATATTATACTTGCACATTTGTTTCATATGCTATTTTTGTTATTAAAAAAGTACTGAATATGCTTAAAACTATAGTAACAGATATTTACAGTGGATGAAATGCTTACTAAACTTGGTGTGTTATAGTCTCCATCGCTTATACAGAGTCTGTCGTGACTTATGATATAGTATACCACACACTGTACACAAAGCTTTTACAATACTATTAAGACAAACTTACTTGTATAAGGTTTAGGAGCTAGACTTAGATCTTCACCCTGACATTCACCTTGCACGCATCCAATAAAAATCAACATAAACAATAACCTCAACATCTTTACGATCTCTATGTATAAACAAGGCTCCGATTAAATCAAAATAATTATGATAAAAAACATTTTTTTTAATTACATTGCTCGTATAAAACAACTTATTTTTAAGTATCAGTTAATTGCGGCCAACGTATGTTGCAGCATAGAAACACAACTCTGAAACTACGAAACACATATTGTTCTCAACGGCCAAAATATTTGCTGCTTTAGGGTCATGTGCCAGTTCCTAATATGTAACTCGTGACGTGACATTCCTAATATGTAACCCGAAACGATGACGTAACGCAGCATACGTGATAGATTTAAATAGATTTATTTTATTCTTAGGCGAAATAGGGCTTTGTTATTTAACATAGAATTTTTAATTCAATGTTTTATTTATCACGCTTTGAAGTTTAAACAATTGCATAACTAAAATAAAACGAACGTAGTAACTGGGCGACCGGGTCAGTGAGAGCCAAACATTGGCCATCGAGTCACTTGACCCGAAACAAAGTAGAATCAAAAAATCGAATTTAATGGCTTTTCAGCAATTAATTGTCCTGATATCGTATTTAATATTTTATCAGTCATGTTATCAATACAAGAACGTGTATTCATTTGCAAATCTGCAAACATTAGTTTGTATATCAACTGTTATTATTAGCTGTGTGATAGAGCGAGTGTTTCCACATAGCAAATATGCAGTAGACCACAAATGAACACTATTTTTCTAACGGTTTCTCTTACTAATATAACATATAAACTTACTATTTCATATAATTATCTATTTTCGAAAAAGAGGATTATGTGAACTAAGCTCAAGGAAACGACATAGCGTTAGGTGTGTTCCTGAAAAGTTTCGGGAAAAATTACATGCATCAAAGTAAAAGAGGTAGTTATGTAAAATTTTCGCTGCTCAACTAAATTTCTGTGCTGTTAGTTAAAACCGACTACACAGCAAGACTTAAACCTTGTTGTTGGGTCAAATACGACTCTTTTATATTGTAAGCGCTAATTTTATGCACACATTATTTACATATTCTTCCTGTAGCCTTTCATACGTATTGGAGATCAACTTAATACGAACCCGATTTGTAGAGCTAAAAATGCACAAACTTGCATCAACAGGATGTTCAATTTGAATACCGAGTGCATACAAAGTTGGCCTAAAGGACATTGCTATACTACAACTGCCCAGTACAAATCGACGCTATGAATGCTATAATTAACGTTAAACGAATCATTGTGCCAAATGTTGTGTTAAACAAATGCTTACACAATCTTAAAAATGTGCAGTGTTAAAAAAGCCTGACTGACAATATATGTAAAGTTTTTAAATTTGTAAATCCATAAAGATGATAAATTTGTAATGTCATAATATAAACGCAAATTACGAGCAAACATTGTATTGTATAAAAAATGAAATTGCTGAGATTTCAGATTTGTGTATTTCTACATCTGGATTTTGTATATCCTTTTGGTTTCTGTTAAAGATTTTGTTAGGCCACTATTCTGTAAGATTTAACCTTAATTGCAAAAGTTTTCATAAACAAATATTAACAAATGTGTTTCTGCCCATTTTTAATGTACAATTAATATTGCATTTATTTAGCAACAAAACGTTATAATTTGATTAGGTGAAGTTACGCCAGGCACATTAAAGGCGTTATAGCGAATCAAGCCGGTCTCCCAAGCATTCTAATACGGCAAGGCCATTTAAAGAGGCATAATATGGAATATCGAGAGTCTGACTTATTTCGGTATAACGCCTTCAATTGGCCTGGCGTACTATGATATACAAATAGGTATACTACATGAACGCTTGAGAACCGATGATCCCAGTGTGTGTGTGTTTTTTCATCTACTTTATGGGAACTTTTAAGTGCATATGATATGAGGTCGTAAACAAAAACAAATAAAGGTACCAAGCGATCTTCTGTCTGATAATTTTAAACCGCTAGAGCGTTGTTTTCAAAGACGATCTGAAAGAGTAAAGCAAGTAATACAATGAGGGCAGGAACTTGGCCGAATGGTCCGGCGCGCCTGACCCATACACAGACATAAAAAACCTGTTCGGGATTCGTCCCCGGGAGAGTCCTGGGTTCGAACCCCGCGATAAAATAATAACACAATGGGCCCCACATTTAAATAGGCGATAGTTTGCGCAAAGAGAAGAATAATTAATTTTGCTGCTTAAGAGGGGTAGTGTTGAAGTAAGTTTTTTTTTTAAATTAGGTGTTTTACTTGTAATTCTTATTTAAATAAAAATTATATTAGCTAATTTTTTATATTTTTGTTGATATTTCCAGCCCTAACTGTCAGCATTTTTTGAGATCTATTTTTTTTAAGTAGGCGTTTGTGCTCTTTTCGTCACCTAACGAACATTAGCTAAATGTGGGGCTGCTGTGAGGTGTTAATAGATGTTCTATCTGAAAGTTAGTTCAATAAACGAACTCAAATCTTTGGATAAAATGTTGAGAGTCTGATTTTGTTTTCTGTCAATTAACTATTATTAAAATGACAATTAGGCCTAACAATGAAGGCTTTTTGTAACCATTGATTATTATCAAAGCTATTTGTGTGAAATTAATCATTTAGGGATTTCCATAGCATGCCTGCAGAACCCCGTTAAAGATTTGAAAGGGCATCCAACCTATCCAACGGTATCCAAAATCAACATCCTGTTTACGTAGCATTTTGTCCAAAAACAGGGTTCAAATAAAGTTGATGCCCTTTTATTCGAGTATCTAGCCTACGGGAGGAGTATTTTAATTATCTGCGAGTACAATTAGCGCTTGCACATATGGAGACGAAAAATCGAAGTAAGCACTCTTCATAGAACAATTTGTGTAAGTATGACGTTGATGCGATGACGTCATTATGTTCATATCAATAACTATTAACTAAAACAGGGGAAGGCAACCTTTTTTGCACTGCGGACCGGTTTTAAAACAAAATTTACCGCGGACCGGTCTTCAAAAAACTACAAATATATAGCTACAAAAACGCTTAAATTAGTTTATATGTGCCACGTGTTTGGTGTGTGACGAACAATATGTTGGCCAAACAAAAAATAAGTTTTCGACCCGATGGAATTCACATCGAGCTGTTTGGCGGACGTCCGACATAAGTGCAGGGGGTGACCGCGCGGCCCTTCTTCAGCACTACCACAATAAACATTTCCGACTTTTCCAAAAAAAGTTAGACATTGCACAATGTTATAATGTGGTTTTTGTAGAGGAACCTCGGACAGAAAAATTGGACGTTTGTGAAAACAAATAAATGTTCAAGCGATGGTCCTTCCGGCTGTTCGGTAACTGTAATCGCTTTGTTGCTACAATCGTGTTTGTTTTTTTCGTTTTGCGCCCTTATCGTTTCCTCGCCTTTTTTTCGTGGTTTTTATCAGCGCCATACTTGCCGGTCCGCATTTGCAGTCCTGTAAGACAGAGGAAAGACTTTTTGCGGTTGATCTGGGGGTGTGTGTTTTTTGAATTTTTTGCTTTTATCCCGCTTTTTAGTTTGTTTTTAGACACTGATGATGCTTTTTATAGCGAAATGCATTTGTTTTCATAAAACAATAAAATATAGCGACAGATTTAGTGGTTTTTCACACTGAATTTTCTTTTTTGAAGTTATGTGCTGAAAAGCTCAAAAAGCGTAGGATATTGTGGTAAACTTTTAGAATTGTGTTATTTTTAGTTTTCGAGATATCTCATTGTGCGGTGGTATCAGACTGGTTTTGACACATGCTATCATCTTTTCTAGATTGTATTTTTTATGCTAAGCCCATATAACATATTGTTCAAGCTCAAACCTGGAAGAATTCGGTATAATGCTTTCAATAGGCCTGGTGTAATATGATTTAGAAATGAGTGTGACGTAATCGCTGGTCTGCATAAACGTTTCAGGACTAATCCAAGGTATGAATTTTCCTCCATCTTAACTGCCCTGAAATGAGTTTGAGGTATATTTCAAAGCGACAGTTCGAAAAAAGATGCCACGACGTTTTCTCAACCGAAACTTTGTCATATTGATGATTACGGAAGTAGGGTGATAAAAATGTCGTAATCATCAATAGTTTTTTGATAAAGTTTCGGGTGATCAAAAATGGAGTGATCAAAAGTTACCCAACCAGGAAAACATTGCCTAATGTTGGTCACGGCTTTGCTTTATGCCACAAAATGGATTGACCATAAAGACTTCATTCAGCATCAATGAATAACATTTTGTGTATTTTTGAACACATCGCTGAGAATATACTCATTAGGTTTTCCAGATTTTTGCAAATGACGATCATACCTTTTCAACGATAGTTGCAAATCCAAAGCTTTTACGAAATTCCGGACGGTTTTAATACCTATCTTTAGCGACACCAGAGTTGCGTTACAATGCATTTTACAACAAACAAACAAACAAACAGTGCTATTGTTGATAAAATATTAGAACGCGTTGTTTGGCATAAATGTACTCGCAGGATGCGTCGCACATCAAAAGCAACATAGGCGACAATTATAATGTGTACCTTTTTTAACCCAACAAAAAGAACTGTGAAATCTACCTAAAGGACATTTATTTCCGGACACAGCTTTTACACCCAATTTCCGGACATGTCCGGGAAGTTGAGGACGTCTGGTAACCCTGACTTAGATATACACTACGATTTAAATACAATACATAACATACAGTTCTCAAAATGTTTGATGTTAGGTTTTTCAGCTGCAGAAAAAATTGTAACGCCGTTAGCGGTTATATAGACTCTATATTATAGAGCAATGTTTGATACGCAATTTGACTGTTTGAGTGCTATTGGATGACAAGCCAAAATATTGGTCTATTTTTTTGAAAAAAAAACGCTGTAATCTGTTACGGAATTATTTCGGCAGCTTTGGGAATTCGGTTAAGAGATCTTTCCAGTGGCGATATTAAACTCCAATCAACCCCTTAAGCCTAATTCTGTATCTTTAAAACCAAAACTGCCTCCCTAATTCGGAAACGGCCCGAACCCTGCAATAACGGCTCACCACTAAGCCAAAGAGAGACCACAAACTGGTTTCACTAATGGGCGCCTTGTTTAAATACAACGATAAAAAGCCTTCACGTACATAAAACAACTCCGAATTCGACAAGTTTCACTACAAGTCAACGCCAGCAATACACGACATAAAACAACACGGTGTTACTCGCACGGCGCCCAGAGGAAGACTGACCATGCTTTCTTCTCAAACACGTTTCACCACACCAATCACGTTGATTAACAAATCACGTGATTCCCAGAGGCACATCCGGGTATCGCAGAACCAACAAGGGTGAACACGCATACGGCACATATGAGGCGAACGTATAAAACACAGAAAAAGCATCATGTGTAACGAGAACCAGTGAAGATGTACTGTGTGGTGAGAATAATGCGCAAAACATTTAAGTGAAGAAATGAGTGGCGGAACATGACAACGAATAAACAAAACAATTAGGTGAAGAAATGAGTGGCGAAACATAACAACGATTAAACAAAACAATTAAGTGAATAAATGAGTGACGAAACATAACAACGATTATACAGACTAAACAATAGTGAAACACAGGATAATAAACTGTAAAGAATGTTATGTGCATGAAGGTGTGTAATAATCCGAACGAATATAACAAAGTAACGTGAAAGAATAAGTGAAAATACGTGTGTGAAGGTAAAATAATCAAAAGATGCGTCATAAACAGAACGTGATTAAAATTCGCCACAAATCTACGCTTTCGCTTCTATGACAAATTTATATCAGTTTTCCGGTCACCCTAAAATATGTGTAGTTAAACACAAAAAAATAAAATCAATCGCTGAAAACAAAAAATAAAAGCTTACTTTCACAAATCACCTGTTGGATTGGTTAAATTTCCCTGCAAATATAATCACATAAAAGTTTACACTTATAGTGTTTCGTTACAATAGAACAAAAAGTAACACAAATTCAGACTCAGACAAGTAAGCCGATGCATATGTATAAAAATGAGTAAAAAACTGATAACGTAAAATCTATAATAGTGCAACAATACGAGAAACATAAATAAAATACTTAGAGGTAAGTAGAAATTAAAATTTGTCTTATGTAATTGTAAAAAATGGTCTTAATATCAGTCGACCTGTTGCTTTGTGATAACTCTCATCCGCGACAAAAAGCAAATGTAAATGCCTTTTTCGTGTTACCTTTGTGTTAAGACACAGCGCTAGTAATTATAAAGGGCTGATACACAACGCTACATACATTTGCTTGTTCTGTTGTGTTGCGTGTCACCATTCCAGTATAGTGCTGCTTACAGTACATGGTTGTAAGTAGCTTGTATTCAGTGTATACGCAATTTAATTTAGAAAGTTCTTCTTTGCTTTATGTTGTTGTCGTCAATACAAAATGTTTCAAGTAAGGGCTTTGTATTTGTTCTTGTCAGGATTGATTGTCGCAATTTCAGCTTGCAGCAAACGTAAGTGCTTTAATTTGTTTATTAAGCTAAGTTTACAGTGTAAACTCTAGATCAGTGTTTGTATCAACCCAAGGTTTGGCAACCCCCTTTCTCCTATTTTGGAATTTTGATAGTAAAGTAAACGTGAAGGGTGTTTTTCAAACCCATGTGAAAAAATTTCTAAAACATATTCACCTCGTAAGTAAGTCAAACTTATCCGTTGGGTTATAATTTACACCGGTTAAGAGCAGCTGCCTAACAGTTATCTTTGTTTATGAAACAATATTCAATAGTGAGCTGCATAGATTGCATACTGTTTCGACCTATTAGGTAACTTCACTGCAGTTGGTGACTATAGATGACACTGAGCCAAAATCACTTTGATTCCTAAATAGTTGTTTAGATTGTGTAAACCAGTTCTCCTGTCGTTTATGCCTAGTTCTGGCACAGAACAGGTTGGTAGGGCACGGCTGTTCAGTCTCCCATCAAACTGGAGTGTCCTAGTTCACTAGACTTATCTCTTGTCACCAGTTGTACCGATGAAACGTTACAGTTCCAAACAGTGTTCACTGTGCGCAGTTTATCATGTAATGACTTGATTTTGTATTAAAATGTAAAGTAGAATATATATTTTTTGATTTGCATGAATAAACTTAGGTGTCTATGAATACAGGCACACCCCTTCCATCTACTTCATCAAATTCTCTGCCTCTCGAAACAGAGTGTTGGCAAGTAACAAGCTACACACGATGCATCGGTAAAACTAACGTTAAAAACAAAAAAGTAACATTCATTCAAAGTATTTTTTATATGTCCTCATTACTTTTGATTTTTCTTAAGTATGTTTACTTTTTCTATCGTGAAGTTATTAATCTAAGTTTCACATAATCTAAAAAGTTCGTCACAGTAATATACTGCTGCAGTTATCTTTTTTGTAGCATACTGTTAGGGCAGTATTATGCTAAAATAATTAGTTGAAATAAGAGTAACAGTAATTCAAATAAGTTTTAATTTACCCTATTCAAAATTTGTTTTGTCTTTGATACATATTATGTTTCTCTTTCGATTTTAGTGTGCAGAGATGATTCAATGAAGATCACTTGTCCTGCTAGTGGGAATATTCAAGTTCTATCGGCTCTTTATGGACGAGTCCAACCTCCCGAGCAGTAATTAAATCTTGTATTTGAATTTGTACCAGTTTTTCTAACCAAGTAAAAATACTTCGATAGTCTGAGTCGGTCACGCTGTATGGACCGACAAATATGTACGTACCTAATAAGAAGAGCAGAGGTTCAGGATTGTTAGGAATTTTAAACCATAGCTATATCAAAACAACGTCCATCCTATCTACCTCAAAACAACAACAGATTAAACTCACAATGATCGACCACTACTCCTTATCCCCTTGCCTGGTCACGTTTCGTTTAGTTTTGGGTTTGTTTGTGTGTTTGCAAAATTTAGTTTAGGTGTAGATGATACTAATAATCAGAAACACAACTTGCTTTCTGAAAAACGCTTCTTTCCGTTTTGGTGCAGTTCTTTCCTCCTGAAAAAATCTTTTTAGGTAATTTTTAGGTCTTTTACATGTCCTTAGAAAAAAGTGTGCATAAATACGTAAAAAACGAATTTGCACTATGGGGTAAATGTTGTTGTATAAGTTCTGCTTATGACAGAAATTCGTTTGTTTAAGTTTGTGTTTTGTTTAAGAATTTGTGGAGGTCCGGCAGTACATACAAGCTGCAATGGATCTCAGGGAGTTTCAAAGATCATGAGTTTGTGTCAAAACAAACCTTACTGCTCCATCCCAAAGTTTCCCAAAGACCATGGATTCAATGGCCCGGATCCATGTCCTAATACAGACAAATATGTCGAGATAAACTTCACGTGTTCAGTTCCAAAATGTAAGTGGCTCAGGCTATTTTTTAACCCCAAATAGTCATGTATTGTATGGTAGTTGGAAGGCAATATGCGGTTGTAAGATGCTACCGCCTGTAATGTGCATCAAAAATGTTGCAGTCAATTTCCCAAAATCTGTGAAGAATTGCATGAGCCGAAAACTGTTGCAATTTGATGAAAAATGAAAATGAAAGTTTTCTTGCATTTTAGAGTGGATTATATTTCTTTTAACAATATACCCCTAATCCAGACAATTAAACCGTTAATTTTTAGGTGACGTTTCGTCTACTTACAAACAAATATTTTTGAGTAGATTTACCATGATTTACTACCTTTTTTAAGTAATATAAAAGGAAACTTTGTCCCAAGACAAGCCTCGTGAAAATTTCGTTTTATAGCTTAAAAGTTGATATCAAATAAGATTTTTTTTTGCAAAATGGGCACATGATAAAATGCGATAGGTTTTACCAGTTGATCATGTAAATTATTCGTGTTATTTAGCTATAAACGCATAGTCGTGTTTTGCAGACGCGTTACCATTGCAAACAGGTCGAGTCGATGAAATTGAAAACAAGATCGAAGAAGTGGCACAAATTCACCCCGAAACCAAAGGCACAACCTACAACCTTGGAAATGCTGAACTTCATATAGCAGTTATAAAAATAGCGGATGAGGCATACAACTCCATACTTAAACTGGGATCATCTCACATCGACTTCACACTCCAAACTAATAACGATAGTCGAATCGTTGCTACTGTGTTTGTCTATAACATAAACGAAACGAAAACAGCAGAGGAAAAACGTATTAACCCGAGTTCTCTCGCTGTAACCCGGTACATAGCTGCAGAAAACACAACCTTTAGTGTAATAAATGGCTGGGACGCCGATAGCTTCCTGCGTTCATCCAATGACACAGCGGGTAACGATCAACTACAAGGAAGCGCAAACCTTGTCGTAACCCCAGCGTCGTCTAAATCGGTCTGCCAGCAAGTTGAAGAAGAAACAGAAAATTCAACCAATCTGATGATTAGAAAACTGGAACATATATGTCTTTTCGTCGACCGGCTATCGAAGAAGTACTCTGACGTGGGCTGCGTCACAAGCATTGATGACGTAACAGGTGACGTCACTTGCATGTGCAATCACCTCACTATTTTTACCGTGCTTCTGGCTGTGGAAACCATTGCAATACCTAAAGGTGTCAAGGTACACAAATATACTGGTTTAGTGTAGAACTAGTTTTACTTAAAACTTGTGGTTGTATTTTCAGATAACATCTTACACAACAGAGGCAGCATCTATAGCATTTCTCATTGCCACCATAGTCATACTCTGCATACATCAGCGAAACGACGATCGGACTCCCGTTCAAATCAGTTTGTCAGTGGCTCTCCTGCTTTTTCACGTGGTCAACATATCACATGAACTCGCGGTTTCACATGAGATCTCATGCATGATTTTCACTGTGACCGTGCATTACCTCTTGCTGTGTGTTGGTAAGCATGCAGGCTTTAAACGAAAAACAGTTAAAATCGGAGTCATAACCTAGATTTCTTTTGCAGGAATGTGGTTCCTTATCGAAGGAGCTCGTCTGTTGATGGCCATCTCCCATCCATATGCATTTGAGGCACAGGATCCCCAACAGCGTGTTAAGGTTTTCATGGCCGTTGGTTGGGTCGTCCCAGCTCTTATAGTGGGTGTTGCTGCTGGGATGGGGTTTTCCCACGATATTTACATGAACCCCCAACCGTTTTATGAGCACTGTAACGATTTGGAAAACCAAACTTCTTCGATCCCTAAATATAACAGATGCTGGTTGGCTCCCGGTACGCCGATCTTCTACGCTTCGGTCTTCGCTCCTCTTGCTCTCATACTCTTCACAAACATCATGATCATCGTGAAGACCACTCACGTGATGTACAACACAAGAAGGATGCAGAACAGAAATCCAAGAGTAGAGAATGCGCTAAGAGCAGCAAAGTCATTCTTTCTGCTGCTTATAATGCTTGGAGGCACTTGGTGTTTGGCATTCTTCACAGGTGCGTTGTATTCACAAAAACAATAATTATTTATACCCAACAGTTTAGCTGCAGACAGTACACACTGTTTAACATGTAGGTCTCATCAGTGCAGTTGGTTGCAAAACATTTGACTTTTTGGCAAATGAAACCAAGCTTATTGAAAGAGACGGACTAAAAGCAATGTCTCACAAAACATTATAGGGGGCCACAACTGTACATGAATCACTTGAATCAGGAACAGGAATCTCAATGAAACTAAAGTGGTGTTGGTTCAATGCCACTTTACCCAATATTGATCTGCAATACGCAGTGTTTTGCATAGTTTAGTAGTAGTTCAAAACGTTACAAAATTTTGCAGTACTCTTTACAGCGAAGCAGATATCTCATCCCACCCTTATCTTATTACAACTCCTTTAAAATTTTGATTATCTGGCACTTTTGCAGGAATTGGGAACGATATTGCGAACGAGGTGTTTATGTACATCAACAGTCTGGTGAACGGATCGCAGGGAATCGTCGTCTTCCTGCTGTACTGCGTCATAAACCGCGTCACCAGACAGAAAATTCTACCGTGTAATACTTGCTCCAATGAACAGCAACGAGACAGCGCAGACATTGGCTCATCGCACCTACGTTAAATGGGAACAAGGTGCAATTATTTAAAAACACATTGACTTTGTTCAAGTCGTGACTATAATGGGAGTATTCATTTAGTGTTTTATTTGATGTATTGATCTTGTTATGGCCATGCAACGTTGGTGTAAGCAAGTTTAAACCTGACAACTGTTTGCATCAATTCAGGGCGGCTATAATTCATTTGTTCTAAGGTTTTTAAGCATGTCAATTATGCTTGCTGTTGGTGACTTTTCGTTATCTAAACCCCATTGATTCTATAATTAACTATTATGAATGTAATTAGCAAAACTAAACCTAACCCATTTCGCAGCGTCTGAGTTTTTTAATATTGTTATTCTTTGTGTCAAAATAGGCTATTCAACAGCACAGTTTTGGAGAAGAAACATTTTGTTCTTTCTCTACAAGTATAATATGCCAGTGGAACGCACTTGTGTAAGAGACATTTTAAGTTTTTTATATTTGTTTGATGTAAACTTTCCGCGTTGTGTTTTATTGCAATTACCAGTGTTATGCCTTTGCTTGCACATGTTCAAAGCTAATCATTTAGAGCAGGGGTCACCAAACTACGGCCCGCGGGCCGGATCCGGCCCTCGATGTCATTTCATCCGGCCCGCGACCACATTTTTTGGTTTGCCAAATCGTATTGATAACTTTGTAACATTCAAAAATTAATCTACTCCTTACGAAAGTTTTCCTGTCGCGAATTGATATTACCTAGTTTCATAGGATTACAACGCTTAAGATTGATCCAAAGCCGGTTTGTTACGTCACAAATTGGACTACAAGTGTTAATTGTGTGCAAACAATTGCCTTATTTTGTTAGTTGTGACGTAATATGCAAGCATTGCTCGTATGATGAGACCAGCTGTACAGTTTAACAGTCGCATTACCAGATTTTGAATGGGATTGTGGAAAGACCATCTCTTGGCGCCCCTATAAAAATTGCTGGGGCATGTAAACTATGCGGCCCGCGCGAATCAATTTTAAACTTATCCGGCCCGCAGTGTAAAAAGTTTGGTGACCCCTGATTTAGAGTTTCATTATTTGTGTTGTATATTAGGCCAGACACATACACATCAGCAGCAGGATGACTCATCGTATTTTAACGAACATATTGTTTATGCATCTCTGTCATCTTTTAACCATTTTTTTCACCGGAATCAATGATGTTACGATTAGCCATCCGTGTATAATCACGCTATGCTAGCACTCCGTCTGTAGACGTTTGTCTGTCTTGTTATCAGAAAATTATTTACATTACGTTCATTGCACCATGGCGTGACGTGCTAAACAGGTTCATTTATTGTGTTGTTCACATATTGGCAACAATACAATGCCCTTTGGCTAAAACCTATTTGACATTTATCAATATGGGAATTTTTATATCCTCTTCAAACAGTGTTATTTATTCAGTGCTGCGCGCTTTAAAAAAGTTTGTTCCGCAAAATACTGAAAAAAATAATTATACTTGTTTTACTGAAAATTATATATGAAAATACTTTTTTCACGGTATTAACTACCATAGCCCAAGAATTTAAATTTCATTGCGTTGAAAAATGCTGGTCCAACGCCATTAAGGTGACCGATGTCTTTAACTAATGTGAACATTTTGTACGTTTATTGGCGGTCTATATGTAATTTAGTAAAAATGTACTTGTTTGATGTTGTGTTTTTTATTTGTATTTTTTGCTTTAGTTTAAACCCCTTGTTTAAAATGTTACCTATGTGGTCTTATAATCTTTTTTTATTGCGTGCTTTCCATACATTATGCTAATCTGGATATAACAGTAATATAAGTGAGTGATTTTACTTACTTGTGAACAACTTCCAAAATTTTGTAAAATGAGAAAAGATTAAAAGCAATAAAATTCACAGCTATTGTTAAAATGTGGAACTGAAACAGCTAGGGAGTTATCTAGTGTAGGGGCATTTAACCACCTAAAACAAGGGATCTTACCCAGGGGCCCTTGGGGGTACGAAGCACCAAAGCAGGGGGTACGACACGCAGTGTGAAATTATATGCTATTTAGGCATATTTGTACAGAATGCGTAACAAGTAACTTCGTTAAATGTCTATTACGGATTGTTTTTTTAATACTTACAATACTGTTTTAATGCATGCATTCATCACGCAAGTTATAAATGCATTGAATTTAATTCCTGTTGTTACAATTTTATTTACTTCCGTCGGCAATTGTAGACAAAGCTCAGGGGGTACAAGCGCTGAAAAGGTTAAGAAATACTGACCTAATAACTGGTTGTACTGGACCATCTCATGTCCTCTGCTTAAATATTTCGTACCAAGGAGCTACACTTACCACTGGTAAAGTTCGGTCAGTACATCAAACCAGAAGCTAAGTAACTATTTTAGTTACTACATACTTTTATATGTCAGATATTTTTTTCTTTTTTAACATTATACACTATTAAGGAATTCCGTAACAAAGTGTTTTTGTTGCCATAAATCGAACCCTTTAAGGCACACTCATATTGACTTTGTGTGACACAGTTTTCATTCAAAAGTATGTTTCATGGTAATGTTTTCTGGTGCGTATTTAACAAATAGCTTGACATGAATGTTTGAATGCACATGATTACAATATACTGACAGCCTATTTAACGAAAACCTTTGTAATGGTTTGAGTTGCTTTCGCCAGCCATAAAACGATTCAGTTTATAAATGATGCTTTTAGATCTCTAGCTCCCACTTCTGGCGATTGCGTGACCCTTCAATACGGTGTTTGGTTCCAACAACTTTTCCGATTGAAAAGAACAAAAACGGTTAATTGCAGTGACAGGCACGTCGACGACGAATTTATTCTCTTGGTAAGAAATGCGAAACATATTTTTTTGAGAAAAGCACTGAAGCGTTTATGCAAAACATACGATAGCGGCAGAAGTATCAGAAACTTTAGTCAAGTTGGACTTTCCTAAAGGGGTTGGACAAATTTCAGGTTGGGTTCGATCTCCATTTGAAATAGACGGGGTTAATTAGCTTCGGGCTTCATGGGAATGAAACGGATTTGAATAGAACCTGACTACACACTTGGCCAAAGTCGTGATGTTATTTCATTTTGATAAATGTAAGTTTCGTGACTTAATATTTAGTAAATTTCGAGGGTCTGTTTTCAGGTTGATTCTTTGGGTTTTAGTTGAATTTAACCTAGGTTTAGACCCCATTTTGGGCCATCTTACATCTCTGACACGTGGTCATAAACCACAGTGCGACAGGCCTACTAACAGGGTTACACATAATCAAGTCGGTCCCATTCTTATGCAGCAATGCTTAAGCCAGAAAAATATGGGATTCGTTCCACGACATTTTCGAGACTGGTGCTCAACCAACACCTTGCAGCATCGACGTGCTGAAAGCCCAACTTGCTGGTGACGTCTGTACAAAGCAAGAAATAATCTAAAATAAATTAGGTTTTTAGGCAAGCGCAGAATTTAAGTTCCTTTTGAACAAGACAAATAAACAATTTTCGAAAGCAGTCACGTGGAAAGAAAATACAAATAAAACGAATATACAGCTACGATATTGATATCTGTCTGTTATGTTGGGCGTTTTGATCCAGCAGTTTTAAACGTTCATGTATTACAGGATGGTTGCACACTCGTATATACATTACAGTAAGCAATCAAGCCGCTGTGCGGTGGGATTCGAACCAACGACGTTTATGCCGTAACAGTAACTATTGCTATTGTTTCAACAGCATTTAGTTTAGTGCCGACTGCCGACCCATGTTTGTGCTATTTAGTATTTATATTTCCAAATAAGAGAAACGAATTTATCAAGAATGAAATTTGGAATTGACACTCGTGAGGTAATATATATTGAAATATAAGAGAACGCTCGAAAAATGGTTCACTCAAAAGTATCAGATAAAATTTGGCAGCAAGAAACACGACAACACCATTGGTGGCGCTAAAGAGTAGTTTTGAATACGTTGCTTCTTCTGGGAAATGTAATGCCTTTTGTCCGATGGCTTAATATACTACAGAAGTCCATGATGCGTGTTATGTCGAATTTGTATTCACTCCGATATGTGGTGCTGGGCTATGGCTTTTGTGTCTTTCAAAACGACCAATCAAGCAAGGGTGTGGGAATAAAAAAGACCCGCAACGACTGGACGTAAATTTTCTTTTAATCCAATCAAATAAAAATCCCATTTGTTGTTTCGTTCAAGGGGTTTTAACCAAAGCAATTTGTAGCATCAAAAGTTACCACCTACATAAAATTTTGTTTGTTGATCGGTGTAATGTTTACAACATATTAACGCAATTTACTGAAAGTTGAACAATAAAATCTGAACTTAGCCGCTGCTAAGGGGTGATCATGAGTACACTAGGATATTGTTTGGGTGTTGTGGGAATGTAGATTATCACTAATAACAACTATAAAAAAAAGAAAGCAAAATACACCTGCAAACTTCAATATCTCCAATCTCCATTTTGGACAGTAAAAGTTAAACCATTTTAATTTGTTAAAGGTGTTTCAAAATGGACCAACCCAATTGAAAGCATCCTAAATTACCACCGGCGTAAACATAGTGTTTTGGTGCAAATTATAAAATCGGAAGACAATGTGCTGACGGGTATACTAACTGATATTTACATGGACACTGTAAGTGGATAGAAAGGGTTTGAATGTAACCGCATTAATGACAGTGTACTGACCCAGTGGGTAGACAATTAAACACTCCGTGTATCTGACTCTAATAAACAAACAAACTATCACTACCGAAACGAACAACAAGACGCAAAACTAGCTTAACGTTCCCACATTATATTTGAATAAGGCATACCACGAGAGCGCCTCTTGCGGCTAAACACGCAACACAAAAGTCACCGCGCACGAATCAACTGTGAGACATCAATTCTAATGCGTACTCTAGTCACTCTTATGATAACTTGTGCATTCTTATGGTAACTGTAGGTAACTGATTTTTAGTTTGAAACACGTCGTCTTTATAGAGTTCAGGTCAAATGTCGTTATACGGGTTTAGCTGTAAAACGTTCGCCCGAAAAGATTAACTGTGTTCTAAACCGTAATTATTCTTTAAATCGCTTTACAGAAGTGTCATATATAACATGGCTGGAGGCCGAGTAATACGTGGGTTACTGTTAACACGTTAGAAGCGATACAACGATAGCCTTAAGCAGTAATTGACCGGTCCAGTAATAAGAAAAACAGGTTTAAATAGGTGGTCAAGCTTTTGTGTAGAAAAAAGGCGAGTTATAAACGGGTTTGACCGTGGCTACGTCACAACAATTACATGCAAGTTTTAAAATTAAAAGTCCAAAGTCCGATGTATTTTGAATTAAAAGTCCAAGGTCCGATACAACAGCAAAAGTAAGGAGCAGAATAGACCTCAAACTTGCACATCCAAACGTTACCTTCCTGTTTTTGTTTTTCAAAAGCTCCGATTTAGCACATGTTTGGGGTCACGAAGTATGATAGGTTAAAAAGCCATTGATTTTAAACCCAAACCAAAAAAATTCTTTGTTTTTAAAATATGCGTGTGTGTTAAAATGTACGTTCATCAGGACAAGCACATAACAAAAGGTAAAAATACTATAAGAACCAAAAGCAAATACAAAAAGTTTCCGAAAAGGCAGGTCTCAAATAATACCATAAAGATATAAAGCATCAATAATGACAAGTGACAAATAAGCTTGTCAAATGTAGAAAGGCTTGGCGAAAACGTGAAACACTAATAGAATATTTTGACTTATTTAGTAAATGCTGCATGTTTATACCAGATTAATGTCGTCAATACCTGGTTGCCTTTTTCATGCTCTCATTTTTTTGTAAGACGCAGAGCCAGTCCAGCATAATACCTGAGTGTTATTAGAACATAGTTGCAAGTAGACAATTTTCAGCTTTTTTGCATACAGCAGTCAGAGTGTTCTTCTTTTGTGAGAAGTAGGCAGTTTTCAATCAGTGTTACGTCAGACATACGTCGTACTTAACATGTCTCATCATATGATGGTTTTGTTTCTTTGCTGGGTGGGAATGCTTATCGTCCTTTATGCTTGAAGTGATGGTAAGTGTCTTAATTTATTGGTTAAACTAAAGATACTTAAAATATTCAACAAACTTTATAACATGTGTTGACTCAATTTAGTGCAATGTTTCTGCCAAGTTACATAAAATTATTACGTTGTGTATAGTTTATGCTTGTGTAAACATGTTTTTATGGTTTCAGCTCAATCGAGTTCACTTAATACATAATGTCGACAAGAAACTGCCTTCACACGTTGCATTGGTAAAACATTATGTACAGTACCATATTATTGTCAACAAAAATGTATCTATTTCATGCTTTATATCAACGTTCTTGCTTGTCTATTGAAATTTGACGCAGGGCTTTGGTTTGTTTAGTTCTGATGCTTTGAATGCAACTTGTCCTGCTGGGATAAAGATTCAAATATTTTCAGCTCTTTTTAGAAGTCTTCGGCCCTACTTAAAGTAAGTGTGAGAAATGATTCGGATTTTCGAAATGTTTATTGTTGTTGCTATTTCAAAATTGGAAATTATCTTTAAATGGTCAAGAATGCACATATCTTGACAAGTGAAACAATTTCCTTGAAAAATATTCGGAATTGTTGTAGCAATAATTGTCATGCACTAATGAGACCACAGCTGGGACTAACATGCTTTGTTATGGTTTGAAATCGTGTTTGTAGTAATTTCGGTTTTTAATGCAACAGACGTCCAGTTGCATCCTCGATTAACACATATGTTTATTGTTGATGTACATCGAAGCAAATATCAGTTGTTACGAGGTTGGCTTTGTTCTGGTTGCAACTGGTCGTGCGGGCTTCGACCCTCATCACCATCTATTTGTGCTGATTCTTCTGCTAGGGATCCATTAGGGTCAAATATTCTAAATGCAAACAGGCCTGAAAAGAATCATTTATTGCCAACAATCAGTTGCCTTCAACTACATTCAATAGCATTTTTTGAATCATATTTCCTACCTTGGTTTGGAGGTGGTCGGTTTTCGTTGTGCCGATTCCGGACTTTCATTTTTATCTAACCAATGAAATTTGAGTGGACATTTTTAATAGGTTTTAGTCTGCACTTTTTAAATTTGTTGAATACATTAATTTTCAAGTTTGTAATGCATTGTTTAGCAGTAATACGGAACGAAAACCCCAAGAAAGTCATTTCACTAAAACGGATATCTTTTTGCAAAATGTTTTGATTCATGACGTTGTTACCTCTTTTGACGAGCTTGATGATGTTGGTATGTCGAATTCACGACTCTTTAAACAATCTCAGGGTTATTAGCAGTTATTTCGAAGTTGTGATTTTTTTAATGTATCATAAATGCAATATTTTGAAATGGATGTTGTGGTTTATTAACTAGTTATTGTTTGATGAAAGGTTGGCAATGTATTTAGTGGGTTCATAGCCGGTTCAGCGTTGTGAACTGGCAGGATTCGGATCTCGATTTGTCTCACTTGTGCCAATTAAAAGTGTTGCTGACTCGGTAAATTATTAAAATCGGGACCTAAATTCCTTGCATACGGTCTCAGATTTGCGTGGTATTGTTATGCACAAGTTACACCGTTAGTAACAAAAATACGCCACTTAAACTTTGAACAAAGTGGTGTATTATGGAAGAAGAGGTAACTAACCCGTTATAATGGAGACAGGATTTAACAGAATGGTCAGGGGCGCCTGCCTCATGTATACAAACATTATAAAAAAGGCAATGTGGCCTCAGGAGCTTCTTGGGTTCAAACTTCAAACCCAATAATAAAAATTAAAAGTGTTTACTGCCAAAAAAATATTATCAAAGTTGAATGTGCAATCATGCACGAAATATTTACGGTTGCTTTAAACTTTAAAATCCTGCTATAAATGTAGGATTATTTTCAATAACTTTCAATAAACCGCTTTCATTGCAGTGCCAAATTTCACAAAAAATATTGATCACATCATTGTTTTTCTTTCCATTTTTTTAGGGGATTGCACTAAATGTGCTTGGAAGAATAAAAAAAATAATTGTTTAAGTTCTATAATGTTTTAAAATAAAAAAACTGATTATTTTGTGCATAATACAATATTTTTTAGGTAATGTATTACTTTATCTCGTGTTGTTTGTATTCTCAGTTTCAACTGGTTTAAAAAAGTTTTTAATTCATTATTGATGTTGTTGAAGATTCTCATTGAAAAACGCATGATTGTCAACAAATGTATAGCCATTATTTGGAGATGCACAGAGTAACGCCGAAAGAGAAAAGCAAAAACGATTTTTGACTCAAGTTTATCTTACATCTGTTGCATTGTTTCCCACTGTTGCATTATTTCTCACAAATGTTAATTTTTTACTTACCCGTGAGCGAACACGGGTATTTCTCATATAGTGTCTTCTTCGTTCCATTTGAGTTTGCTAGTGAAAGAAACAAAACATGGTTTTAGGGCATCATTTTAATATATTTTTCTATCCATTACCTGATCTATTTTGTTACAAAGTGACAAATACTACAAAATAGGTTTATAGGCCAATGTATATCCCTAAAATTCCAAAAAAATCATCATCAAAATAATAATAATTAGTTCCAAAGTCCCCTCTCATTATTTGCAAAAGATTTGCGATAATGATATATAGCCATGTAAACTGGGATTCTATGCTTCATATCTATTTGTGGGATGACATTTCAGCAGTGTAAATGGAAAATGTGCTGGATTTGTTTGCATTTTTGACACATTAAGTGATTGTCTGTTAAATTAATACAAAGAAAATCGTTGCAATATGTAATTTTGCTGTTTGGTCTTGATATTTTAAGAAAGAAAAGCACCATACAAATTAGATGAAGATTTTTCCTATTTTTTAGATAATACAATCAATCAGATAACATGACTGTTTATTTTTGGTTTTTGTCACCAAACGATTTTCAAAGAGATATGTCAAAAATCCATCAATTATAATTGTTTGCTAATGTATTGCGGTTGTACTCAATAAAACAACAATTTTCTTTGTTTCTCCGATTACTTACTTGAAAAGTTTCGGGACTAAAACTTGAAGTATTTACAGATGGTTTTCTTTTTTCTGGTTTTAATGGTTTCGCCATCATTTCCTTCTCCGCTAAATTAGATAAAAAATACATATTTACATAATTTCTTATTCAAAGCGCGTTTAACTTAACACAAAGTCTTTAGTTACTGTATTGACACTTTTCATTTGCATAAAAATTCCTACATATTATAATTTGTCAGTTTTCTAAGGCATCTTATTTAATTAATTAATTATTTATTTATAAATTAGTATATAAGTTTGTGTTTTGTTTTACAGGATACTGCTTAAAATATAAAATTAATTACAACATCCAGAGATGTGGTGCTATTCAAATAGACACACACAAAATCACGGAATTAAAATAGAAGTGCTGATAAAATTTCCTCACACATCATTTATTAGCTTTATAATTCGCCACCAAGATAGCGAAAATGTTGACGCACCTGCCTTGTGCTCATTAAGTTTTTGGTACTAAAAATTGATCTAATTCCAAGTTAGGACCAAACTAACTTACCTTGTTTGGATGGTTGTTTCATATTTTCTGATGCTTTCCCTATTTTCGATCGTTTTGAAAGGCACGCACCCATAATTTAGGCTATAATATATTTGATGATATTTAATAACTGTTAAACAGACCATCAGATAAAATTGCGCACGTATGTGTGTGAAACTGTGCCATTGATACAGTTGGGACAGTGCGTAGTTGTCGTCATGGTCAAATACACAACAAATAATGAACTTGCGTTGTCCTCACTTCACCAATCACTTTCAACACAAATGCTGTCTTACCCTTGTCTAAGTCTTTCACACATTAAAAATTGTCAGATGTCGAACAAACGGAAATACAAATTCTACAAACCAATTTTGTGACGGGTTAAAACACTATGTCCTATCGTTCTCTATGAAATGGTTTCGCACAAGCAATGGGAGCTTCAGTTGCGTTTCTTTTCTTCTGAATTAAGCGGTAAGCACAACTTCATTATTACGACAATATATTCTTCCCACAAAGTTTTTCAGCATCAAGAACCCAGCAAGTAATACTAGGGGTTATTTGTTGAGTAAGTAACAGCAAACGAACTAGTACTGACATGTGACACATAACAATAAGTTCCGTATTAATATTAGACAGGTGTGAAGAATAGTGATATTTCGACCAGTGGAAATGCGTGAATGGAAGGAAAAAAAACCGAAAATTCCTTTACATGAACTAATAATATTTTCGGATTTGATGGCGACGTGTAGTTACGTGGTCCAACTTGCACATCAGTACTAATGTGTTAAGGTGTTAAAAATCGCATTTTACATTTTGTGCAAATATAGAAAAGAATTCGTATTAATTCCAAAATAGATACTCTCTGTTGCTATAACAAACAAAAAACTTCACTGTCTTTTGCCATAATAGAGAACTTTGAAAAGCTACATGACTTGTTATTAATGTAGTAAAGAACAAAATATAAATTAATTTCCTAACTGTTCAAGAAGTACTTTATTGAATGCGACACATTTTGCATGGTACTAAAGACTTGCTTGGTGAAACAAAACCTGTTAAAAGCAAAAAAGTATAGAACAATAAATAGCATGCTAATCTTTGTTTAGGAAAATTATAAGTACGATGTGCGTTTTGATTCGATTTATATTAAGGTAAAATTAAGGTACTCGATTTATTGACGAGTTTAATTCGGCCCTAATTGTGCAACATCTGTCGTAATTGTAGTTTGGTCTGCATCTACGATAGCAAGTAATAAAGTATTTACATACTTTGGCAAATCAGAACTAAGTGTCATTTATAATATGTAAAAAAAAACCGGTCTCCCCTACTGGTTTTTGCATTTTCCTAGACTAGAGCATTCTTTGATTTTTATAGGTCCGCGACATAACAAAATAATTGCAAAGGGTCCACCAGGCAAATTTTTTTAAAAAGTTTGAGAACCGCTGAATTAGAGCAACACTATTTGGCCTAATAACAAAAGGCCCGGCCATTCAAAGATATGATTAAAATGTTTTTAACATGTAACATTTATTTTCTACCTCAGTTAGGGGGCTGGTTTCGTTTGCGGTGTAAATTATACATTTTAAATGCACTCAACTACAATATTCAAACACACAAAAAACACAATATGCCATTTTACCAATGTTATAACTCCATAAATTTAAGGCAGATAACGAGCTTAATTTATTTGTGCCAAATAAACCAACTTTTTAAATCAGAAACCCGCACACAACGACAAAATACGAATCGTTTTTCGCAGGTTCAAGCTGCGTGATAAGCAGAAAAACGCTCAGCAGGCGATCGCTCGCTCATTTCTACAAGAATTGAGCGCCCGAAATCAGTCAAGCGCAAAACCGGACAGAAAAAACATGCTCCGCACGGACACACATCTGAGGTTTTGCGGTTTCCGTAAAACGCCTTAGGTCGAAAAACGCTGATCTGTGGCACAACATAAAGAAAATCGATCTTACAGTTTAGGCACAACATAAAGAAAAAGTCGAAATAAGTTTTTGTACAAAATTTAAAAACACAATCAAATTTCGGACCTAAACTCTCGATTAGGAAAATCAAATCGAGTAAAACATAAGGCTGCAAAGAAGCCTAAACTGTAAGATCTCACACAAAATGCTTCATGCATTGTAAGCACAAGAACTGAACTGACGCACAGCGCAGGAAGACACAAATGATTCACCACATGTTAACGTAACGCGTGCGTGCGTGCGTGCGTGCGTGTGTGTGTACGCGACGTAATTTGATCGTTGAAACGAAAATTGTGTTCTGTTGTTTTGCCAAAACATAGTCCTGATTGCCACAATCATATTTAACTAAAAATTTTTACGGTTCCGTTTTCTTTTGAATTCCACATGACATATACGATTAGAGCCGTGGTTCAAACTAAGACTTATTTGTGGGCCAATACTTGTGGCCGAACTATTTAAAGTAAGCCGCACTATATATATACAGTATATAAGCGTGTCATCTAATTAGCGGTTAGACGTTGTCACATATTTCTTCCCAGTTCTGTCTGTTCGACCAGCATCGAATTAGCTCCACAAATGATGTGTTATTCATTACATGTTTAATATGCTTTATATATTGCTGTCTTTGCCTTCCCCTTGATCTCTTGCTGTGGCGTCCATGTCCAAAGTTTCGGGGTGTCAATTTATGTGTCCATAATATCTTTTGATTTTAACCTCCTGGCTAACATTTTCTTCCATTCTTGTTTCTAACACTACGGTTATACAATGTACTGCTTAAACTAAAATAATCGTTTGCCGGCTTTTATAAGAGCGTCTTTTTCGTAAATGCTTTCTTCTTATTTTCACATAAATTAACGGCCACCTATTATTTACAAAGCGCCTCGGTTGCATCAATGCATGTGGTTTTAGCGAAACATTTTATTATTAAGCTCATGCTGACTACATCCACATGAGCGAAAAACTGTTATTAATTGAAACTGTCAAAATTGTAAACAATTTCAAAGTGTTGCTGTTATCGCCCCTCTAGTGTTTATATTGGTTGCTTAAAATTAAAAAGTTTAGGATTGTTGTAAAAGCATCGAGCCAATTGGGCCAAGGCCCTTTTTTACACAATGTACAGTTTAAAGCGACATGTACACAATATTACAAAACAATAGCATATTAGGCTTTGTACCTTTGTTCACAAACGATTTAGATGCAATGATTTGGTTTCATTAAAGTCTTGTTTGAAAATTTTACGTAAAGATTTCTGACAAACTGGTGCCTCATTGTAATTGGTCACTGGATCGACACGAAAGCATTATAATATTTAATAAACGCATCGGTAAGGCAAGTCGTCGTTGTTAGAGTCATTGTTAATGACCTATACCCTACTACCACTAGCATTATTGAAGATATATAAAAAATACAATGGTAGTAAGTTTCTATTCGAATCTTAACATTTATACTCGAGCAGCATTCAAAAACCAAGGGTGGAAAAAGTTACATAAGAAACATTTACACTTCTTTTAAGTTTCAGCAATACTTTATTCTGAAATACTCATACTCAAAACGTAAAGTATATAAACACCGAGCTCGCTGTTTGGTGGACTGGTGGACGCAGAGTATACATTTTACGTCCATAGATTGGAGTTCATAAAAAGCATTAAATCTGCCTTAAAAAGAAACATGAACCTGTGAAACAACATTTGTTTGCACTACACAAATTACGACTTACATTGTATTTGTCAGTGTTGCAACAAATTGAACATTTTTCATTGCAAGTAACTAAACAAAGTCTTGTCAGTGCACAGTTTTATTATGGTCTTTGTGTTGTCCGGGACATGATGATCTGCAATGTAATTTAGCGACACTACATAAAAGTTACCTTAAATGTCGATTTGGCAAGCTTTTGAATAAAGTAATCTCGAAACCCACTGACAAGCCATAAGAAATGCATCAAGCCATTTTCAATTTACCGGATGTGTTGTATTGTTAATTTCCAATAAAAATCTAAATGTAAATATTACCAATAATCCAAATGCGTTAAACATTTTTAAAGAGCACACAAGCGTGCTTTGAAATGTCCATTCGTGCTAAAAAAATTTTTTAACAAAACACACAAAGAAAATATCCCTTTGGTGCAAGGCAACACACATAATTCGAAATCTTACATCAGTTTGGTTATACTAGAGTGTGTATCATAATGAGTTTATTTCAAAATCTCACTTCTGTTAAACCCTGTACTTGTATTACATTTATGGAGTATTTCTTTTCTGTGTGTCGTACTGTGTCTTTTTAAACTCACACTTGTGGTGAAGCGTTTTTCACAAATATCACATCGATGAGGTTTTTCTTTGGTGTGTGTTAACATGTGCGTTTTTAAGTTATCACTTCGGGTAGATCTTTTTTCACAAACATCACATCGATGAGGTTTTCCTTTGGTGTGTGTCGCCATGTGTCTTTTTAAAGCCCCAACTTGACGAAATCGTTTTTTACAAACATTACGTCGATGATGTTTTTCTTTGGTGTGTGTCACCACGTGTATTTTTAAATGTTCACGTTGAGCAAATCCTTTATCATAATAATCACATGAATGAGGCTTTTCTTTGGTGTGTGTGAACATGTGCGTTTTTAAGTTATCACTTCGGGTAGATCTTTTTTCACAAACATCACAAGTAGTGGGTCAAGTGGCCGCGGTGCGGCGTCTTTTTTGAGGCGGAATTAACTATTTTACAGGTTTTGGGGGGGGAATTAACTATTTTACAGGTTTTGCGGAGGTCTTAACATGTTTTGTTAAGTCCTCAAACGAAGCCTTTTTCTCGTCTTGTGTGCTATTTCTCTCGCGAAAGCACATGTGTGTCGCAATCCACAGGCTAAAGTTAAGTCCTCAAACCAAGCCTTTTTCGCGACTTTTATGGGATTTCTCTCTAAAGTTAAGTCCTCAAACCAAGCCTTTTTCGCGACTTTTATGGGATTTCTCTCGTGAAAGCACATGTGTGTCGCAATCCACAGGCTAAAGTTAAGTCCTCAAACGAAGCCTTTTTCTCGTCTTCTGTGCTATTTCTCTCGCGAAAGCACATGTGTGTGTGTCGCAATGTTTTCCCGCCACAGGCTAAAGTTAAGTCCTCAAACCCGAACCAGCAATCGCCAGCTTGGCTGTTTTAAATTGCGTGCTAGCTGTCGGCCCACGTCCTTTTTACCCCCCCCCCCCCCCTTCACGGAGTCAAATTGCTTGCTAGCTGTCAATCCCTTCCTGGTTGCGACAGGCTAACGGCGAGTCCTCAAACCCGATTAAGCAATCACCAGTTTGACCGTTTCCGAACAACGATTCAATAGATTTTTTTTAAGTATTAGCGTTTAGGGGTTATAAAAGCCCTGAAGTTTATGCCATGGCGCCATTTTTTGGTACTAACCAACTGAGTTTTGTGCAACAATATTGAACTACTTGAATTGAAAGTATGGCAAAGTTTGTCTGTAGTATTTGTGGAGGTAAATTTTTTAAGAAGGAACGTTTTAACAATCACACAAAAACGTGTGGGCAAATGATTGTTTGTTTATGTGGAAAACGGTGGGTTTTTAATAATGTTATATGTTAGAATCGTTTGTGATTATTTAGGTTTCTATTTAGGTTCACCAGAAAATGCAACTTACGGCGTCATAAGGCCAGCGCTTGCAAACTTTTGAAAGAAACACTCAAAACGTGAGTCGAAGGGGTGTGTTAACTAGGTTTAGATTATGTGTGATTGCTATTATGACCAATCCAAATTTAAAAGTGTGCCATCTGACAAAAATAATTACTTAAAATAAATTTTGTTACGGTTTTGTTTGCTTGTTTAAACTTTATTTGGACCGAAGCAGAGTATAAATAAATCTGATCGGTTTCTAGACAATTTTTTTTTTTTTTCATTTATTGAAAAAAACAATAAAATGTTGGGCTTTATTAACAGCGTAGGTTTGTTTTAAGGCACAAGGTTTATTTATTATTAAACATATAATTTTTCAGAAAAAACAACACCGACCTGTGCGCAAACAAGGACTGTGTCGACCTTACATCGTCGCCTGGAGCCGCGAATAGTTTGATAGATATTTCTCTACCGGAACCGAAAAAACGTAAAGAATGTTTTTCCTCGAACCGAGAGCGAAGGTTTGTACACTGACACTTAAACCCTGCATCCTATGGATGCCGGGAAAAAATTATTATAAAATAAAAAATAACAACTTAATATTTTTTACAGTGAAGAACGTGACTTGATTGACTTCCAAACTCCTGCTAAAATGCCAAAAGGTCGTAGAACGCGTGATCTTAACACGTAGGTTGACTAATATTAGACATTGCATTTGGTTATTTTTAATATTACACATATATTTGTAGCAATGTTATAGAGGTAATGGAATCAGAGGCGGTTCTTAAAAGCCATTTAACTGCCAACGCCCAGAAGAGCGAAAAAAATCAAGTAAAACTTCCTAAGCTCAATTTAAACCCCGAGCCAAGGATGACGTCATCTAGTGGCGCTATTCCCGAAGTGAGTCATTCGTCAAGCACACTTCCACCGGCATTAACTTCGGAACCATTCAATTGGTAAGTCAACATGAGTTTTGACAATAAACTATTATTTTATTTTTTTCTTCTGGGGATCGAAGGCACCCTGCCTTAACTTTCTATACTCTCAGTTTAGTTTACCAATCTAACATATATTTATAGCGAAATAACCCCAATAACCGACTCAGAAGACGCGTTTGTCCAAAATCTTTTGACTGGAAATCTCCAACATAACGATGGAAATGGTGCAAACCTCCAACAGTTGAACCCCGAAAGTTTAATATGGACGTATGAGGATTTTGAAAACCTCATGGTGACAACTGCTGAATTGGAAAGTGGTCAACCTCAACGGGGGGAAACGTAAGTTTAGTAAGGGTTTAATAGTCTGTGGTCGACTGTGTATGATGATTGATAAACTTGTGTTGGACAATGTAAATCAATTTGGTTGGAATAGCTGCGAGTGGTAATGCTAAAACCATTACGTGTATTTTTAGGTTAGAAGCGTTCTCTGCAGCGCCACCTAACAATATGCAATTTGATGTAACACGACCGAGCGCTTCTGGTAACGGTTCAAATGCAGTGGAAAGTGGCTTTGTTCAGCCTCAACAGGGAGAAACGTAAGTTTAGTAAGAGTTTAATAGTTTGTGGTCGGCTGTGTACGACGCTTGATAAACTTGTGTTGGACAATATAAACCAATTTAGTTGGAATAGCTGCAAGCGGTAATGGCTTAAACCATTACGTGTATTTTTAGGTTAGAAGCGTTCTCTGCAGCGCCACCTAACAATATGCAATTTGATGTAACACGACCGAGCGCTTCTGGTAACGGTTCAAATGCAGTGGAAAGTGGCTTTGTTCAGCCTCAACAGGGAGAAACGTAAGTTTAGTAAGAGTTTAATAGTTTGTGGTCGGCTGTGTACGACGCTTGATAAACTTGTGTTGGACAATATAAACCAATTTAGTTGGAATAGCTGCAAGCGGTAATGGCTTAAACCATTACGTGTATTTTTAGGTTAGAAGCGTTCTCTGCAGCGCCACCTAACAATATGCAATTTGATGTAACACGACCGAGCGCTTCTGGTAACGGTTCAAATGCAGTGGAAAGTGGCTTTGTTCAGCCTCAACAGGGAGAAACGTAAGTTTAGTAAGAGTTTAATAGTTTGTGGTCGGCTGTGTACGACGCTTGATAAACTTGTGTTGGACAATATAAACCAATTTAGTTGGAATAGCTGCAAGCGGTAATGGCTTAAACCATTACGTGTATTTTTAGGTTAGAAGCGTTCTCTGCAGCGCCACCTAACAATATGCAATTTGATGTAACACGACCGAGCGCTTCTGGTAACGGTTCAAATGCAGTGGAAAGTGGCTTTGTTCAGCCTCAACAGGGAGAAACGTAAGTTTAGTAAGAGTTTAATAGTTTGTGGTCGGCTGTGTACGACGCTTGATAAACTTGTGTTGGACAATATAAACCAATTTAGTTGGAATAGCTGCAAGCGGTAATGGCTTAAACCATTACGTGTATTTTTAGGTTAGAAGCGTTCTCTGCAGCGCCACCTAACAATATGCAATTTGATGTAACACGACCGAGCGCTTCTGGTAACGGTTCAAATGCAGTGGAAAGTGGCTTTGTTCAGCCTCAACAGGGAGAACCGTAAGTTTAGTAAGAGTTTAATAGTTTGTGGTCGGCTGTGTACGACGCTTGATAAACTTGTGTTGGACAATATAAACCAATTTAGTTGGAATAGCTGCAAGCGGTGATGGCTTAAACCATTACGTGTATTTTTAGGTTAGAAGCGTTCTCTGCAGCGCCACCTAACAATATGCAATTTGATGTAACACGACCGAGCGCTTCTGGTAACGGTTCAAATGCAGTGGAAAGTGGCTTTGTTCAGCCTCAACAGGGAGAAACGTAAGTTTAGTAAGAGTTTAATAGTTTGTGGTCGGCTGTGTACGACGCTTGATAAACTTGTGTTGGACAATATAAACCAATTTAGTTGGAATAGCTGCAAGCGGTAATGGCTTAAACCATTTCGTATGTTTATAGGTTAGAAGGAAGGTCTGCAGCGCCACCTACCATTATGCAGTTTGATGTAACGCAACCGAGCGCTTCTGGCAACGTTTCAAATGCAGCCACAACGGATAAAAAGTAAGTCTCTTTAAACGTATAAGTGGGAAAAGGAGGCTCCTTCTGTTTTATATTGTTAACAATCGTACAACATAGAATATTTAACCCATTGCGTTCGTTGTGCATCCCACGGATGCAAAACCAATTTATGTAAAACAATCCATATGCATCCCTAGGATGAAGTTTTTTCTACGCCTGCGTTTTCCGGTCCAAATGCATCCCACGGATGCGCTAGCCGCTGATAACCCATTGCGTTCATTGTGCATCCCACGGATGCAAAAAGCAATTTATGTAAAACAATCCATATGCATCCCTAGGGTGAAGTTTTTTCTACGCCTGCATTTTCCAGTCCAAATGCACCCCACGGATGCGCTAGCCGCTGATAACCCATTGCGTTCGTTGTGCATCCCACGGATGCAAAACCAATTTATGTAAAACAATCCATATGCATCCCTAGGATGAAATTTTTCTACGCCTGCGTTTTCCGGTCCAAATGCATCCCACGGATGCGCTAGCTGCTAATTTCTATGGAACGAAGCGTCTAGCTAGAATATTAATACTTTTAGCAGGTGTTTTTTATTCCCACATTTAAAGCAGACGCTGGTAGTGTTAAACAGTCGCTAACTGAACTGATTAATTTTTAGGCAATCAAGTTACCCACTGTCTCCAGGAACTGAAATAGCAATGTATGAATGGGGGATAGAATATGATTTAAACGGAGTTCTGTGCCCTTCATGTCACAGATCGTAAGTTTTGAACGAATTTTAGTTCTGGGTTGGTATGAGATGTTTAATCTTTCTATGAAAATGTTTTAGGAATAAACAGGGAAACAAACATACTTGCGCCCGAGATCCACCGACGACAAGTGATGCTCGTCATACAAGCGATCAACAAGCGTCGACATCGAGGGGAGGACACTTCGGGGGTAGGTAAGTTTACACACCTATCTTACTTATATATATATATATATATATATATATATATATATATATATATATAGAAAACATTACATATATACATATGTATATATAAATATAAGGCTTTGCTACCTATACTTGGTATTAAATTTTTTTTTTTTTTGTTTGTCTTGTTCAACAGGCGCTGTCAGTCAGGACGGGGTGTAAGAAGAAGGGGCAGAAGCCCCTACAACCTTGTGGTGACCGACAATTTCCTGCCGCCCCCAAGTGGACTGATATCTGAAAATTGGACCGCCATTCGCTCTTTTCATCAGATCAGGAAAGTAAGTGGAACATTTAATTACCGTCTCCCGCTTATGCTTTCCTTGATGGATATCGCCGATGAAATTTTGGAAGCTTGGCCAGGTGCAATCCGAATTACTGCAAGTTTTGGATTCATATTGCGAAACCTTAACAATGAAGAGCGCTACTTTCACGCTTCGCACAACAACTTTAATGTATTTGATGTACCCGTTTTAGTGCGAAGTCGTGACGAGTTGCTGGCATTTCTAGGTGAGCTGATAGAACGGGATATCCTCGCATGGGCACAAGCCCAACGTGAAAACAGCTCATGGACCGTTTTTCAAATAACAAATTTACTGATTGTTGTATTTTTTGTTAACGGTGCACTGATTGGTCAAGGTGGGGAACTCCCGATATATGTCACCTCCAACCCGGGGATAGTACCCCTTAACAAAACCCCAACCGGTGCCTTTATTGTTGATAACTTGTGTTTGTTTCGGTGCTTGGGCCTGTTTCTTGATCCCAGTGTAGTTGATATAACACGCGTTGCATCAGAGCTTTGTCAAAGGTATGTTGAGTTGGTGGGTGGGAACGTGGCTAAATTTAGGGGTGTGTCACTTAACGATCTCCACATTGTTGAAAAGTTGTTTGGCATTAACATCAACGTGTTTAAATTAATGGGGGGTCAAGACACAATAAAGTGCAAAGTAGTTTGGAGAAGTGTGCGAAGGCGTGAAGTCAGAGATGACCGAACCCTTAATCTCCATTTGCACAAAAAACACTTCAGCCTCATAACCAGTGTGGAGAAGTTTTCATCTAGTTTTAGTTGTCGCACGTGTGAGAAAGTGTTTAATAGCCTTTGGCAGTGCACACGTCACCAACGCACGTGCGAAGGTGTAACACGTGAGTCGTTCAGGGGAGGTATCTTCGCTAACCCACCAACAATTATTGAACGGCTCGAGAAAGTAGGGATACTTGTCCCAACTATCTTGAGACATTACCCATTTTACGCAACATTTGACTTTGAATCATACTTTTGCAATGAAAACCTACCCCCAAACGCTGAGAAAACCCGTTGGACGGCGGAACACCTCCCTTTAAGTGTGTCTGTATGTTCCAATGTCCCCGGTTTCACCGAACCGAAGTGTTTCGTTACAACGGGTGACCCGCAGGCGTTGCTTAACAACTTTGTTTCTACACTTTACGAAATCCAATCCGCCGCTCATGAAATTATGACCTCTCGATTTCGTTCAATTTTTGAAAGCCTCGATGCACTACTCGAAGAATCGTGTAAACTCGAAACATGTGATGACATCTCAAAGCACCCATTAACAATACTGAAGTGTGATGTTATCAAATACCTTACTGTCCTACCTGTGATTAGTTTTAATGGGGGAAAGTATGACATCAACATGACCAAGCGGTGGTTTATTCCAGCTCTGTTGGATAAGGGGGAAATTACTTTCGTAGTTAAAAAGAACAATAACTTCATGTGCGTCCAAACCACCGCTTTTAAATTTCTCGACATGTGTAACTACTTGGCTCCGAACCACTCATATGCCACATTTTTGCGCGCTTTCAATTGTTCTGCTCAGAAGGGTTTTTTTCCATACGAATATATGGACAGTCTTGAAAAACTTAATGAAACTGCGCTTCCACCAATTTCAGCTTTTTACAGCTCCCTCACACGTCGTACTATTTCCGAATTAGAATACCAGATCTGCTTAGATGCATGGGCACGGGAGAGGATGAAAACAATGCGCGACTTTTTAGTCTGGTATAACAACCGAGATGTAGTGCCGTTTTTGGAAGCTCTTTCAAAACAGTGTAGCTTCTACCAAGGTCTCGGTGTCGATCCATTTAAGGAGGCTTTGTCCGTCCCCGGACTCACTCTTCGTTATCTCATGAACGGGGTGAGTCGGGACATACATTTTTCCTTATTTGGTCAACGTCATCAGGCTCTTCATCGACTTATTCGGGACAACATCGTCGGCGGGCCCTCCATAGTGTTTCATCGATATCACGAGAAGGGTATCACCACGATTCGTCCTGCACATTATGGTCGATCCGCTAAGTTGTGCAAATCAGTTTTAGGCTTCGACGCAAACGCGCTTTACTTAAATTCGATTTCGCAACTCATGCCAACATCATACTACACTGTCTTAACATTTAATCCCTCCAGCCGCTTGTTTGATTTAGACACAACCATGCAGTTTGGCCACATGGCTAGGTCTTGGTTGAACTGGCGGGCTGAGTCGGATGGGGTCTTTATTCAACACCAATTTAACAAGGGTGAAGTGCGTCTTGGGCAACGCAACCTGCCAGTGGATGGTTTTAGCAAAGAAACAAACACTGTGTACCAATTCCATGGTTGTTTTTTTCATGGCTGTGACAAATGTAGGGTACAGTTTCGGTTTAAGAACCTGGATGACGCCGCGGAAAAACGTAATAAGACAGCTCAAAATACCGCTTACCTCCAGGGCTTGGGCTATACTGTGGTCGAAATATGGGAATGTGAATTTCTTGTGCTACGCAGGGACGACATCAGGGTGCGTGCATTTTTGGCGAAACAACCCAAACCACAGACTGAAATTCCTCGCATAAGAAATTTTGAAAATGTACTTAAAGCTGTAAAAACGGGTCAAGTGTTTGGGTTGGTGGAATGTGACATTTCTGTTCCTCCCCATAAACGTAAATTTTTTGAAGAAATGAGCCCCATATTTAAAAACACAAAGGTGTCACGTCAGGACATAGGTGAATTCATGCGTGCCTATGCAGAAAAACATGATATTTTAAAAACTGAACGCCAATGCCTGATTGGAAGCATGAAAGGTGACAAAATTTTACTCGCCACCCCCCTCTTACAATGGTATTTAAAACACGAACTTGTTGTAACCCATATTTACTGTGTAATTTGTTATGAACCAAATGCTTGTTTTGCTTCATTCGGTAAAGATGTTTCCGCAGCTCGTCGACTGGGTGACGTTCACCCCGATAAAAAGATTATTGGCGACTCCATGAAACTTGTCGGAAATGCGAGTTATGGGAAATTATTGTGTAATAAGCTCCTCCACAGAAATATCACTTATTGCAATGGTGAAAAAGCTATGAAATCAATTAACAAAACCACATTTGAGTCATTGGCAGAACTTGATGAGGACCTTTTCGAGGTTCAGTCAAGGAAAGCCAAAGTTGTTCACAATCTCCCTATTCAATGTGGATTTTTTGTATATCAATATGCCAAACTCCGTATGCTTGAATTTTATTATGAATGTATTGACCGCTATGTAGACCGCTCCGATTTTCAATTAGTGCAAACAGACACGGACTCGTTGTACATGGCGCTTTCTGCTTCTTCGCTCGACGCTGTTATTCGCCCTGAACTTCGGCGAGATTTTTACAATAACTTTCACCTCTGGTTTCCTGCTGAAGCCTGTGATCGCCATCAGTCTCTTTTTGTTGAGTGTCGTGTTGCCCAATTGCCTTTTGTACAGGATGTGTGTTGTCGTGAACGCCACCGCTTTGACCTTCGCACGCCAGGTCTGTTTAAAATCGAGTGGAGTGGGGATGCTATTGTTGCTCTGACCTCTAAAACCTATTATTGCTCTGGCCCCACCGATAAGCAAGTGTGTAAAGGGATCCGCAAGGCACAAAACCCCCTGTCCCTCCAAACTTACCTCGATGTTCTAAAAACAAAGGTAAATGGCCGTGGAGTGAACACGGGCTTTCGAAGTGTGAATCAAAGAGTTTACACATACAACCAAACCCGCGATGGTATCAGTTATTTTTATCCAAAACGTAAAGTCTTACCCGATGGTATTTCAACAGAGCCACTGGACATTTAATTCACGACTGTTTACTTTGCTTTTTGTGTCT
Source organism: Phallusia mammillata (assembly GCF_965637545.1). NCBI lineage: Eukaryota > Metazoa > Chordata > Ascidiacea > Phlebobranchia > Ascidiidae > Phallusia > Phallusia mammillata. The sequence goes on along the minus strand of NC_137254.1, from coordinate 10,292,994 downwards.
ATGTTTGTTTGTGTTTCGCCTTTTATTCCATGTAATAAAAGAGTGGTGTTGGAGTGAAAAGAGTTTGTTTTTTTAATCTAAGGCCGAGTGCAAACAGAACCTTTACAACCCCCTCCCTTTAATCAATCGGAGTTCTCTCACAACCCCAAACCATTGGGTGCCACTAATTCATACACTCTCACAGACAACATTCTACTTATTTTTTCCCCCTCCGCCTCATCTCCCCTTCTCATCCTCCTCCACCTCTTCCATGGATCATGATACCTCCTCTAAACACGTCATGTTTCCTGTTTTAACTTCTTTCTTTTCATCTCTAATGCTATAAAAACCCGAAAGATAAACCGTTTCACCCACACTACAAAGCAAAAGAAACTACTTCAACAATGCCATCGACAAGAAAACGTCCCAGCTTAGAGTCTTGCCCACTGGACTGCGAGATGAGAGCTGAAAAAACAAGAGAAATGTTTGCAGAACTTCGACGCAAGCGAAGCAAGTCGACCACGCAAACTAGACTGCGATGCGGTACTTTGTCAGTTAAATTCGGCAGAGGACAGTTCTTTGGGGATGAAGAGCTGTGTGAGCTAGCTTCAGTGCTATTTCCCGAGTCGCCATACGTGTTAGTGTATTCAAAACCCGAAGAAGATGGTTACTGTCGAATGCAGATCGTGTACTGGGCCACTTGTGATGAGGACGACAAGTGTCTTATTGCCAATCGCATTAAGTCCATGACCGAAGATGTTGCAGTGGATAATATTATAATAAACTTTAAATTCAAAACGGTATTTGCTCCTGAAGCCTATCTACGACCGATAATTGAGAATGCCGAACACTACGAATTCTATCAGGCAAAGCTGGGGTTGATTGACACCATGGTCCGGGAACAGCTGTCCACTATAGAATCCCTCTTTGAAAGCACGGCACCATCTAAACTGTCCCCGCAAGGTGTCATAACACTTGCCGACTCTGATGAAAGCACCTAATATTCTCTCTCTCTCTCTCTCTCTCTCTCTCTCTCTCTCTCTCTCAACCCTATTTTTTTCCCCTGGTTTTCTCCCACAGGGAGAAAACTTTGGAAAAAAAAAAAGGGGGGGAAGGGAGGTTTATTTGATTACGCTATGTTGTGTAATGTGCTGTACAGTGAAAATAAACTGGATGGAAGATTGTTTGTTTGTTGTATTTTAAATGAGATGATGTTACAATTCAGCGACAAAATTTTTAACAAGATGATCGTTAAATAGCCAATCGTCAGAAAACACACGTACAATGTCCGACATGGCAATGCCACGCATCCGGTGTAGCAGGTAAAAAATGCAATGTGCGCCACATGCAGAAGAGAAAGGGCTCTGCACCATTAGTCGATTCGAACGCCATGTTGTAGAATTGTTACTTAAAAACTTAATGAGTTCGACATGAAAAGCTTGTCTTCCGAAAGAGTCGTAGTATTCGCCCCGTCCTTCTTTATCAAAATATACAGCCAGCCAGTGTTCCCCCGCCCTGAAGCTAGGATCGGTGTTCACAATATAGGCCTTTGGGTAGGGGTGATCCAGATCACTGAGCTCATCACGGGAGTACACACCGCGAAAAACGTACCGCCCCACTTCATCATTATGCATTAGGGCGCTGATTTCATTCTCATCCATCACGCCGCAAAATCAAAGAGCACGTTTCTGTGTTTGTCGATCTCAAGCAAATTGTCAAATTCGCTGTACAAAACGATATTTATAGAGTTGGGTAGAGCTTCAGCAAAATGTGCCTCGAGACGAATGTTTCCATGACGAACGAGGTCAAAACTTGCCAAGTCGCTCTGGTCTGGTGTGAGGTCGAAGCAATAAAGCGTAAAACCCCCTCCATAATCATTTAAACTAATTCCGTTTCCTTCATTTTCGAAGTAAGTTCCGGTGCCAGTAAACAAGGAAAGAAAACTTCGAACGTAGCGTTTATTTTCAAAGTCTGGTTGGAGCGCTTTTCCTGGCACCATTTTTCCATCGTGGTACAATGCAAGATAGTTTACGTTCAAATGCTTAAAATGAAATGGGTTTTTGTTGTAGGCCCCATTGAAAGCGTCATTGTCGACAAAGCCGATAACGACGCGCTTAGGGATTTGACCACGAATAAATGTTTCCTGTGTGGTTGAGAGATCACCTTGGGGAACAGAGAAAATCTTTACCTCACCACGAGTAATTGGGTATTTGGCGGTACCGCGTTCCAGTGCTTTAATGTGACCCATTAAAACCGGTGCACTAGGATGAACCTTACGAACATACAGTCTCACGTCACATAAATTAACGCGGTATTCGGAATCATGGGCTGCCATGATGCAAAACGCATCTTTGCTGCGAGAAAGTCGCACTTTCAAATCAACTCCATTTAACAAGTAGCGATGCTGAAACATCATGTCAAGATGAAGTTTGCCCATCATCTCAATCCGTCGACTTTCTCTCGCTAGTCGCTTGCGTGTAGAGAAACCCGAATTGGCGTTGGTGATGGAGTCGAGCTGACCGCCAGTATCCCGCTTCCAGAGTCCAGCTGTGAGTTGAGACTCTTTTGCAGAGTTTCCAAAGGATAAGAGAGTCTCCATGTAAGCGCGGTATGGGTAGGTGTTGGAAGAGGGAGTTATCGTCTTGTTGTTTAAAGCCAAATCCACCTGCCCCCACAATGCATGAAGCCAGTAATTAACAGGTGCCACAACGGCGTCATTAGCGATGGCGCTCCCATCGGCGTTTGTTATGCGTGCTGTGCACATAAGCAGCGTGTTGGCCAAGTCAATGTAGTCATCGCCGGTACCCGAAATGGAAAATTCCACAGGTCCTGCATTTGTCAATGTCGATAACGGTAAATACTCTACCCACTGCGAGTGTTCAATGCTAATTTGAGTCGGTTTCAGACTAAACAAATCAAGTTCACTCTTCAGACACTTTCCCGAGTTCTGGTTGATAAGGGTTCCCATCATGCAAATATGTCACGCTGTTTCTTTCTCTTTTTGTGGCCTTTAGCAACACGTTTCTTGGTTTGCCGACGACGCTTAACCGCAGGTTCTCCTGGAGGCTGTGCAAACCCTTGATGCGCAGAACGTAATAAGGCCTGTCCCGCTTCTCTTGATCTTTTTATAGCCGCGGCGCGAGGACTTTGTCCACCGATAACGTCTCCGGCGAATTGCATCCCCGATTTTAGGGCTTGTTTTCCTACATGGCGTGCTCCTGATTTTAAAAGAGGAAGAACAGCCCTTCCGATGCTAGAAAAAATACTGCCGAGACCATGTCCCCTCTGTGAAACAGATCCAGCAAACACAGGAAGCCCATTCCCAACCTGCGCCAAGTAGTATTGCTCATAGTCCTTTATGTCCGCTTCAACACAATAAGGTCCGGTACAGTGGCGTCGCATTTTAGACTTGAAAAGGTCGCTTGCGAAAGTGAAGTGTCACTATCACGCGTCCACTCTCAAATGGTACAGAGCGCCCCACATCATCCTTTATATCAATTTCTATTGTAGCAAAGGAACGCAGACGGACGGGATGATATGAGGGATGGGAAAAGCGTTTAGAGTGTGTTTTACCCTTTCGGCTTGGTGTTGGAATCGTGTCCAAGAGAGGCACTAAAACATCTCCGACAACCCTTGGATGAATAATGTCCGTATAAACGTATAATGCCGTAAAGCCGTCATTTACATCACACACGCCTGTACTGAAGTGAAATCCAGGAGCAAACAGTGTCTGATCAAACCCCAAAACCCGTCCCAAACGCTCAGAAATGACCATCTCCTCTCGTTTGTCGAGACTGATCGTGGTCTGTTGCGTAAGCCGATCAAAGGTGAAAGCTTTTAACTCATTAGGCGTTGTCTTTTGACTACCTCCCGTCATCTCCTTCAATTTCCACGCTTTGCTTCGGAGAGGTTTAGTTCCTTGAGGGAGTGGACTCCTTGACCTTTTCCCCCTACTTGCTCTTACTCGATTAGAGCGTATAGCTTCCTGCATAGTAGCCACATTCGGACTGTTTACCGGGGCCTCCACTACCCCAAGAGTATTTGTTGGTATGTTTGGAGGAATCCATGTTTCTTTGCTGAGAAGGTCGTTTAGGGGGTCCACAACATGTTCCCCCGACTCGTAATACCCGCTCGGCAAAGTTACGGTTTTTTCAACTCCATTCCTAGTTACTCTGCACCAACCCTCTCCTGGCTGAACGTTTTTCCATGTTGTGGGAAAGTGGAAGTCAGTGAGAGCTACTTCCCACTGACCCGGATCCAATGTAATGAGTTGGGGAAGCTGCGTAACGTAATTAGTGACCGTGTTTTCTGGAAAAAAACGAGCACTGCTTTTGCTCGGCAGGGTGATATAAAACATGTCGCTCGCGTCTTAGGCGAGGAGCGGGCAAAAGGTATCCAACTCCACTGGCAAGCAAGGCGGTCCAGAGATTGGGATTCGGGTGACCTATTGTCAAGTTGACAAGACTGGTGATCACGACGATGAGAATAACAAAAACCTGGGACAGAAAAACAACCTCGGCACGAGGCAACAACTTTCCACAACAAGTCCAGTCGTTTCTCTCCGGTTGATCAGCCGGTGTGTGCGACGATGTCGCCTGCATTGATCCACGAATTAAACTCATCTGAATAATTTAACCACTTTATAAGCACTTGGCTAACACCCCGCCTTTTTCGCCTTTTTAACACCTTTTCGATTTGATAGGTGCATTTCTGAACTAGCTGCATCTCTGCTTCATAGAAGGTGCCCTTGATCGATTCACCATTGTAGTCTCTCAAAGTATAGGTCGGAATCGAACCGCACCTTCGCGATTTCACGTAAAACACTTCGCCTGACCATTTTGGGAGATAGCTCTTTTGGAATTTGGTTCTGGTGGTGACAATTCGAACTGGCGCACCTACGGTAAACTTACACACCTGCGGGGGGAGGAGGTCACCGTACAATCTTTGCCAAATTTCTTCTTGATTCAGTTGTGTTACAGACGCTGGGGAAGTTCCTATGCTGCGGTGGTAGCTCTTATTGTAACTGGCCACAACATCATCGAGAATGTCAATGTACGACGACCCCGATGTTTTAGTAAGATATCGCCAAATTCGCTCCTTTAAAGTTCGATTAAACCGCTCCACAATAGACGCCTTCGTTTCATCGTTAAAAGTTGTAAAAAACTGTATGTGATGTTTGGACAAACATTTTTGAAAGAGTGTGTTTACAAATTCTTTTCCACGGTCTGTTTGAAGTTTTTGCGGGCAGCGCCCACTTTCTGAGAGTATACGTTCGAAGGCCTGAACAAGGCTTTTTCCGGTTTTGTTTTTTATTGGTACAACCCAAGCGAATTTTGAAAATACATCAATGACGGTAAGCAGATACTTAAAACCACGATTAAATCGACTCAGTTTAATAACTTCGACCAAATCGGCCTGCCACTGGCTGTCGATCCCACCGACCACAACCCGAGAACGTAGAAAGTTTTTTCGAATGGGTTTATGGAGGGTGTAGGTGTCCTGTTTTTGCAACCATTCCCGCGCTGTTGACTGCTTGCAATGAGTTGCCCGCCGAAGTCGATCTACACCACCAAGGCTTCCTACACTGGACGGAGTAAAGTATGCCCCCGCAAAGTCTACAGAGCGACCCATCGTTTTGCAAGACGTGTGCTACGTTTGCGAGGTGAAGCGACTGGCACCTGGAAGATGCCCTGTCCCTCCCTTTTATCACCGACCAATGTCTTAGGAGCATTGGCTTCTGTCAAAGCCAACATAAACTGATCCCACCCGATGGGGCCGCCCGTCTTTTTTCTCTTGCGTATAATATCGTGCACCAAGTCTTCAATGTTGCTATTTTCGATCGTTTGACCTTTCAATACTAGCTGGCCAGTCGCTTGAAAGTCGATATTAGGATTATCTCGTATCAATCCCATTACACGCTCGGCTTTCCGTTTGAATGTCTTGGGCGTAGAGGCGATGATGTGGGCAACTATCTCCTGTTTTCGCTTTTCCTCCAGATTTGATTCTTCACTGCCGGGTTTTTCCTTTTCGACAATAGAAATTTCCATTGGTTTGTTGATAAGTTCGCTGTTGTAAAAGCGGTATCGTTGCAGAGCTTGGTTGTACAACTTCACTTTGCTTTCCAAATCCCCTGGTTCTTTCACTATTCCGTTCATTACTTTATCCAAATCACTCATTGCATTTTCAATAGGCGTGGATTGGGTAGGAGTTTTTTGTTGAAGGGATTTTAATACTCGTGGATCAACCAAAGCGAGTTTTTGAACGTTTTCCATTGAAATTTGTTATGTGTTTTTTATTTTATTTTCACTTTCCTCCAGTGAACAGTCCAGCAATTGCCGGAATCACAGTCCCGATCAAAGGCCCCAATAACGCAGACAAAAATCCACCACGTTGAATTATTTTGCGTTTTCTCTTTAGACTGGTAGACTTCTTTCCAAGTTCCCGAAGACCGTTTTTGTAACGCTTAAGTTTTCCACGCTCACTCGGAGAGAGGTTTACGTTCCCCTTTAAAACATTGTGACAGCATTCACAAATGGAATTTATTAAGTCGTGGTCCGCTCCTTTTATAATCGTCCGCACAAGTCTAGGCTTAGCGGTGCAGAGAGTTGTCAGCAAAGAAGCTTGTCTGCGGAGGCGTTTGGACATTTTCACTTGGGGAAGTAGATAAACGGTGTCTCACCGCGAAAGACGTTGCTCCGCAGCCGAAACTTATCCGGGGTTGACTGCTTGAAGTCAAGTAACAAATAACCGTGTGGCTTGGATGTAGCGTCACTATATGCTTCTTGCACAACACGCGAGCGCCCGGGATACACTTGCTTTGCCAGGTGAATGATTTGCGAAGAGTCTCTCGGATTTTTAAATACCACCAAGTAATGAGCGTTCAAGCTTATTGTGCGGTGCTCTTTGCCTTTATCAAAAAGGTTTTGGACAATGTAGATGACACTGACATTTTTGTGGTGACTTCCCTTGGTAAATAGGTTTGTTACACTTTTGTCACACTCGCTCATCAAATCATCAATGACCAGCAGCGTTCGTTCGTCGGGATTCAAATCCGTGGCCAAGCCCTTTACAAAATCCACACCACTTATACCCTCATACGCTGCTTGCCACTCTCCATAACACCAAACAACTCGATCGGGTGGGGGAGAGACTTGCTTTTCCTTTATCAAACGAGCAACAAAATACGTTTTACCGCAACTGGTTGGACCGGCCACAACGCAAGTAAATGGATGAAGAAATTCCATAGTCAAGAAAAATGAAACAAAGCAACCCCATTCAATGAAATTTATACCCCAACACCCGACCGTTGAGAGGAAGGCTACGCCTACTTAAAAACATAGGGAAAGTACATGAGGAGGGGGTGTTTGTACGTGTGTAAAGACCCACCTCCTCTATACACCCCCCAAAAAAAGCTACCGCCTCCTCTTCTCAAAAACACATTGATTCCGCCTCAAAAAAGACGCCGCACCGCGGCCACTTGACCCACTACTACTATCACATCGATGAGGTTTTCCTTTGGTGTGTGTCGCCATGTGTCTTATTAAAGCCCCAACTTGACGAAATCGTTTTTTACAAACATTACGTCGATGAGGTTTTTCTTTGGTGTGTGTCGCCATGTGTCTTTTTAAATGTTCACGTTGAGCAAATCCTTTGTCATAATAATCACATGAATGAGGCTTTTCTTTGGTGTGTGTGAACATGTGTCTTTTCAAATGTCCTCTTTCGCTGAAGCGTTTTTCACAAACAACACACTGACATGTTTTTTTTGTTGTGTGTCATTTTTTCACAAACATCACATCGATGAGGTTTCTCATTGGTGTGTGTCAACGTGTGGGTTTTTAAATGTCCACTTATTGCAAATATTTTTACACAAACAACACAATGAAACAACAAGAATGCTACGTGAATAGAATATTAAAGTTACAACTTTAGGTTTTGTAATACTTTCTAATGAAATCATGAGTTTGACTATTTGCAATCCTAATACTCTTGTATGGATTTAAACTAACCGAAATTAACTGGCTTCGCAATATGCCTGTCAGCTGTGCAACGATTTCTTTTCATTTATATTGGTACAAACTGGGCATAGTGGCCCTGGTCATTGCGCTTAAGGGAAATGGGTCTTAAACTTTTCAATCCCTCAAGATTACATCCGAAGTGCAATAAATTAAAACTAAATACACGCAACTGTTAAAGCGATTTAGCTGGTAGTAAAAGTAAACTAAAGTCATCCTTCTAGTCAAAACAATCGTTATGGGCAATAAATGCTATATATCGGTGTTTCCGAGCACTCAGTCCACTTTGTGGAAACTCGAACCAGGTAATACTTCCTCGTAGCTTGTTTGTTTCAAACTGCAAATACGTAACGCCCATAATAGCCAAATTTAACACAACACAACCGACCACTGGTAAAATGATTTGACGGTGTGTTGTTAGCGTGACAGACAAACGAATACGTCCTTCCAAATCTAACTTATGTACACACTAGCTTTCCCTCGCTACTGCAAACCTTAACTGGACTACAAACATCCATAACTTAGACATTATTCGGTTGTGCAGCTGCGACTTACAACTTTTCCACGTTCTCGTACTACAGGAAGCAATTCGACGCATGGCCAGATTAGCTAGCTCCCATAAAACTAGAAACTAAAAAGGGCATTGCTTTGGTGATTGTTACGAAAGACTTTTTAATCCGTTGTACAGTTGTTACCGAAAACAATCATGAAAAGAAAAATATTTAGTATCTGAAATCATAATACGTCAGATCATTGAAGGCGTTAAACCGAATCAACCGGTCACCATGCATTCACAACCATATGGCAAGACGTAGGCTAGAAAAATCCAGCCTGCGGTGGGATTCGAACAGTAGTCTTACCGGGACTCGCGCTCTGCCAAATGAGCTACACGGGCTCATTGGAGAATCCGCCGACAGTTGAATCACAAGCGCCGTTACCTGCCTCGTATGCTACACATGTCAGCTTAGGGGATCGCCAGATCGACCAGTAATCAGTTGAGACATAGATAAATAGCTGGGATCAGCTCTGAAGCGTTGATTCAGACCAGCAATCACGGCACACTCATACAGAAATCATAGTACGCCAGACCTATTGAAGGCGTTGAACCGAATCAGCCGGTCAGCTGGCATTCACTACCGTATGGCAAGGCGTAGGCTAGAAAAGTCTGGCTTGCGGTAGAATTTGAACCCACGACTAGTCTGCATCGACGCTTCAGGGCTGATCCCAGCTATTCATCTTTGCCTTAAGTCTTAACTATTCAGTATCTGTGCACACACTCTGTATTGTCACAACTGAATATTGAAAACTCAAAGCAATTTTACACTTCATGCTTTCATCACATCTCCAGTAAACGATAAATTATTTAACCCTTAAACTGCTGAATTTGTTTCGACATATTGTAATCATTTTTCTAGTTTAGTTGTTCTGATGTTGGCAATAATCTTTGTTTTGCGTTATATTACCTATCAATGATACAGCACCATGACTTTACCAAATTACTAATTACAGTTTTAAGCGATTGGACCATAAAGCAAAACAATACTGTATATGATGCTTTGTAACTTTATTCGCAAATAAACTGAGTTGCTAAAATATTTGAAATCATTAAAATCTTGGTTGACAATTTAACGTGAAATATTTCTGGCAAACTGGTTCCTCATGGTATTTTGTCACTGGACCGACAACAAAGCATTAAATATTTTTTATACACGCATCGTTTAGGCAAATCGTTTTAATCGAGTTCTTGTAACTTTCCTGTTCTAACTACGACAAGTATCATTAAAGATATTCCAAAAATTACTTTAAAATGTAAATACAATTATAGTTAGTCACTGCTAAAATCTTAACACATATACTCTAGCAGCCTTCAAATAAAAAAGGGTGGAAAAAGTCACATGAGGAAATTGGCGGTTTTTGAGAGTTTTAGCAATACTTTATTCTGAAATACGTGAATATAAAATCAAACAGCTAGTTGCTTGGTGGATAAAAACTATAATCCACTTCATGTCCATAGATTTTATGTTAATAAAAAAAATCATTCGTCCTTAAGCTTAAGATATATATGCATATTTGGCTGTAACAGCGTAATGCATGTCCAATACCTTATTATACCGTAGAGCAGTAGTCGGCAACCTTTTTTGCACTGACCGTTTTTAAACGTGAAATTTTATCGCGGACCAGTCTTTGAAAAAACAACAAATATTTAGCAATAAAAACGCCTAAATTAGTTCATCATCCCCGGAATACATGAGCAAAATGTTTCAAAGCATTTGACCTGAAAAAGTATACGGCCCGGTACGAACTCCTCGCGGACCGGCGGTTGCCGACCACTGCCCTAGAGAATGGATACGTAAAACGATTAAGAAATATTTGTAATAATTTTGTTTGTGAGAAACTGGTTTTTGAAATTATTTAAGCCACTGGTGGTGACAAAGAGCAGTTTTCAATACAATGCTTTGGAAAGATATACTGTCTGATTAATCGAGCTCTAGTTGCCGTTGGGAAAAGTTTTTTTTTGTAGCACAAGAAAATGCAGCGCTGCATTTTTCGTTACACGACGACGCAAATCTGTTTTAACGGCGAAAAGCAATAACCAAAAGTTTGTGCTTTGTTCACCATGATACGAATGAGAAACTTAAGTTCAGCCTAAAATACAACACAAAAACGAAACTATGGCTTGTAAACAACACAAATATGCACAAGAAAAGAAAAAAATAACATAAGCACAATATTAAATTGTCAAGATATCATACTAAAACCCAACAATATTTTTACGTCACTTATTAATTTTAGTAAACATAAAATAATGCATTTGGCCGAAAATGTTTAAAATGTATATTTTATACTCAACTAAATAGTAGCATTATTAAGCTACAGACAATGCCCACTGTTTCAACTTATGTCCCATCAGTGCAGTTTTTTTTAATTATTTATTTTTTCACGGGGTTCGAGCCCAGGACACTCCCGGGGACGAATCCCGATCAGGTTTTTTATGTCTGTGTATGGGTCAGGCCAACTTCGGCCAAGTTCCTGCCTCCCCCATCAGTGCAGTTGGTGATAAGAGATAGACCGTATTTGCTAGTGTAGCCATCCAACGGCACTCAAATTTGTTGGGTGTAACCGCCTACTATAGCCTTGCTTTACGTATTCTGTTCAATGCCATAACTGGGCATAAACAACAGTGTAAACTGGCTCACAATCGCCAAGCAAATGCTTGGGAACCAAAGTGAAATCGGCTTAGTGTCTCAGTTGCATTATTTCTTCTATATACCTTGTAGGTTGCTTGTTTGATCGTTATCACTTACGAGACACCATGAACGCGCGATTGCTTTTTTTGCGTTACCTTAATTGTAACGGGACACGGAGCTGATTTATGACGGATGCATTTGCTTGTTACGTTCTGATGTATGTAACCAGCCCAGCATAGTGAGTTTAAATAATACTCACTAGTCAGTATTCTATCAGAATTTTGTTTATCTTGTGCGTATTAATGTATGACTAGTTGCTTATTAGTTTGAGTTAGACATCCGCTGAAACAAAAAATATGCCTCATCAGATGAAACTTTTGTTTGTGTTTTGGGTAGTAATGCTCGTCGCACTTTTTGCTGGAAGTAAAGGTAAGTCGTTTGATTGTTTGTAAAGCATCTACAGTTTGATTGTTTGTAAAGCATCTACAATCTGAATTTGGAATTTTATAACATAGGTTGTAATTCTGCGAAACTAGGTAAAATTTGAAAACCATATACGGATGTGTTCATTAGTTTAACGATGAAAACAACGGCCCAAATAGACTTAAAATACTGCATGCTTTATTGTTCAACCGTTTCGGCAAATGCTCAGACCATCATCAGGGATATGAAGGGCCACAGCAGTTGCATCTGTTTATAACCATACTTCGCACGCATGCAGGTGGCTTACACCTCGCTGCTGCGCACCTTATTATCTTTTGTTAATATGCGACGCTTGTGTCGCACCTTTTTTATCATTCTTTTACGTGACTTAAGTGGATATATACTGGTAAAACTGGTATGGCCCTTCATATCGCTGATGATGGCATGACTATTTGCCGAGACGATAACTATGAAAACAAAAAAGTGCAACGTACTTTAGCTCTCGGGAACAAAAAAAAGTGCTACAATGCAGTTACTTTTAACTTGAAAAGTCTAAAGCACACGGCCATTGACATGTGGCGGATTTTTGTCTCAAGGTTAAACCACACAATTTCAATAAGTGCTCAATACGTTTAACTAATTTTCATATCTGTCCGAACTCCAAAACATTTTGCTGATTACTTACAGCTCGCACATCTACTCCCAAAACAGGATGTCGACCAGGAACAGGCCTGAGAAGATGCATAGGTAAATGCGCTGTTTGTGCAAATAAAAAATAATATTTTGTTTTACATTGGCTCCTAAGTCAATTGCTTATTGCGAAAAACATTCAATGCAACTTCATTTTTCTTGTTTAGTGTGCAATCTTAATTTTTTGAATATTAGTTGTCCTGCTGGGAAAAAGATTCAAATAATTTCAGCACTTTATGGACGACTTCAACCATACTCAAAGTAAGTGTGAAGGAATAACTTATATTTGATGTATTTTTATGTAACTAAACCATTTTTTTAATGCAAACAATCAGTTAATGCATTCGATGCCATGTTTCAACATTCGATGCCACGTTTAATTTTAAGCAACAGTACTTTGTGTAGTATTTTTTCTATTTATATGTTTGTAGATTTGATTTGAGTGCGGAAACACCATAACTGCTGATATTAGGTTATTTCCTTTTCATCACCTTTTCATTAAACTAATTTTATTGAATGCCCAACAAAAAGAGAAAGTAGCCCATACCTTTGTTGTCGTACGTTTACTATTTTTGAAACAAATGAAGCGAAACTAGGCAATTTCATTACTTATTTCAGGGTTTGTCATGGATCTGCGAAGGAAAGTACCGACTGCAATGGATCGGAGGGTGTGGCCATGATTATGAATTTGTGTCAAAACAAACCTCACTGTTCTATACCAGCATCACTCAATGTTGAAGATCCGTGCAGTAAAGTAGATAAATACATCGACATTGATTTAAACTGCTCAATTCCGAAACGTGAGTTGGCCGTTTTCAAAATCACATTTTAAGAGCAACAAGAAAGTAGGGCGCTTCAACATGGTTGTCTGTTACAGGATCACATCACACAATAGTAGAAAATAGTGTTCACTGCTTTGTTATCACTCATATTTAAAGACGTTTTATGAGCGCATTGAAGGTTTTCATTTACGTCTATTCTATTATAAACACATTATTTCACAGACGAGATGTTTTTGGAAACGGTGCGACATCTCATACCTGACGAAGCAGATGGATTTAAAAATCTTGAAAACCAAATCGAGAAAGTTTCGCAGAATCACATTGATACCAACGGAACCACCTACGACTTCGGGGAAACTCAACTGCATATCGTAGTTTCAGAAATTACAGAGGAAAGATACAACTACAACTCTATTCTTGAGCTTCGTTCGTCTCACATTGAATTCCAACTAGAAACAAACAACGTTAGTCGAATTGTTACTACTGTGTTTGTCTATAAGATAAACCAAACTAAAACAACAGAGACCCAACGTATAACCCCGAGTTCTCTCGCTGTAACCCGGTACATAGCTGCAGAAAACACAACCTTTATTGTCATTAATGGCTGGGACGCCGATAGCTTCCTGCGTTCATCCAATGACACAGCAGGTAACGATCAACTGCAAGGAAACGCAAACCTTGTCGTAACCCCAGCGTCGTCTGAATCAGTCTGTAAGCAGATTAAAAAAGAAAAAGAAAATTCGACAAACCTGATGATTAGAAAACTAGCACCTATCTGTCTTTTCGTCGAACGGTTATCGAAGAAGTACTCTGACGTGGGTTGCGTCACAAGCATTGATGACGTATCAGGTGACGTCATTTGCAAATGCAATCACCTCACTATTTTTACTGTGCTTCTGGCTGTGGAAACCATCACAATACCTGAATGGGTTAAGGTAGATAAATATACGGCTTTAGTAAATAATTGCATTTAATTTGACTTGGTATTTTCAGATCATATCTTACACAACAGAGGCAGCATCTATAGCATTTCTCATTGCCACCATAGTCATACTCTGCATACATCAGCGACACGACGATAGGAATCCGGTTCAAATCAGCTTGTCTTTGGCTTTTCTGCTGCTTCACGCAACCAACATGTCACATGACCTCGCGGTTTCACATGAAATCTCATGCATGATTTTCACGGTGACCGTGCATTACCTCTTGCTATGTGTTGGTAAGCATGCAGGCTTTAAACAAAAAAAAGTTTAAATCGTAGTCATAATCTTGGTTTCCTTTACAGGAATGTGGTTCCTCATCGAAGGAGTTCGTCTAGTGATGGCCACCTCCTTTCCATATGCGTTCGAGGCACAAGATCCGCAAAACCGTGTTAAGGTCTTTATGGTAGTAGGTTGGGTCGTTCCAGCTCTTATAGTGGGTGTTGCTGCGGGTGTTGGGTTTTCCAGTGACAGTTACATGCAACCCCAACCGTTCTTTGAGCAGTGTAACGAATTTGAAAACCAAACTTCATCCATTCCTAAGTATGACAGATGCTGGTTAGCTCCCGGTACTCCGATCTTCTACGCTTCGGTCTTCGCTCCTCTTGCTCTCATACTCTTCATGAATACCATGATCATCGTGAAGACCACTCACGTGATGAGCAACACACGAAGTTTGCACAACAAAGACGAAAATGCAGAAGTAGAGAATGCGCTGAGAGCAGCAAAGTCATTCTTTCTTCTGCTCGTAATGCTTGGAGGCACTTGGAGTTTGGTATTCTTCACAGGTGTGTTGCATACAAAGCAAAGAATACATATTTATACCCAATCGTTAAGCTTCATTCAGTGCACACTCTTGAACTGCAAGCTCTTATTTCATCAGTACATATGGTGACATAACCCTTGCATCGTAGGCTTGCGTAGTGCCTCACAAAATCTGTTGGATGTCACAACTGTCCATAAGCTATGTAGAAAATGAATCACAATGGAACCAAAGTTTTTTTACTCAATGCCATTTCACGAAATATTGCTTTGCAATATGCCCCTTTTTGCATCATTTAGTAGGATTTACAAACGTTGAACAATCTTCCAATATTCTTTTGCCCAGTTACAGGAAGCCTGTGTATCACCCATGTAGATATCTTTCCCCAACTTAATCCAATCACAACATTTAATATTTTTTAACTTTGTGCATTTTTGCAGGAATAGGGTACGACATTTCGAACGAGGTGTTCATGTACATCAACAGCCTGGTGAACGGATCGCAGGGAATCGTCGTCTTCCATCTGTACTGCGTCATGAACCGCGTCACCAGACAGGAAATTCTACCGTGTAAAACTTGGTCTAATGAACAGCAACGAGACAGCGCAGACACGGGCTTACCTCACTTACGTTAAAGGTTCAATTTGAAACCACCTGTTGAGCGATTTGTTACACATTGACGTTTTTTGTTCTGGTCATAACAATAACGGCAGTAGTAATTTAGTGTTTATATTAGATGTATTGATCTTGTCGGGATATTATTAGTACCATTGGCCATGCAACGTCGGGGTATCGAAGTTCTAACCTGACAAACTGTTTCCGCAAATTGCTATTGGTGACTTTGGATTATCTAAACACAATCGATCTCATGATGCAATTGGAACTCTGAAGCGTCTGTTATTTTACAATATTGTTATTCTTTGTGTCAAAATGAGTTATTCAACAGCACAGTTTTGGAGAAGAAACATTGTGTTCTTTTTCTACAAGTATAATATACTGGTGGGAAGCACTAGTGTAAAAGACATTTTCAATGATAAGTTTTTTGTATTTGTTTCATGCAAACTTTCCGCGTTGCGTTTTAATGCAATTACCCAGGGTTTTACCTTTGCTTGCACATATTTAAAGCAAATCATTTCGGCTTTCATTACTTCTGCTGTATATTAAACCACACATATAAACATGAACAGCTTAACGTTTCGTTGTATTTTAACGTACATGTTGTTTATGCATCTTTGTCATCTTTTAACCTTTTCTTTCACTGGAATCAATTTACGATTTGCCAGCCCATGCATTTTCCCGCTATGACAACGTTGTCTGTCTTGTTATCAGAATTTTGTTTACATTACGTTCATTACACCATGGCTTGACGTGCTAAACAGGTGCACCTATGGTGTTGTTCACACATTGGCAACAATGCAATACCCTTTAATTGAAATGTATTTGACATTTTTAATATGGAAATCTTTCTATCGCCTTTGAAAGCGTTGTAAAGTATTTGTTTTTCCTGGGTTTGGCTTTCATATTTTAACACCTTTTCAAAAAGTTTTGGTGTTCTTAACCAAAATTGTTACCTCGACCAACGAAATTTGAATCGGTGTATTTTGAATCTTTTGTGTCGATTTGGTCTCTTTGATCTTAGAAAATAATGTATATTTTTTGTGTCTGTATAAATTGTGAATATAGTGGTAATAAACACGTGTGCGTTAACTAACATTCTCTAAATGTATTGTAAGAACGGAATATAAGAATTATGTGGGCAGCACCAACCGTAAAATTAAGTACAGAAAATTAGGTTATGTGCAACTGAGTTTAAATTACTTGCAAATGTTGGTGAAGTCAGAACGGGTAACACGCAATCAATAACAAGTTTAAAGAGATCGCCAAAACGAGGGAATTTTCTAATCCAGGGGCATTTAACCAAGTGTACGTGCAGGTTTTGGAGTATGCACTTGATTCGAGATGCGGATGAGGGATATATATATAGAGAGAGATTTGCAGCAATACAAAGATGCTAGCATTGTGCCTTGTTCTGAACCCAGAAAGTTTTAGTGACATTGTTAAGTTAAGACCAAGTGCTTACCCGATATTTAGATATTTTTAACGGGGTTCGGCTCAAGACGCTCCTGGGAACGAATTCCGATCAAGTACTTTGTACATATATAAATATATATGATGTATTCGGCCAAGTTCAGGCCCCCGTTATGTATAGTGAAACGCAATAGATATTTGAAAGCCGTTGCTGTACGACACTTAGTGGTCATTAAAATTAAGAGTTTGTAACCGCTAGATGACAGAGCGTAAAATAGTCTGCAGTAATGAAATACTATGCTGTACATCAGAGGCGTGCAACATACGGCCCGCGGGCCAGTGTCCGGCCCGCGGCACCTATTTTCGTGGCCCGCGCAGACTTCAAAGTACTCTATTAAGTATGAATACTTTTACTGTTAGAGCATGGCATGTTGCTATTTGTACACCATCACTGGTATTTTTGACTTTATAAAACGTCACACCGTGATGAGGTTTTATCCACTGTGATGACATATTCCCATTGTTGCATCATAGTGTGCATTATGACAGAACTGCCTTTCTAGCAATGATTTAGTAACATGATTTATAGGTGCAGTAAATATATTGACATTTATTCTACGAAAAGGTTAGCAGATATCCCATTGATTAAAAAGTACTCAATGAGTAACTGGATGTGTTCGCTTTGCCATTAAATAAGCTTTTTAAAAATGTATGTGTTGCTTTATTGTCTGGGCCCCAGCATCATTTTAACTGTAAGTTGTGGCCCACTGCGATAAACAGTTGCACGCCCCTGCTGTACATGAACAGGTACTTGGCCGAATTGTCCGGCGCGCCTGACCCATATACAGACATAAAAAAAACAGATCGGGATTCGTGCACGGAAGGGTCCAGGCTCCAAACCCCGTGAAATATATATATATACTGCACAAGAAAGTACACAAGAAAGGAATGGGGATGAACTATTAAACTGCATATTGTTGTGTGCTAGACATCATACTTCGCATTGTAAATGTTACGATACCAAACCGAGTGTATTTAGATTTTTTCGCTTTTTGAATCCAGTACGGTTATAAGAATGTTTAAGATAACGTAGAGACGTATATACGCTCACCTCAAGAAATCACCTGGCCTTTTCGTTTACATAGTGCAGTGGTTTTCAACCTGTGGTACGCGAAGCTTTTTAGTAGCTTTCTGTTCTGCTCAATTTAAGTCAGATAAAAGTGTAACTTAACTGACCCAAATGATCAGCTCTGTTTTTAACGAAACCACTGTCTTGGTTATGTATTTTAATTGCTAATCTTGCTGGTTTCATAAATATATTGGACTAGTCAAGAAGAATTGGCCTATACTTTGGCCAACCCAACCAAACAGAGGTACGGCACACTGGTATAGTGAAACAATTGCAAACATTTTTTTTGCTTGGAATTTGTTTATAAACTCAGTAAACCTACTGATTACGAGTTGTTGACATATGATGACGTCAAACAACATCGGGTTCGTTTTGTTGATTTATGACGGAATATTTTTGTTATGTGATCAACGTTTACCAACCACGGTAAAGGCATTTAAAGGATTATCATGTCGCTGCGGATGTTTGTTTTTGAGTCTTCTGCTCATACGTTAATTGAACGGTTTGCACAGGGATCACATTTTTTGTTTTTTTTTAAATAAAAGAAAGGTCACCAAACTGGTTTAATACCAAGCGAACAACAATAGCTTCAATAGTTTTTTTCTACTTTATTTAGTTTACTATTTCCTAATACCTACAAATAGGATAACTTTTTCTAACAGGCTGGCTTTTGACATTTTGTATAATTAGCGGTTGATGCATGTAAAATGCGACTTGAATTTTTTTGCAATTTTTACTACAGTACACAACACTTAAACAAATGTTTCATCTGTATTTCATTAAAATAAAAACTTTGTTTCACAAAATGTATATCGATTACATATCGTGTAGAGCGTGAGAGCATTTAGGTTTGATTTAATTTGTTTGGCGTGACAAAGCACAGCAAAACAATAACAACACAAAAACAATCACCCAGTCGGAAATGGCTGCGCAACGTTAGGACGTTTGGGGCTTAACAAATGCTTTGCCTTGTATAACAAAATTTATTTTGGTACAGTATTTGACTTCGTATCATGCATACGTTCATCGAATTAGAACGCTTGTATTAAGGTAGGAATACCAGGAATCAAACATGAAATATTTAAATAATATATATACAGTAGAGTTTCAGTTATTACACAAAACACAGAAAACAAATCATTCGTGTTTTACTAATGTTTCTGGCATTAAATTATTCAGCATGATTTGCATAGCTCATTATAGTCATTTTTAGCTGATATTGCGCAAGACAGCTGTTTTCATTGTTCGTGCTGTTCAATTTAAATAGGTTTAGAAAACACGCAAATGCGCAGCAAAAGAAACGAAAAACAACAAGGTTCTGAATCCAAAATCCTTTATGCCTAGTCAGAATTTTTTCTGATCATTTTAAGCCCATGAATGACATCATATATAAGTTGAGTTGATACCTTTAGTGCAAAACGGGGAATAACTGCACGACCATGAAACGTCATTATGCGCAAAAAGCTTGCAAATCAAACTTAGAGAATCTTGTATAATAACGGCCTTTTTACAATTAAATGGCACACATATTTAAACAACAATGCATTGATTGGATTACAGGTCTTTGTTTTATTCGGATGTACACAAGGCATAAAATATTCAAACACCGTCGTTCATCCATAAATAGTAGATGCATTTGTCCATACGTTTCCATCTGTTTGTTGAAATTTGATGAGGGTAGTTGGACTTATCATTTATTTTTTAAATTTGGGAGAGCGTCAAACTTGATACTCACGCTAACAAATAAATTAATATACGCAAAAATACTTTGTGGATAGATACCGCAATGCTTTCATACATCAAAAGATAGTTTCGGTTTTGCTGAAGGCGATTACTTTATTCATTGTTAAGTCGAGATCGAGTTAATCATTTTGCGTGTTTTCTGCATGATTGCAAAGTTAGTTTCGATTTTGCTGAAGGCGATAACTTTATTCAATATATGTCAAGCTCGAGTTAATTATTTTGTGTGTTTTCTGCATGATTGCGAACAGATAAATTTTCGCAGACATCTGTTGTTGCTACGATAGGGCTATTACACACACACTTAAAAGCATATAAAATGTTCAGTTAGAAGTTTTCCGTGTCTGGGTTGTTTAACAGGATTTCAAAAAGTTTTGGATCGATTTGCATGATTCATCTGCCTTTGTTGTTGCTTCCATCCTATACTTTCGGACATTCTTTGCTTGTGTGCCCGCTTGGTACGAAAAACATACACGGTATAAAACAATAAACCAACAAAAAGTTGGTGAATGTTTGTCAAAATTGTTTCTGATCAATTTTAGTCAGTGGGTGTGTGATTTCGTCTCAACTTTTCGGCTAACGCTGGTGAATTTTAGCTTGTGTCATTTTCCAGAAAGTCCATGTATATCCTAACTAAAATTGATTAAAATTTACAACGAAAAACACAAATCAAACAACAAGATAATTAATCAGTGACAAAATTGTTGTGATCAGTTTTATCCCATGTATGGAAGAGAGACTATTGGAATAACGCGATTTCGTCTGTTTTCCAGCACCAGAGGGAAGGAAAATAATCTTTGCTTGTAGTTGGGAAATGAGAGGATCAAAGTAACATTCAGAGCGACCTGATCCAAGACGTGAATGCAACCGATTATTGGTGGTGAAAGATAGGGAGATGTCCGTACATAAGGATGCAACAAGAGTAGAAGAACAGTGAACATGATATCTGTTACTACACATGCTACAGTGCTTGCAATTAATCGCTTGCTCACATCTTCGATGCCTGAGAGGTTTCTGTAGTAAGTTGAGAGCGGAAGTAAGATGAGAAAAAGCAAGAGAATGTGAGATAAGATGTAACCGCCGTAGATAAAGGCGACCAACGAACCAAGTTTCTCAAAGGAGCAACCGTAACGCCTTTCATATTTTGTTCCAGTTGATAATAAGAGCAATATAGAAAGTGAAGATGCAACAGCGAAAAGGAGCAAAACAAACTTGTTTGCATACTTTGCCACCCTGTTCCATTTAGTAGATGAAGTTACTGATCTGTACAAAGCATGTTGTCGTAGCCACAGAATAAGATATACCGAGAAACGGTTGCCCACGTTTGCAATAACTAGCACACTTAAGCTGAATGTGCACACACCGCTTAAATATTTTTTGACTGTGATATTGAGCAGAGGTGGAAGTAGAGATAAGATTAAAATATAAGAAGCAACACAGCAACATCTGTTAACTGTTTTCAGTTCATTTTCTTGCTTTGCAGCCAAATACACGGATGATGAGATTGCAAGATAAAAAATGATGCAGATAAGTACTGAAATTGCAACTGGTTCAATCACATCCAACCAATAATTTCTGATCACAATTTCTGGTGTAGTCGTCTCCATTTGGAAATTGCAAATTTTACCGGGGTAATGAACGAACGTTAATAAATATGATTTATTAAAACAAAACCTACCAAATACAAGATGAAAGGATTTTAGGAAGAGTAACGAACGTGTTGTAAACGACTTTGTTTCAACTTTTTTTAATGTTAATTAGATCTAATCAACACGTTTTATCGTTTCCATATACGGTTCATAGATTACAATTGTATCAAGCAAACTGATCTTTTCACTGAAGTAACCAACTTAGTAATTCAAATTTTTAAGTAACTTTACCATTTGCCAATTATCGAACTACATTATTTTTTTACAATCGTCTGCAACGCTTATAAATGTTTCACTTTCACTAACTTTCTAACACACCGTGTTGGACACTGCACAAAAATGTTAAATGCAACAACATGTATGGTGTTTTATGTAAAACCTTCTGTAAACGAAAACGTATCCACACAGTCTAACTATCCCTGCCAGTAATGAACCCATTACCAGACAACGTATGTTTTGTAGGGATTTAACTATTTTATTGATTTTGCTTCAGAGCTATTAAAACATCACAATGCACGTAAATAATTTAACACCATCCATTACATAAACCTTTAACAATGACAGCTGGAAAAGATAAAAAAAATGGAATTAAAATGTTTAACACATATAAGTCGTTTGGTTGAAATGAAGGATAAAAAATTTTCATCACATAAATTCGAATTTGACGCTAATAATTTGCGTGCAATTTTTATTCCGCAATATTTAGTTAATTGATAAGAACAAGCTGTTAAAAGTTTTGTGATTTGTTAAATCTATGCTATTATTTGATAATAATACTCTCCTGTGCAAACTAACATCAATTTTACAACACTTTACTGTAGCTTGAAAAACATTAAAACACATTTTAGTTAAATAGATCAGACAGAATGTTGCTGAATTGTTGCTGATTGTGGAATTTATGAAAACTGATTTGACATGTCGTACTGCCTTCTACTTAAGACGCAAAATTGACTGCCACCTTTGAACAGATTAAAAAAATAACCAACAAACCAAACACATATAATAATCAACGCTCGATGAAATGTAATTAACGAACTTTAATTTGTAAAACTCAACTACATTTTTTCGCTCAAGAGCATCAAAAATTTCGTTTTGAATTTTGTTTCGAAACAAAAAAGTGTCATACGAAGCGAATTTTCGTTTTTCAAACACATGCACATGTTTGAAATTTGCCCAACTTGGGTATTTAAAAACACACATGTTGATTCACACAAATTGAAAACCTCATCAGTGTAACGTATGCGAAAACAGATTTCGCATTAGTGGAAATTTAAAAACACACACGTTGATTTACACGAATGAAAAACCACATCGGTGTGAAATGTGTTAAAAACGATTTACTCAAATTGGAGCATTAAAACGACACATGTTGATTCACACTAATGAGACCTGATGTTTTGTGAAAAATCATTTCGCTGCAGTGGTAGGTTTATTTAGCACATATTGATCCACACCAATGAAAAATCGTATTACTGTGTTGTGGTAAACGCTTTCGCGAAATTTGAAAAGAAACACGTTGACTTACACTGGTGAAAAAGGCGAGTGATGTGATGTTTGTGAGAAAAGACGTAATTTCAGAGCACATGTTGATTCACAACAATGAGAAACCTCATAGATGTAATGTTTGTGAAAGAACCTTTGACCGAATTGGATCATTAAAAACCAACATGATGTACCACTCTGTAATTATCAAACTCAGATTGACCAAAATTCAGCGTATAAGTCGCCAATGTGTCAGTGGTGTTTGATCGAGGATAAATTTACACCACCGGCCAAACAATGTGTCAAGATGTTTTTCAGACGATTTCTTGCTCACATTTTCGGTTTTCGGACGTACATGATTGGAAACCGTCAGTACGTTCTGTGTATAAGTTCGCAAAAGGGAAAAGGCTTCAGCCGGGAAAGTTTATTTTTCTCGTGGTATTTGGTTGTATTGTATATAAAGCGTGTGCATTTGTTATTTTTGTTTTAAGCAAGTATCGAGTTTGTTCTTCAATTTACATGTGTTGTTGCCGGTCCGACTGGTTGTGGGAGCACCTTTTTTTATTCGCGTTTGATAAGTGAGAAAGGTTATTTAGTGTTTTAAGTATCGTTTTAACACAAACAGTTTCAGGGGTAAAGTGTAATTCGTTTACGTATCAAAGTCATTCTAAAAATGTCCAATCGTCTGCACATGTTCACAGTTCTGGCGCAGAGCTAACCAAAGCTTGCCTAAGGGGCTATGAAAGGCGCCAATCGCGAGACGATCAACTGCATTTGCGAGTGCTGCTATATCATACTCAGGCTTACGCTGCAAATAAAAAATGTGCAACGTCACAACAATCGCGCAAACACAAGTGGAAAGCGAAAAAGGCAATCGTTAAACGCTACTGGGATCGGTCTTTAAAGGCCCTGCACGACAAAGTGCAGACAAAGTCTATGCCTTCTAAGAGTGCGTTGAGCCATCTGGAAGTTGTCATGATTTTAAACAACGAGACGCGAAAGTAAAGCTTTGTAACAAAATGTTGGAGAACTATCGTTTTTAATGTGATGTCCACATTTAAAGTGATGAATACTTAAAATTTTTTTTAACTATATGACTTGCTTACCTCCAACCCTTCAGTCACTATTGTTAAATAGAAGCATTGAAATCATAGATGTTGATGTGGTGTTGCAACGACAAATTCTAAAATACGTAACCGTGCTTTTGTCAAAACTGGTCTAAAAACGGAAACTGCAAAACAAAACAATAAAAAGTAACCTAAAAAGAAGCCCAATTTTAACTGAGATTTCAATGCCTGCCAAGACACGTGCATGTAAAAATCCATGCAAAATAAAAATGCGTTTGGCAACACTGCTAATAAAACGCAATCTGCAAGTAGTGATAGTAAACCGCAACTCGACGTCGAAAAACAGCCCAATTGGACAAGAAAACCACCACCATAGCATCACTGCTTGCAAGACATTCAGTCGTAATAATATGTAATTGAAACGAACAAAGAAAGTTTTTTAAACCAACACTGGTAGATATATGTATGTACACAAGTGCGTCAATTTATTTGCTTATTTGAGTCAGTATGTGTTTCTTGATAAACAGCAATAAAGGAAAACATAGCAGTTTAAATGTGGAGGCCACAATTTGTGAATTATGCATGATCGTAGCCGTAACTGTCCCGGATTTTTGGCTCTGTCCCGATGTCCAGCCCGTTTGGCGGTATACGATTTTCACAATACGATTGTGAGTTGATTGATTATAATCAACCAATATTGGCTACATTTTTCATTTCCTAATTCTTTGACATCAGCGGCGGAAACTAAGGTTTGCATTTTATGCAGCTATGTGGGGACAAGGCCTCATGAATAAATATTTTACTTCAGCTTCCAAATTTTCAGATTTGCAGAAATCAATAGCTGGAATAACTGCATTGTACTGATGTTAGCAAGAAATTGATTGGCATTGGAAATAACCACATTTTTCAATTGGAGGCGGTAAAGATTTTTTTTCTGTAACATTTACAAAACTAACTATTGTTTTTACGATCCGAAATTATTGGAAATATGACCTCTAAGGTAATGGTTACCATATAACCTTCACGTTCATTTTTAAAGAATTTTGGTAGAGTGGTACGTTCCAAATGGGAAGGGGTAGCATCGTACCTTAAACGTAGTTTGTTTTTTTGTACTGTACATTACGCTGCCATCTTTGTACCAATAAAAATAACGTCCCTGTTTTCTGTGCAAAAAATATGGCACGCCTAGCTATACAGCATTTAACTGGTCCCAGACTTCATTAACGTTTCTATTTTTTGTTCAAAATGTCAAGATTTTTACGATTTTTGGGTTACAAAATATAAAAGCTAAAAACCACTGATTTAAACAGTATTGCGTTGAAAAAAAAAAAACGAAACAGTTTTTTAACTTTTTGATCATTTGCGTGACTTTTTCAAAGCACAGTCATCAGCACAAACCTATACCAACACCGGCTAAAAAGATTTCCGAAACTGGTAGAAAATATGCTTTAAAGGTACCGCGTAAATGATATGTGAAGGACAATACGCTTGTCAGATTCAAAATGCTTTGGTGACAATTTAAAGCAGTGATAAGTAAAATACTAATTGCTGCTTCCTATACTCGATGCATGACATCGGAAATACCTGATTGCCTGTTTTAGCGTTTCTATTTTTCCATTGAGACACAGAGCTGATGTATTACATCGTTCTGTTGTGTTGCGTGTAATACAGTGCTTCTGGTCCCAGACCGCTTTATTGTCAATGTGGTCAATTACTTCCTGTGATACGAGAACGTACAAAAGGCGGAGGTCGCAGCTGCACAACTAGTTACTATTTCTCCGTGTAACCGCAACAGCTGGTCTCATAAGCTTAGTTATATTAGATTTTTAGTAGCAAGTGTAAATGATAAAAAGATAGATTGGTGCGGACCATTTTGCTTGTGTTTGTTCAGAACGCACAATCTAAATGTATCCCCTGTGCTATGGTATGTTGTATCGCATTCGTTGCTATGCCGAGAATTAGGAATGCAGATAGCGGAGTGTGGCCTATATGTTTTCAAAACTGTTAACAAATGTTGTATTAGACTTTGTAGTCTACCGAGTCCCAATATAGACAAACAATCTGTTGCTGCCAGGCAAAATGAATATACAGCAAGTTTGCTCATACACCATGTTTATTACAAATAATCGACGTTTCTTCGTCCCATGCTAGACGCCTTCATAAGGACGTTAAAACGTCAATATTGAAAGCTTTAACAGCATCACTCACTGATATAGAATGGTCAGTTTTCAAAGTATGTAATATCTCAAATACGCTTTTGCATTATCAATTATATCTGCGATAACTCATGTGCTTTAGATATTATCGGTTTAAAAAATGTTGCATGTAGCACAACCTCTTTAAAAACAACAAGTATTGTCCTAAATATGCTGCTAAATGCAGTTACACACACGTTGTAAAGCAGTGGTTCCCAACCTGGGGTAAGTGGACTCCTAAGGGGTCCGTGGAGGCAAACGTACTTGGTACCTTTCACCAACAGTACAATATTTTTAAGTTTCTAAACCGATTTTAACAGATTAAACCTTTGGATCAAGAAAACTTGAGATTGTTACTTCCATTGTGACATCATAACACACATAAACAACAGAACTAATTCTGCTTTGTTTCAAGTGTTGCACTCCAGAAAATTTATTTCTTTGTTACATCGACTGGTACAGACATAAATTTATTGAGATTTAGGAACTGTGAACGTTGATTACAATTCTGCCCCCAAAGCGAAAGTAATAACATATACTGCCAGAAACGAAAAATAAAACAAAATTACGTTGGGGGTACGCGGACCTATAAAATTTGTAAAAGTGGTCCGTGACTACAAAAAGGTTGGGAACCACTGTTGTAAGGTAATAAAAAAATCCTTTTTATTTTCCAAGATTTTCGTTTCGATCCGTTTCGCAGGCTGCTCCGTGTTTAAAACAGTAAAGCAATATGGCAAATAAGAAACTCCATCGATGTGATGTTTGTGAAAAAAGTTTAAGCCGAAGTGGAACTTTGCAAAGACACATGTTGATTCACACTAACGGGAAACGCCATCGGTGTGATGTTTGTGAAAAAAGATTCACTCGGTTTGAACATTTGAAAAGACACATGTTGCTCCACACTAATGAGAAACCCTTTTGGTGTGATGTTTGCGAGAAAAGATTCAAGTGGGCAGCATCTTTAAAACGACACCTATTGATTCATACTAATCAAAAACCTCATCGATGTGATATTTGTGAAAAAAGATTTGCTGGAAGAGGAGACTTGAAAATACACATGTTAACTCACACCAAACATAAACCTCATCGATGTGATGTTTGTGAAAAAAGATTTGCTCGAACCGGAGACTTGAAAACACACATGTTGACTCACACTAATAGGAAACGCCATCGGTGTAATGTTTGTGAAAAAAGATTTAAATGGACATCATCTTTGAAGCGACACTTGTTGATTCATACTAATTAAAAACCTTATCGATGTGATGTTTGTAAAAAGAGACTTGCTCTAAGAAAACATTTACAAAGGCACATGTTGATTCACACTAATGATAAACCTAAAAGATGTAAAGTTTGTGAAAAATGGAAAAGACACATGTTGAAACACACTGATGCAAAGTCTCATCGATGTAATGTTTGTGAAAAAAGATTTGCCCAGTTAGAGTATTTAAACAAACACATGTTGACTCACACCAATGAGAAACGTTTTCATTGTGTTGTCTGTGATAAACGCTTTCGGCGAAATGAACATTTGAAAAGACACATGTCGACTCATACTGCTAAGAAATGCCGTTAATGTGATATATGTGAGAAAAGATTGAATTGGAGAGCACATGTTGATTCACAACAATGAGAAACCAAGAAGATGTCATCTTTGGTCCAAAGTGAAACATTGAAATTTAACATGATAGCATGCATTAGTGAGAAATGCCATTAATGTAACATTTGTATGATTAATTAATTTCAAAGCGGCAACTGTATAAAAGTAGTTTAATAAAGAATTTTCTATCGTATTATTCAAGTTTACTTTAACAGGAAAAAAGAAGGATCATTTGAGTTGAGTTTGTTTGCATGATGAAAAAAAAACTTAGCGAAAATATTTTAAACAAAGCGAAATAATAATAAACAATCACCAAGTCGAAAATAGCTGCGCAACTCTGAAATGTCCTTAATTTCCCTTGATATTTAAAAACTATTTAAATTATTGTTATTATGTTCTAAATTAAATGCAAATACGACCTTTAACGTTATTGTAATGTTTTAACCTTCATATACATTTTTAAAGAATGTTTGCAGAGTGGTATGTTCCAAATTGGAAAGCGTAGCATCGTACCTTATGTTATACGTTCTTTTTGTTGATTATGTCGCACCATATCTTGTGCTGCCATCTTTGCACCAATAAACAAATACCGTCACGATTTTCGGTAGAAAAAATGTGGCATGTCTAGCTATGCAGCATTGCGCCCTGACTGCTCTGATTAATTACTTCCTGTGATACGCGAACGTAAGGATGTCTGGTGTAGCAACTGCACAACTGGTTACTGTTTCTCTGCGTATGCATAACAGCTGTTCTTTGTAGCCTAGTTAAGGTTATGCTTTTGTAGCGAGGTAAAGCTAGTGTGTTCGGTTTTGTTTACTATGTTAGTTCATATTCGACGTAACACATGCTGAAATACCACTGTTTTTTTTATGAAACTTTAGACAAGCGTTGTATTAGATTTTGCAGCCTATCGAGCCCTAACATAGAATGAATAGTAAATAAGCTCTTACTGAAAGGCATAATATACGAGTATAGCCGAGAATAATTCTTTCAGCAGTTTCATAGAAATAATTGACGTTTCGACGTCTTATACAAGACGCCTTCATCAGGATAATGGCATATCTTGCAAGATAAATTTCCTATAAAGCGACAAATTCACACCAACCACACACATAAAACAGCGATAACAAGATCGCGCGGCTGCAAACTCGCACCAACGTAGTGATAGAACAAGCTCAATGGTGTAAAAGCGGGCGATAATTTTTCGGAAAGGTACCAGTTTACCTTCATAGATGTGGAGATTTTAAAAGCGGCGGATGGTAAACTTTTCACGTGTGTGTCCAACAAAGCTATTTACACTTCACGTCCCACCATCAACTATAAAGGAGCTGTTGTCAAAGCACTTAACGATCAGGACAGACGCTTGATGACAGACCTGGCAATGCTTCAAACGGAATCGCAAAGGGTAAATGAGGCCCTGCGGTTAAATGGCTACTAGAACTAGATTCTCCGTAATCATAAAAGATTACACGGAAACAGATCCAGTACAAAGAACGTGTCTTCGTCACCTTACCTTACATACCAAGGTTAACAGATTTAATCCGCCGTATGTTGACCACTGCTCAAGTGATACTGATTACCACAAGCGAAGTTTCCTACAGTCTTGGAACATCCATTCCTGCGCTAACATAATGAACGTAAAAAAAGGTGTTCTAATACCGATTAATTATCCGGCCGCTTTTACATCTCTGAGCTTGTTTTATCAATACGTTGGTGCGAGTTTGCAGCCGCACAATCTTGTTATCGCTGTTTATACGTGTGGTTGATTGAAATTCGTCGCTTTATAAGAAATATTTTTTGCAAGGTATGCCATTGTCCTAATGAAGACGTCTTGAATAGGGTGTCGAAACGTCGATTATATATAACAAAACTGCTTGCTGAGCAATACACGGTTATATGTTATGTCTGGCAGCAATAGCTTATTCAAATATTCTGACAGTTAAATGTACATTTATATGTACATTTGTTGTACTCAAAGGTTGTGCATAAGTTGGAGAAAAAGTGTTTTAAAAAAAAAAAACTTTAAAAGTGTTTTTTTTTTGCAAAGACATTTCTTGAAAAAATTTATTGCTAAATGCAGATACATACACCCTGTGTGCATGAATAAAAACTAACCTTTCATTTTTTCCCAGATTATCCTCTAGATCTCTTTTGCACATTGCTCTATGATTAAAATAATATGACAAACAAGAAAACCCATCGATGTGATGTTTGTGAAAAAACTTTTACTCAAATTGGAACTTTGAACAGACATATGTTGATTCACACCAATCAAAAGCCCTATCGGTGTGATGCTTGTGGAAAAAGCTTCAAACGGACAGGAGCTTTAGGAAATCACGTGTTGATTCACACTAATGAGAAACCTTATAGATGTGACCTTTGTGAAAAACAATTTCGTCAAGTTGCTACATTAAACAGACACATGTTGACTCACACCAAAGATAAACCTTATCAATGCGTTGTTTGTAACAGAAGCTTTGCCCAAAATGGAAGTTTGAAAAGACATATGTTGACACACACTGATGAAAAACCTCATCGATGTTATGTTTGTGAAAAACGATTTGCCCAGTTGGAGAATTTGAACAAACACATGTGGGCTCACAAAAATAAAGAACCTGCTCAATGTAATGTATGTGAAAAAAGATTTAGCCGAGGTAAGTGTTTGAAAATACACATGTTGATTCACACTAATGAGAAACGACATCGGTGTGATATTTGTGAGAAAAGATTTACCCAAAGTGGAACATTGAAAAGACACGTGTTGACTCATAAAAAATGTGACCTCTCATCGATGTGATGTTTTGTGAAAAAAAAAACATTTTGCTGCGGTCGAGTGTTACAGAGAAAAACCTCTCGCAGAAGTGCCCATTTGGAAAGACAGTTTGATTCAACATTTTTCACAACATTAAAAAGCTCATAGATGCATGGATGAGATATTTGAAAAAGAAGTAATAGATGGAGTTTCAGTGAAACAGGTGGAGTAGTTTCAACATCTCGTCACATTTACAAGTGATGGGAAACAAGACACGGAAATTGATGTCAGAACTGGGAAAGCAAGCTCTGTGATGAAAGCATTGCAGCTTTCGGTTGTCAGGAAGCGAGGATTGTCGAAGAAGGCAAAGATGGCGGTATTTAGAACCATTTTCATTTCCATTCTTACTTATGGTCATGAGTCGTGGATAATGACCGAGAAGGTGCGATCACAAGTACAAGCGTCTGAAAGGAGGTTTTTGCGTAGGGTGGAAGGGGTTACTTTACTTGACAAAGTACGTAGCTCTGAAATCCACGAATCCCTGAACGTCGATGCTCTACTTCTCCGAATCGAAAGATCCCAGCTGAGTTGGTTTAGCCATGTTAGCTGAATGCCTAAGGAAAGCCTTCCCAAACAATCTTTGTTGGCAAAATCAAAAGAGAAGCGGTCCACTGGACGACCTCGAACTCGATGGCTCGGTCAAGTTGAAAGTTTAACCTGGAATCGTTTGGGACTTCATCTAAATGAACTGAAGGAAGTGGTGGAAGACCGTGAAGTGAGGAGGCTCAATCTTGAGCTGCTGCCCCGGCGACCCTCAATTAGGGATTAAGCAGGACAGAAAAATGATGATGATGATGAAAAAGAAGCAGTGTCCAAAGTGGAACATTGACATTGCGTTTCAATAAACAGACCATTTTGACACAAACCAAGGTGTTCTTTGCTGAATAACATTTGCTCAAAGGTGGATGTTTACACACCCACATGATGAAGCACATTAAAGAAACTCTACTAATATTATTATGTTCATATTGGCCTGCTCCAAAGAGTAATTTTATCTATGCAATGTGTTTTCCATATTATGTAGAATAACATTTGGATATATTTGGTAGCGTGCTGTTTGTGCAATATGCAATCATCAAAAGATGCTAACATTGTACTTTGTTTTAAAGGAAGTTTTGAATGCATTTTTAAGTTGTCATACGTGTCAAGCGTTTCATATTATCAGACTATGTGCATCCCCGTTTTACTTTTATTTAAAAAAAAACACACACACAGTAGAGAATGACAAGAACCGTTTCTATACGACACCTCGTGGACGTAAAATAGCAAATCTGTGACCGCTAGACAGTGAAGTGTAAAACTAAACAAAGTCAAGTCAAATGCCCAAAACTCATATATATATATATTTGAATTTCGTCAAAATGGCAGAAGGGTGACACCACGGTCTTGCCTTCGGAAGAATGTAAATCTTGTTACACTATTTCTGTTTTCATGAGCATGAAACTATTGCGGCATTATTCAAAACCAGTGTCAAATGAAGGTTCTCACATTACATGAAATAAATAAAACTAGTAATATTCGTTGTATTTGAATCAAACAGGCAGCTTATTTAAAAGCATAACGAATTCAGGGTTTACCCGCCCACCAATATGTAACACAAAAAATCTTCGCTGGTTCAATCTACATTTTAAAACAGAACACCGAAAACAAATACTTCAAACAGTTCATCGCGATTCATCAACAGAACATGCCAGATTGGCGATATTGCAATTTGATTTTGGCTTGGGCGGTCGGTTACCCAAGTTAGTGAACATTGGGAGAGAGCAAGCTCAAGCTTCTTGCTCTGAAAAAAAAACACAAAAGGAAAAAGATAGGATTCAAAACTACAACCTTGCGAACATAAGTTGATTGCGCTAACCACTCTTTCATCCTGACGATTGTATTTAAGTTTGGTGAACACATAAACATCAGTGTTACTCTATCTGGATTGTATCTAAGTTAACACTGCGGTACAACACAGAGGTGATGACAAACATTGTCATCACTAACCTACCTTGAAGTCACTGTCGTTAAATAGGGGCATTGAAACCATAAATGTTTATGTGGTGTTGTTAGGACAAGTTCTGAGATGTCATGCTTGTCAAAACTTGTTCGAAAATCGCAAGAATTAATAAAAATTTGGCCAATACTAAACAAATTTTACTGAGATTTCAACACTTGCAAAGACGCATTAATGCAAAAAGGTCGTAAAATATTAAAGTTTATTGCAACCCGCATGATAAAACGCAACCTGCAAGCAGTGATAGCAACCCGCAACTCGACATCTGAAACCAGTTCAATTTGACAGGAAAACCGCCCCTAGCACCACTGCTTATTACAGGCATTCACTTTGCTTAATACTGCTCCAGTCGTATGAAATCTAGGGTACTTCAAATAGCTTCGTCTGGCTTTGACATATTAGGATAAGGTTAAACAGTCGAAATTTAATCAAATCGAACAGACACAAAGAAAGTATGTGTACATTTTGGAACCAACACTAGGAAATATACGTATAGTGCTTTTTTTCTGTTGAGTTAAGTATATTTTTCTTGGTAAACGAAACATAGCCGTACAAAAGTAGAGGGCACAATTATTTTTTCAAGATAGCTTTCAAGACCGTAATTACAAAGCGTTGCGTGACGGGAGCTGGCAAGCAGGCAAGATTGTCGCCATGTAGGTAAACAGTATTACGTCAAGTATGACGTCAGACGAAAGAATGGAATGTTATCACGCGTTATCGGCACACTTCAAATGACATTATGCCGGGCACACTTTAGAGGTCAGACTTAGTGGGGTTTTCCAGGAATTTCCTATCGGGTTAACTGCTCAGCGGTAGATTTCAGGAATAAATGCATTGATTTGTCAGCTAACTGTTTGGTAGTATTTAATATTTACAGTATATTACCTGAATTTATTACACTTCCTACATTGTTGATCTCTTAAGCGCATATTTTTTAATAAGCGGGCTTGATTTTGGCCTAGCTTCACATTCTATGTCCGTAATTGTTTGAGTCTAAATTGCATAGCTGAGTAGCTAGTTGCTGGACTACACCTAATGTCCAAGAGCCGTAAAATGCATGTTTAGGCCATTGTACATTATCATCCAATGTGTATGTCTTCTTTGTTACAGAACTATTAATCAAACATTCGGGCCTAAACGGGCTTTTTGAAAACGATTCGGGTTCGGGCTTATACTTTCGGGTTCAGGCCGTACCAACTCGAATTTCGAGCCCCTTTACAACTCTCGAAAACGGAGTGGTACTTTGAAAATAGGGTCAATGTCTTGTCACCAGCTGTATACATAAGATAATGTAGGTCGACAGTGTGCACTGTCTACAGCTTACTTACAAATACAATGTCTCTATCCTTTAATATAAAATCAGAGTGTTTGTATGTAGTGCAAACTTCTAAACATTTTTGAAGAGACATATTTACACAATGAAACTTAAAATGCGTTTAAGTTAGAACTTACCACGACATTTGCGTGTTAGCTAGTGCATAAATGTGTTCTATTAAGGGTATGTCACTGGTAATTCAAAAAGGGTACACATGAATCACAACAGCTTGGAATGCAGATAGATGGTAAAAATGCGCTAAAAGCGGAACTCTGGACTTTTATGATAAAACAATAATTTGGTGACATTAAAATGTGGTGAGATACCAAAGCAATAGATAAAAATGTTCCTTGGAAATACGCCCTGCTAAATTTTGAACTCGTTCAAATAAGGTTAACTTTACATGACACACTTATAGCTTCTAAAACAAACACTTAGGCTTTATCGATGGTTAAGTACATGAAACCATATATTACGTGTGTTTTATTGCGTTGAACGAAGGGTGTTTTAGCAGTGCTGTGATCCAATGTAACTATTCAGATTTGAGTTGCTTAATGACCCTAGTCAAGTTTTGTCGATAGTTACTTAAACGAAACCACATACTTTTTGTGTTTTACTGCTTTGAGCGAAGGGTGTTTGGGCAGTGCTGAAATCTAAGGCTGTTTAGGTTTGAGTTGAGTAGTTGTTTTTCTCGGTAACTTGTCGATAGCTACGCGTATTTGACTTAAATCAAGTAAAATTACATGCAACAGTGGCGTCAGTTTGATTGCAAAATGCTGCTGCCAAGTTAAATAATATCTGACACTGATTTCAAGCAATAACCTATAAATAGACGTGATGCAGATTTATATCATATATTTGATACACAATTGCTTTTTTTTCAGATACACAATTTTAAACACACAATGTATCGTACAATCAATGTAGTCGCAACATCTTTTGTTCTAGCTGCGCTTGCGTTTGCAATTGTAGCGACAGACTCTAACTCGTGGATTGTTGAAGACGGTGTGAAATATGGACTTTTCGAGTACTGTATCAATGGAACGTGTTTGTTTCACGAAGTGCCTGGTAAGTTCAAAATCGTTATTAATATTGAAGGGAATTAAAGACAAGTGAATTTTCTATCCAATGCTGCGTGTGTCAAAAATAAGGTTTCATAAAAACGTTGTTGTTATTTTTTTTACTACTACTGTAATGACAATAGTCTTGTCAAAGTATTTCATACGTGTCAATTAGGAGTCTAAAGTAAGAATTTAAAACGCAACTTCCATAGAGCGTCGTTTCGACGTCCTATACGAGACGCCTTCAAAAGGATAATGGCATATCTTTAAAATAGGCGTGTGCAGACTGCGGCCCGCGGGCTAAGTGCGGCCCATTGATTGAAGGTTGTGCGGCCAGCAGAGATGCTTGGATTTCAAATCTACTGAAAACGAGTCCAATTTTTAAATATTTTTGAGCAGATTAATGCGCCCGGTGTTTTTTTTCTGTGACCTGACAATAATGCGGCTAGAATCAAATGCGAATTTTACTTTTCAACTCAATATAGGCATATTTGGTATGCAACAAAGTAAAATCCCCTTGTGTTGTATAAAGGTGGGGCGGCCCATCTAATTATGGTGATTGTAATTGGCCTCACAGTGAAAAGACTGCACACTGCACACCCCTTGCATTGGAAAAACATAAAATTTATTTCAAACGGCAAATCTACTTTCGGTTTACTTCAGCCAAACTATTTACTGCCCTATTCACTAATCTTCGTGTCAGGAAATATCAGTTTGTAGTAAAACGTTGTTCACCTAATGGAAGTTCCCCTATAATGTCAGGCCGAACTGGCTACCTCATGTGTTAGACAAGGGTCGGGCTTTGAACAACTTGCTCTAATATTTACATAAGCACGATAACCAAACATATCGGCCTTGTGTAAGTTTGCTGTACCGAAACTGAGAGTACATGTTTTGCTCACTTTTGGAGTCACTCCTGTATAACAACCCCTTGTACAAAAGATTATGAACGGATAGTACAAAAATGTTATTGCGTATAACATAAACACAATCCTTGACAATGGCAAATTTCCCTCCAATTATCATGTGATTAAAATTGCACAAAAAATACACGCTGGTCACTACTTAACAGAGAAACATTTTAAAATAGAACCTTCCAACCTACACAAAAACTAATATCGCGCCAACTAGTATATTTTTTAAAGCGTTATCGTTTAGTACACTACTCACAAAACATCGGTAACTCTTTTTGCAAGCAGGCAACAACGGGCGAGACAGCATTAAAATATTTAGATTTAAGATTATAATGTTGTGGCAATACTAACGCTTACCCGGCAGCAAACCTCATGTGTTTATGTCAAAAGAATAGCTTTCTGCTTCGCGTACCGCCTTAAACGATTCGGTTTATTCGGCGGAAGTGCTTGTGTAAAACTCTTGAATATTCGGTTTCGGACAGAACCTAAAAAAAACTGATTTGGTGCATCAATGGTTGTACGCACTGATGGTGGAAAATCATTGCGTTTAAACGACGCATTCCAAATGGAAAAACTGTAAATGTTGTTACGAATAAACTTGCACAAAAATACGATAATTTTTAGGAGAGAATGTCTAAATTTCTGCAACTAATGTCCAATTTATGCCTTATGATTAAACTTTGTGCATAGATTCGTTACTGTTGCTATATACAAAAGTAGCATTTGTTTTTGGTTCTATACTTCATAAATTGCTTTGATATTATGTTTTACAGTTTTAACGAACATCACCATTGCCTTCATCTGCATCTCAATCTTCACGTGGTGCGGCGCTTTTGTCGGGTCTTTTCTCAAGTTCTTCAAGGAGAATAAAACCATGAGATTGGTCATTCTTGTGTTTTCCGTCATATCTTGTAAGTTACATTGAGTTGTAGGGTGGAGTTTTTGCGCTTGACGAAATAACACATAGCGACACAAATGCACTAAAACAGTCACAAGCAGTTGTATTTCTTTGTTTCGAACGCGTCCAAACCCTAAGATTACTGGAGCTTTTTAAAGCTATTCAGGTTTGCAGAACATTAAAAAGCTAAATGTTTCGATCGCGACAAAAGTACGAAAAATGTGAAACAAAATCAATATGCAACTTAAATGTTTCATGTGGGTTTGATTATTGGTCAGCCTGGCAATACCCTACTGCGGAGCTGATATATGCAGCATATGAGGCAGGCAACGGTGCATGTGATTCCACTTTTAATGTGCTTACCGCTCAGCCTGTGTAGCTCAGTTGGTAGAGCGTGAGTCCTGAAAAGGCTCTTGTCGTAGATTTCAATCCCACCGCTGGCTAGTTTGTTCTAACCTACGCCTTGCCATATTGAAATGCTTAATGACCGGCTAATTCAGTATGCCGCATTCGATTAGCCTGACGTACTATTTTTTGGTCTGATTTTTGTTACAAAAAACATAAAAACAATGTTCTAGCGTTGTTTTGCACATTTGCAATTCGTCGTTTGCTCATTTCGCATTTTGCTAAGCAAACTGTGGAAAATTTTATTGTAGGGTATTGTTGGGCCTTTCCAATAACCGTCAATATGTTTAAAGCACACTCGCCTAGGTTTATTACCCAGCAAACCACGTAAAACGCGCGCTGTGTGGTTTTATTGCTTTTACAATTGCTGCGTAAACACAACCCCAAAGTGGTATTTCCCCTTTAACAATACAACTATTTTTTATACAGGGTGTTTAAATCTGGCTGGGTGCATAGCCTACACTGCCGAGTACTCATCACGTATCCAGACAACCGCAGCATACTGGGGACACAGCTTTATCATCGCATGGTGCTCTACTGGTGCTGGATTCTTTGCTATTGTTTTCAACACTGTTATTTTCAGAAGTAAGGGATTTTAAAGATTTTTGTGCTTATTTCTATTTTTCAACTTAACGTCTGGTATGAAACCTTCCTGAACAGAAATTCTACTCATACCTCATGTCAGCCGCACGTTTAGCTAAATTTCGATAGGTGGCGTAAATAGCAATAGTTATAACGGTATATCCTAAGAAAAAAGAGGTATGGTATTATTATCACAAATTAAAACTAAACTTAATTTGTATGTACAATTTTAAAACTTACAAACCACTACACCCCTCTTTTCATGATAAATGTCTTTGCGCCACCCTATCGAAATCTAGCTAAATGTGGAGCTGCCGCAAACAAAGTCTATATAAAAGTTGACCGACCCATTGTTACGCTAAAGCCTATGCACTGTAAATGCTAAAGGTGGATTTGTGTTGGGTGGATTTTTTTCCACTCTTTTACGTGGGTTGTATTTTTTATATGTACCTTTTCGGGCATATTTTACTACTTTTGCCTTTACATTAAAGGTGGAATATGGGTTTCCCCCCGTTGTGCCAGTTTCGTGGTCAACAATGTTTCTTACCGGGCGTAGCCTACTTAAATTACATTTTGTTCGAAAATCAACTTGTTTGATTGTTGTTTAGTGTTTTTTTTTTATTCAGTAGTTTTGTAAAAGGCGTTGGAAAAAAAACTGCCGCCACCACCCCAATGGTCAACTACTGCGCATGCGCGTTTGTATTTTGTAGTCCACGTTGTTGCGAAAAACACGCGTTTGAGTTTGTAGCCTGTGTTTATCTGTGTTAATCAGGTAATGCTGTGCAGTTAGACAGTAAGAGGTTTGATCAGAAGTTTCTTAAAAACAAAACAGTTTGTATATACTGTGTTTAAATTGTTTTTATTGACACGCTCTAATGCCCAGTGCAGCTATGCAGTGTTAGTACTGAAGATTTCTTAAGTGCCGGGAAACATTACAATATTTGTTGTTTACAATACGAAACTATGATGTATGGAAAACACATAATTGTCATAAGTTGGACATTAGTATGTTACCTACTGCATTAGATATTTTTGATTTTCAATTTTTGGAGATTTTTTTTCTTATGGTGGCATGGATTTGTATTTTGATTGCTACCACTACAAAATTAGTGACATTTTTGTGATTAATGTTGTCGGTGATAATCCTTTTTTTTAAAGTGAAATTTGGTTGGTCATTTAAACATGCTTGGTTTTTAGTTGGCAATATTTATGACCTAGTTGTGAACAAACAGCTTCATGCATACTGTGTTCATTTATTATGCAATTTTTGGCAGGTGGTAAAACTTGCCAGTGAGCTTGCTGGTCCCTTTTATGCTTATACTTTACAACAGTTACATTAAATTAAAGTACCTGCCTTGTTTGTAGGTTTACCACATTTGTGTTTTTCAAATATTCATCAAAATGTCATATACATTTCATGTGACACATAACCAGACAAAGCAACTTGTCACTGTAAAATGCCTCAATGACCTTTATGAGGAGATTGCCAATGTGTTTGGTATAAGTGATTTTAAACTTCAGTACTATGTTGAACAATTTAGTGACTGGATTGATTTCGACACGCTTCAAGAAGCTCCTACCACAGGCAAACTTAAAGTAATAATTAAAGATGTGGAACAGCTTCAACATATGGAACAGGAGAATAGCTTCTCTTCAACCATACCAGAATCAGACACAGTTGAGTTAAAAGAAGAGTTGCCTTCTACCTCATCAAGTGAAGACACCAGAAGTTGGCCGATGATATATAAAGTTCCGGAGCTTTACCGGCACATATTTTTTCAGAAATTAGAAGTGTTGAGGAGGGAGTCACAGCACACATTGGGAGAAAACTTAGGAGAAGGATTGTGGCCATAATTTTTGCAGACATGGTCAAGTATACTTTGTAAGAATAAGTTTAATGCTGTATTTTTTGTTGAGTTAACAAATACCATTCACAGATATCCAATGCCGTATCAATATCAAGAAGTGTGTCAGTCACTATAATTGCTGAATACCCGATACTGAGGGATCGATTCTCAAATACTGGCTGTTACTTTGTATGTTTTTTTCTTTTGCTTTCTGAAAAGGATTTGTATAAAGCTGTTTTACATTTACTTTATTTGTAGACAACATGGGTGAAAATGTTGAGAACCAAGTTTACAAACTGGCGCAGACAGTTTACCAATAACAGTTATCGAGAAGTTATGAAGCGAAAGTATGGTCATGTGAGGAGCAACAAGTCTGTTGTGGTAAATGAGGACTGTAGCAAAAAAAGAAAAACTGATGTAAATACTTGATTTGCAAGAGTAGTGTGGATATCTGAAACACTAATTTCATATTGCAGGCAAAAATGACACAGCCTGATGATTTTGGCACAAATATGCTTGTAGATCAGCTTCAAAAAGAAATGAGCAAGCGAGAACCTTGTGAGGAAACAATAAGGGATAGACTAAAAAGAACTTACGAGTTTCGTCGAAATTTTAAAGGAACAGCTAAAGACCTACTTGAGATTTACCAACCTTTAAAATCATCAAAATGGGTGTGCCTATTTAGTTCTTTGATGCCAATTTTATTCATTGATATTAGCTTTCTATAAAGAAACAGTGGTGATTTAAAATACTTTATATTCTAGATTTTAGAGGAGATGGAACAGGTATCAGGGATTAACATGAAAAAGTTGCATGCAGATGAGTTTAAAAAAATCAAAGCAAAAATTAAGTGGGAAGGACAAGTCAATGATGCTATTTTAGGTTAGTTTAAAAATGAGTGTAGTATGTGGCACATGTCAGCAAAAAATAGGTTTGGTGGGTATTATTTTAGAAAATAAATATTTTAATATCTTTTTGTGTGTGTGTGTAGAAATGAAGAATTCATGGATCTTGTTTTTACCAGCAGCTTTCCAAGAGAAAATGAGCAGTTTTTTTTGTTTTTGATAAGGTAAGGTATTGTAAATTGACATGGTCACTTAAATCTGCAAACTGAAAAAGATACTTTTGTAGAATGTCCATTGGCCATGTCCACTTGTTACTGTAGCACCTTCGTCAACTCATGTGCACATTGATGGAACAGAAATTTGTGTTGGGGGTGACCTTATTACAGCATTTGCAACTTTGATTGCGGCATATTGGGTATTTGATGTTGTCATACCTCCTCAATGTTGTAAAACCATGGCATTTGTGTGTGGCTATATTCCAAATTTAACTGGAGTAAAAATACCTTTACATGTACTGCGCATTATAAACTCATTGTAATGCTACCAAGACTTTGATTTTGTCTGCCATAAAAATATGTGTGTATCTTTCTTTGCTGAAAAAGTTTTGTAACTTGAAAACTGGGTTTACAGTGCTACATTTGAATTGTTCATGTTAAATGGTTTAAGTATCTACAGTGCATCATTTTAACTTGCTTGTTAAGGTAATACAAAATGTGTTCGTTAATAATTTGAAGTGTTGTTTTAGGGTGAGAACATTGTTTTGCCAATGGTGGAATTGGTGTTTTCCTCCCAAAAGATATGGCATGTTAGGGTGGAAAGGTGGAAATACACCTTAATTACGAGGCCGTTTTTATTACTTACGGGTGGAATTTTTGCAATTCCACCTAGGAAAATCCAGTATAAAATTGGGTGAAAATGTATAAAAACACCCGCTTGGAAAGATCGGGTTGTTTCTACACTGTAAATGGAAAAGGTGGAAATTAAATTTACATGTTTGTACCACACACCCTCTCACTGTTTTGGGGTGGAATATCTGGCATGTTCGTAAAAATTCCACTTAACATGTTGGAATTGATGCCAGTTTAACCGCAGGATGTGTTGTACCTCCTTGAGAAGGGTGGTAAATTAACAAAGGTGGTTTTTAATGCTCTATGGTGGGTTGATAACTAATATCCTGAGTTGTCAGCAACCCAACTGCTGTTAACAGTGGAGTAGCTAAAGTTTCGCTCTGGATGCAATACTTTAAAGAATCTAAAAATGACCCAATCTAACGGCAAACATTCGGATATTCATGGCTGCAACACAACACCAACGTCGGGTAGCTTTTGTTTTTACCGACAGGGTTAGGTAACATCGCAAAAAAACGTCCAAAATTTCTTGTTTAAATAAAGACCTGGACTAAATAAGAGAATATATGCCTGTTGAAAAGCTTGAAAAAGAAATGTGTGTGAATTTATTGATATGAATGTATCACAATCTTCTACAAACGAAGAAAAAACAACAAATATTTAAATACGATTTCGGTTGACACAACGTGGTTTGCGATCACGTGACTTTACATCGCCATTTTGGCGTTTGCGTTATAATGCCTTCGGGTTTGTCGAAACATCGCGAAGGTTTATCTGATAAAAGCAACATTGTTAAGAAGATTCAAGGTAAGACATAATTAAAATTATTCGGTAAAATGATGTGTAATGCTTTAAAAAGAAAGTGTCGTTAAAATAATTTCCGAGGGCGACTTTTTTGATAATTTGGAGGAGTTATTGGAACTCTTGTTTGTTTAGATGGAGAATCCAAAGTTTCAATGTCCATTTGCTAACTGTGTGCACCTTAATCATCGCAAATATCTTCTTGCTCACATGAGAAATGATCACGCAAGATCCAGTCAGATGTTAGTTCTCACTTGTAAGGTTTATAGATGTGGTAAGATTTACACAAGTATAAGAAGTTTTGAAAAACATTTAGTGAGAAGTCATGCCAATATAGTTGCTAGTGAAGTCCTTTCATCTGAGACCAGCGATGCTTTTGATGAAACTGGTAGTAATGCTCGTGTTGAAGAAGATTTGCCCATATGTTATATTCCAACTGAGGGAGATTTTGTGCGAAACATAATTAAATTGTATCTAAATATCAGAGAAGGGCATGTTCTTCCCAAATCTGCTGCTTCTCATATCATGTCAGAAATTACGGCCAATTTTAGCAGTTTTCACCAATCCATATTGCAGATGTCACACTTATCACAGTTAAATGTAGATCATACATACTTGGCGGATAGAAATTTTTCTGCTGCTTTGTGGGGAAGGTTACAGTCTGAAACTGAACTTAACAAATGCCTCACTGCAAATTTTGGTTTGATAAACCCATT
Organism: Phallusia mammillata; assembly: GCF_965637545.1. Classification (NCBI taxonomy): domain Eukaryota; kingdom Metazoa; phylum Chordata; class Ascidiacea; order Phlebobranchia; family Ascidiidae; genus Phallusia; species Phallusia mammillata. The sequence continues at coordinate 10,250,245 of NC_137254.1, read as the reverse complement.
GGAAGTTGTATTGGGTTCACATAGTTATCAGTACGTTCCTATTTTGGATACTTTGAGACAGTATATCCAGCAACCAGAAATTTACCAAAACATAGTAACAGAAAGAAAGCATAGTGAAAAAAATCTAATTTTTAGCTTTTGTTGTGGAGATTTTTTTAAAAGTTATGAGTACTTTCAAGGCAACCTTGCCAGAATTCACTTGTACTGTGATGAATTGGAACTGTGCAACCCATTGGGCACCTCACGCAAAAAGAATAAGCTTACCTGTTTTTACTTCTTTTTGGGAAATATCTCCAGCAAGTACACATCTTCACTGCATCACATATTTTTGACCTTAGTTGTCAAAACATATGTGTTACATCAAACTGGCTATAAACAAGTATTGCAACCACTTTTGAAAGATTTGAATATATTAGAGAGACAAGGCATTAGCTGTAAAATCAATGGTAAATGTCAGACTTTTTTTGGAAGTCTTGCAACCCTTTCTGCAGATAATTTAGGTGCACATGACATTGGAGGCTTTAGAAAATGCTTCAGTAGTGGCAGAATTTGCAGATTTTGTATGTGCTCATACGAAGATATAAAAGTTAAGTGTCATCCACAAAATTTCACTTTGCGAACATCTGCAGCCCATGAAATTCATGTAAGGGATGTGCAGATTGACAACACACTTTCTGGAGTTTATGGTGTTGTTTCTAATTGCCCTCTAGAATCCGTTATGGGTTTTAGCCCTGTAACATCAATACCTCCAGACATCATGCACGATTGTTTGGAAGGGGTTATTCCAGCTTTGTTGCAGGCAATATTAAAGCACTTTCACCAAAGTGGGATTCTTTCATACTCCAGTTTTAATGAAAGAGTTCGTGGATTTGCTTTTGGTAAGTCTGATATGGCAAACAAGCCAAGGTGCCTACCTCTAGATGTAGTTCATGCAAATGGAAAAATTCACCTTAATGCAAGTGAAAGTTGGTGTTTTTTTCGCCTTTTTTCATTTTATGTTGCTGATTTAGTTCCTGATGATGATGTGTTTTGGAAGTTATATATTTCACTCTCAGAATGCATGGATATAATTTTTGCTCCTGTTGTAACAAAGGAATTAGTACATTATCTTGCAGTCATTGTACCTGAATTTTATCAATTGTTTGTTTCGGTGGCAAAGGATTACATTAAACCCAAATTTCATTATATGCTTCATTATCCAAACCACATTCTTAACTTTGGTCCATTGTCACATATATGGTGCATGAGGTTTGAATCATTCCACACCAAACTAAAAAATATTGGAGTAAAATCGAAAAACTTTAAAAATATTTGCAAGACTGTAGCTGAGCGTATTCAGTACCGAAAATGTTGGGAACAGTCCAATCGTGTTTTAGGTGAAATTCCACACATAATTGGGGAAGAAAAAGTTTGTGACAAAGAGTTGCCTGTTTCTGTCGAACAGTTAATAAGAAGTGAGTTTGAAGATTATGAAAGTGGTCAATCAGGCCAGGAAAATTCAATCAGCAAAGTGAAAAAAATCAAGTTTCTCGGACGTTTTTATACAGAAAATGGAATTTCTGTTTTGGATGTTGTGGATGGTATTCCTTTTTTTGCAAGGGTGAAGGGTATTTATTTAGTGAACGAAAAATTGGTCATTCATGGACTACATTTGGAGACCCTTTCTTTTAACTCGCATTTGCACTGTTATGAAATAGCAGACACAGAAAACCACCTTTTTTTGAACCAGGATCAGAGTTACACTGTTGTTTGGATATGTATATGTACAAAGAAAAGTCCTATGTCAGACTACATTACCAAGTTGTTAAATAAGGGTGTGCAAAGGTGGTAGTTTACTTTTTCTGCAAGTTCTTTGGTGTATATTTACTGTGTCATGGATTTTCACTTTACTTAACTGTGTTTGTCAAATGCAGTGTTTTATCCTGAGTATGTTGAGTTGCTCACTTTAAAGTCTGTGATATTACTAATATTATGTCTCATACAAAAGTTTTAAACTGTTTGTTTTAGGTGCAAAAAGTTAAAAATGGCATTTGTGTATCATACAACATATAATGATTCGAAGAAAATAGTATCATGTGAAATGAAATGTGAGCTATATGATGTGGTTTCCAATGCATTTGGCATTGCAGGTGCCATAAAATTTCAAATTTACAATAATGAGTTTGATGATTGGGTGGATGTAATGGATTTAAATGAAATTCCACAAAAAGGCCGACTGCTGGTTAAATTGGATCGTAAGTTTGTAGTTCATATGTTTCTAACGTGGGGTTAATTATTGTAGTGGTAACTATGTTGAATTTTCAGAGCAACAAGAATGCTTAGATCAGGGGTGGGCAAACTTTTCAGTTCAAGGGCCGCATTAAAGTTTATAATCTTATCGGGCCGCTTGGTATTTCACCAACGGCCGCCAATTGCTTGCTTGTTGTTTTGTTTTAAAACAACTGATGCAAAGAATAAGGTTTGTATCATATATATACCATTTAAAGTCGCCTAAGATGCTCTGATTAACAATTTCTAACTTGTGCACAAGTTTAGCTGAACAGAGCTAACTGTTTATGACGTCATAAACTGTATTGTGACGATTGCAGTGCCCTTTTTCGCATTGTTTGCACATAATAAGCGGATAAAAAGCCTGGCGCATATGGTTACTAGACTGGTAATCTTTTTTCCAGTCCCACGAAATCTGTTTTAGCAGTTTGAAAATCAAAATATTTAGCAAAATAGATTGCGGCCGCAGGTTGTGCACCCCTGCGCAAAATTATTACATAGCATATTTTCAGCTTGCAAATACTTTTGTTCATGATTGTACAAACAGTGGTTGAAACGCTACAATTGTAATTGTTTTTTTTGAAAAAACAAGCGTTTGTTGCAACAAAGGCTGAACCACGTTTTTTGTTAATGAAGTCCTTGTGTCAAAGTTTGGGCGTCAACAGTGCAAAGTGGGCTGTATTTGAAAACGTGAATCGCTTTTACTTTTATCGAACGAAGAAATTGTGTCAAGTGACGATTTGCATAATAACGTGGCAGGCTAAAGCACGTGAAAAGTATCTGTGTTTGGTTCCAAAGTATCGTGCGCAGTGTTTTTTTTTAAAGGTGTTTCGGCCCCCCAAATTTCTCCAGCGGTTTCCCAAAATTTGGAAATGGCTATTTTTTGGTATTTAAATGAAACACTTGCGGTCTCTTAAAACTACTTAGCGGTCACCCAAACCAAACCTTAAAAAAAACTGATCGTGCGGGTACAGATACTGCACATGGTATTGGTATCGGCAAGTCACACCCCCGGTAATTTAAAAACTCTGCTCCTGTGCTCATAGTACTATTCAGCGTTACTCGGAAACATTTGGCGGGCCGCATGAACTCCTTTGCCGGGCCGCATGCGGCCCGCGGGCCGTAGTTTGCCCACCCCTGGCTTAGATGATACAAATACAAGCATTGCTACAACTTCAACAAGTGATGACACAAGTGAGCCAAGTGCTAATTGGTTCGCCACTTACAAACTGCCCCAAATTCCTGTAAATGTATTAATGGATCTGAATGATGTGGAAGCAGGAAAAAGTGTTTTAAAGGAAACAACAAGACGCAAATTGGTTCAAATAATTTTTGATTCTTTGGCATCAAAAAACTTGTAAGTTATTATCAGAATTAAGTAATCAATTTTAACAATTTGGGTATTGTTTGGGACAGGTATCCATCACCTCTTCAGTATAGAAATGCATATTTAGAGCTTGTGAAAAAAATTCCTTTTCTTGCTGACAAAAACTGCACTTCACCTGTGATATATGTTTAATCGAGAGCAGATTATTGTGTGTGTCTAGTTAACTAAATTTTAAACATTTACAACAGGTTACTTGGGTGCAAAGCCTACGAAGCAGATTTCGAGATATGCGTAGGCCTTTACATAATGTGGATGCAGTAGCAAGTAAAAAGAAAAAGTATGGCTTCACAAAAACACCCAGATGTGAAAGTGAGCAGAAAACTGACAATGTCATGCTAAGTGGGCGTAGAACAAAGGTTGGAACTTGTACTGATACTGTAGCATTTTGTGAATTTGTTTACAATGTAAATCAACGTGTAAATTATTTAGTGCAGTAGTTAGCAGTTTAATGAGTTGTAATTATTGAAGGTTCAGAGCAATGCTATCATTGAGGATGAGACAAGTATTACACAGCACATAAAAATGATGCAAAATGAGTGTACAAAAGCTACCCCAAACCTTTTTTTGTTGGAGGATCGCATGAGTCGCACTTTTTTTGACCGCCAGCGTAGACTTTTGAAGACCAAGAGTGTTGAAGAGTGTTATCCAGCATTTAAATTTCCTTCCATAGTGAGTAAGAGTTAGAAATTAATTTTGCTTCCAAAATTAATTATTGTATTTTGGTACAGATGATATCCGAGGCCAACAGAGTCTTGTCAGAAATACAGTTATTTGACATATTTGTAAAAGAGTTTAAGAGAGTGGAAGAAAATTTACACAAGGCCGTAAAGCCATCACTGGTCCCGGCAAACATCCGCCAACTTTTATCTATGTTTGGATCTAGTGCAAATGGTATTAGAGTATGTTTGTTATAAGTCATTGCAATAAATCAACTTTACTTTTAGGTTTACTGTTGGAGCCTATTATTTTCTTGCCGACAATATTTAGAGAGAGTTACAAAGATTTTCATAAAATATGTTGCAATGTGTTGTTGTCGAATACATACAAATAGGTGAGCAGCATTTACATGTTTAAGAAGAATGAATATTTTGCAGGATGTTCTACCAAAGTCTCCATATCCAGTCATATGTGCTCGTGAAGAAAAGATTGAAGTATACCTTGATCACCAGTGTATTTGTGTGTGTTTTGATATAATTGAAGCAATTGTAACATTGATTTCTTGCTATTGGGTATTTGATGTTGCTTTTCCTAATAGTTGCAAAAAAACTTTAGAACTAATTTGCCGTGTCATAAAAATACAGGCCAGTTGCAACATAACTGTACAACGCATTTTGAATAGGTTGTAGATTTCAAGGTGGCCTCTTTGGTTGTTAAAATGTTTCTGGGAATTGTGCTCACTGTTTATTTGATTGTTGCTTGTAATGCATCAGTTACAGGTTGGCCAAAGTTGGTTGGTTTTATAATGTTTGGCAATTTTCGGAACGTAAAGCCAATTGATAATAGTGTATTGCATTTTGTGTGTGCAATTGCTATGTAAGTAAATGAGCACACTTGTCTTGTAATTAGTTTCGTTTTTTACCAATGTGTGATTGTGGCATATATATAAATGCTGCCTCTTTCATTCATGTGACATGATATGCCCGCTGGTATTTCGCATTTGTGACTGGTAGATTGTGTTTACATTTGGCACCAATAAACCCATTTGTGACTTGTATCAGCTATATATGAATGCAAACACATTAGGTAGGTACACAGGTTGGAAAACATGGCAGCTATAGGTTGGATACTAATGCATGCGGTGGGTGTAGCTGGATGAACCTAAATGTGATAAAACGCAGGGTGTGATATTACACCCACCACGATAAGGTGGGAAACTGCAACCCGGGGTGATACTTTTGGGACCACGCATGTTGGTGGAAGTTCAACAACCTTTGCGTTTACAGTGTACCCTTGGGATATTAAGAAAACTTCCCACCTTTTGGTGGAAATTTTGAACCACCTGTATCGGTGGTCGTTTACACCTTTACGATTTACAGTGTGGGGCCAACCTTTATCCACAATTTTATCGTGCAGGGGTCGGCAACTTTTTTTACGACCCGTTTAAAAGCTGAAAGCATTTAACCCATAAAAGAATGCGGGCCGGTATAAATCTCTTTACGGACCGGCACTGGGCCACGGCTTGGCAGTTGCCGGCCACTGTGGGAGGAAAACAAACAAGTTGTTTGATTTTTCAAACTGGACAGCTTAAACTCCAAGTTGATTTGCCAAATTAAGTGAAGTTAGTGTTATTTGACACTAAAATAGGGGTTTAGTTATAAAAAAAAAACATCGAACCTAAACCTATGTATATAGAATTCCTTATAAGACATGTGTTCGTTGCGCCACCTATAGTTTAAAGGCTGTGGAATACTTTCCTGCATTTAAATAGCTAGCATAAAGCTGACATTGGAAGTGGGCGTTGCTTTTTGACTTCCTGATTTACACACATTTTGTGTTTGCCTAACTTTGCCAAGCGCTCTGATCCTTTTCATTACACCGATAACGCATCGCAAGCCATAAATCCAGTACTTAGGGTTGACCAAATCTCATAAAATCTTTATTTTGAGCGAGTTAAATTGAAATGGAACGTTGCCAATAGTAATAGATAAGCGGTTTATTGTACGACTTTGAATAGGGTCAACTTTGCGATCTGAGTGCACAATAGTAAACCCGGTTTGTGACCGGGAATAACCCCAAAGGTATCTCTATGTTAGCAAAGCCAAAGCTATATTTAAAGCATTGCTTTTGTCGCGCAAGTCGCGCGTTAGAGATTTACTGTGCAAAAGGGCATGGCACTGTGTAAAAGCTTGTTCCTCTGAAATTCTGCGTGGGAAAGCAGTATGCTTAGTGGTGTCATCACTTGAATATGTTGGATTGGACTTATTAAGTTTTAAAATACGAGCAATGCATTTGAGATGTTTAATTCCTCTACTGATATTCCGCTTAAGTATGTCCATACGCTATTTCACTCAAAGCATTGGGATAATTTGGGATTACCATAGCGCATTTATACCAAACTGTGTATATAATAAACAGACACTCTGCCATGAGTCAACTTGTTTGAATTGTTTTCAATACAGACTTTGTTTCTGGTCAAGTTCATATATGTTTCCTTTCAAGTGTTTCTTAGTGATAAGTATTTCGCAAGATTAAATAACTATTCACTCAACCAATTACAATTATGAATGTTGATCAATCGGTCAAAATTCAAACACTCACCTTGAATAAATATTTAAGTTTCACGGTTCAACCGGTAGCACTTTCCCAGAAACGAAGGTCATAGTCGTTAGTAATAAACGCTTTCGTAATCTTGAAAACCGACGGACAGATATGGTCTACTTGTTAATATTGAAATATTTCAATTGAAGCTACCGGTAACCGTTGTTTCACTTTTTAAGTGTAAAACGTATAAATGACAACAAAATCAAAGACATTTTTTCTAAGACACCGCCCAATAAAATAAAGACAAATGTTAGAAATAACGACAGTTTGGCCCCTTGGTAGAAGAACGTAGTTGTTACACAGCTACTAATCCAGCGTCGTGAATACAGATAAACATTTATAAACTTGCATTTGCTATTTCATTAAAAGCGAAAATAATTAAGAGAAAGCGTTTGTCAACATTGTTAACGATGTATTTAGTGTTTGTTTGTGTTTAAACAAAACATTTCTTTTCAGTGCCGATTGTTGAAAAACCGGTAAAAGACAGCAAAACACCCAACGTACAATCAATTACAGAAAATGTGCAGCCGCAAAAAGACAAAGTCCTCATGGCGAAGCTAAAGCCATTGACGGATATGAAAGACACAAAACCCAACGAAACATCAATTGTTATATCTACAGCAATGTAGCTAACTTTAACTCTCACTGAGAAATGATGACAACAAAAATTCTTTGACATCGCCTTTGCAATAGAGCTTTTAAACTGTTAAAAATCTCAGCAGTTAAATTTTGCTTTAAGTAATGAATACACAATAGCAAAACATGTGATGAATAGAAAACAATGATTAAAAATAAATACAGTTTGGTCCAATTCTGACAATGTCATGCACTACATTATAGCATATTATCATCCTCATGGTTATCTTTACCGATTTAATTAACTGACAAAAGTGTTTATACATTTCCGAGGCGGATATAATTATTCAAACTTTGCATCTTTTTCTTTTTTACTGTTCAACACAAAAATATATGCTTTCGCCGTACGTTGAAGTTTAATACTTTGGACTAAAATTTTATTCCTAGAGGGTTTACGGTGCACAGTGCACAGGCAAAATTCTTTTGGAGTTTGATAAGGGCAGGTTGATGATGGCTAGAATTAAATTAAAACGAATAGAAATTTGGACCGGTTTAAAAACCGAGCTGTGTTCTGGGGTGCCACGGCGTAAATTCACAAGAAACACCCACTAAAAGTAATTATCACTTAAACTTTATTCCCGAATTTAATCGACTATTTCACATACTGTTTGTTTAAAGTAGGGTTTATTTACTCTATTAGACCTGCCAGTTTACTCTATTAGACCTGTTTAAAGCCAAAATTAATATCGCATTCCAACACGAGATTGCTATCTACATTTTAAGGGGGCCACAGGTCCTACATGGTTACTTAAGGGGGGCCACGAGGCCAAAAAGTTACTGTAAGGGGGGCCACGAGGCCAAAAGTTCAACAAAAGGTTGAGAACCACAGCTCTAGGTAGTTTAATCATACAAAGTGATCTCTGCAAAATTTATTTTTATGTATAAATTTTTAAAAACCGTAACCGAACTCGAACCCTTAAAAACAAAACCAAGTGAACCCGAACCGAACCGAACCGAACCTGAACCCATATGACAAGCGACTTTCACAAAATGAGTGTAATTTGACAAAATGAAAATGAAATCACTGGGTGAAACAGCATCAGCCATCAAATGTTCTTTGTTAGATACAAAGTTTTTTTCGCATTATGTGTATAATGTTGTTGTAAACACTTTCGGTTCTTCTAACACACCACTGTTAAATAACGCAGTGCCTATTTGTAAATAAACTTTATTATCGTTGCACCTTCGTTGGCAATATGTAAAATACTAATTTGGGAGAAATGTATTCAAATTATCACTTTCATATTTTGGGACGTTTGGAACGGAAAGGCTTAATATATTCTGCCCCAAAGCTTATGTCCCAAACTTTAGGATGCATAAACTAAAGAATAACGTTTACGAAATTGCTTGATTATCTGTTTTTTTTCCTGAAGTACAATTCCCAGTTATTTTTTTTTTGCATCAATATCAGCGCCTTACTGTTTGCCTCGTATAACTAATTGCATTTGAGTCATCTGGTACAAAACGTTTCTACCACGCTTTGGCCCCAACCACTTTTACAAAAGTAAATCAACAAAGTAAAACAGAGTCATAAGCTTTCTAGAATCTGGCTAGGAACCAATGCTTAAAACTTGACTTCGTTATTAAACCGTGGTACGGAATCCTTTATATGCCTGACCGAATATAACTACTAAGTTTAAAGTCTGCACTTGCCAAATTGGTTCCCAAAGTTACCTTGTGCCTTAACTATTATTGTATTTCTCTTGCGGCGAATACCTAACAAAGAATCGGTAAATTTTTAATTTACCTACAGAATCGAACTTAGTCACATTTGATTTATTTATCCGAGTAACAAGATACAGAACAAACATTTCAACAATTTGGTACACACAAGACGAGCCACTTTTTAAAGCGTAGTTTAGATTCGAATTTTCTTCAAAATGCACATTTATAAACACAAATGAATCAAACTGAAAAACAAAATACAGGAACAAGACAATAATATTTAACACAAACGGCTTGCCAATTTTTGAAGGGAACTGCGCAGTCCAAATTCGCAGTAATAATTGTTTTTGACACAAACTGAGTAGGAAGAAATACAGTAACGAAGAACTTTAACAATGTCTAACAGAAACGATAAGCCATTTTTCAAAGGTTACTATGCAGTCGAAATTTCTATAATATATTTCAACACAAATACTTTAAAAAAGGAAATAAATTATTTGATAATATCTAGCACAAAATACCAGCCACCTCTCAAAGTGTATTAGACAGTGACAGTTTGATTTACACGGATAAGTTACGGTATATACATACAGAAACATAAAAGCATCTAACACGAAAGACTTGCCACTCCATATATTGTATGGAGTGAAAATTGGCCTCAATTAGCCTACTTTTTGAACATACGTAAAAAGTTGCAATATAAAAACGACAAATTAAACAATATATAACACAAAACACCAGCAACTAACAGTACAAATCGAATTTTTATTTTGTTCGGCATTTGGTTCTCTAAAAATTAGTCGTAGACAAGAAATAAACAAATTGGTCCAATTTGTCTAGTGGTTAGTATGTTTGCATTAAAATTCAAATTGTCATGCTACTCAACAATCTCAATCACTCTATCTTCTGCATCGGGGTTGTACCTCACAGCCAATTCCGATGAGCGACCTACAAATGCACATTTTCCAACCACCCATTTCTTCACATTGATTAGTTGATCTTCTATTACTTTGGAGTAGAGCAAGGGATTAAGGGCGCTGTTGATTGGAAGTAACAGACAAGCGCTCAACACATAAGCATCTGGTGGCATCTTGATTCCTCCAACACTTAAATATCCCATGACACAAACTGGAATCCAGCAACAGAAGTCAGTCACAATCAACCTGGAGATCCTCTTCTGCATCTTGGTGCTCACATCAGTGCTTCTGGATCCTTTCATGCGGTTGCTCTGTTTGTAGATGAGGACATACGCAACCACCATGTAGACGAACATGAGGAAGTTGATCGTGATAAGAAGTGTTGAATATTCCCAAGCGAATTCATTGGTTGTGGCAAACAAACCTGGCATGCAAACACTCGTTTCCCCATAATATCCAAACTCTCCCCTGGGTGGATTACGAGAAAATGCCTCGGAGATGGTTTGTTTAACGGAGAACCAACTTTGTGGTTTGACTTTAGCAATTCGTTCCGCAAGAAGTGTCATGTTTTCTCGGGAAACAAAATCGGTTCCAAAAAAGTTGTTGGGAAACCAAACATCAGTTGTAAAGTATCCTGAAGTGACTTCAAGCAACGGTACTGTTGCAAACGCAATAGATGTAATCCAGGAAACCAGTTCAGCAACTACAATTTTACTTACACCTACACTTCGAATAGTGAAAGGTTTAAAGGCAGATACAAGGCGAAACGTGGTCATTGCTGTCAGAGTAAATGCTGATGCTTCAGAGGACACAATTGCAAGGGCTCCAAGTCCTGAACACAAACTACTTGATCTCCATTCTTTATCGTGCAAACAATACGAGCCAGAAAATCGAGTTGCTTGTAAAATAATTGCAAACAGCTAGGTAAACGCCCATAAGGAAATCGGAGAGACTAAGGTTCAGTACATAAACACTGGTGTTGATAAACACGTTTTGCTTTCAGTCTGCTTTCCATAAGCTGTGAGCAGTTGCAACAAAAACAATCGTATTTCCTCCCATGGCTAACACAGATGTTATCCAGAAAATTACTCGGTATATTGGATTGGCAATCATTTCATTTACATCTGCAAACGCGTCCCTTGCCAAGTTCACACGTTCATCACTTCCGTCTGAACAATCCTGAATTCCATTTTGAACCAGTCTCCATTCCACTGACAAAGGTTCTTTATTTGTGCAATAAAACCTTACTTTTTCACAACTGCATTTTCTTTCATCAGATTCATTGTCACAATCGATAATTCCGTCACAAACAGTCTTTCTGTCAATGGAAATCTTAGCTTTGTTTTTGCAGCAAAATCGGGAACTATGACAACGTTCTGTAAATTCGTCTGAGCCGTCGTCGCAATCGACTTTTCCATCGCACACTTGATTTAAATGTATGTTGATTTCTTGTTTTGCGAAGCAATCAAACATATTTGGACAACCTACTTCACCACGTAACCACATACCATCACGAACTATTCCAGTACATCGTCCTGTACGACTAACTTTGTGGCAATTTGCGTTATCTGTTAAACAACGAGGCTGTTCCGAGTTTTTCTCGTATAAGTAGTATTTTTTGTGGTCTGAGCAGAAGGTGCTATTGGCACCTGCTGTATGATTAAATTGGCAAGCACTTTTTATTTCGTCACACAGGCTTTGATCTGGACATAAACATTCGTCTGACATATCAAAGCAATCTACTATGCCATCACAAACTTGCTTGGGTGATATAATAAGTTTTTTGTCCAAACATTGAAAGCACCTAAACTGACCGTTTATAAAGCAAAGATCTGATTTGTCAGAACATTGAGCAAACGAATCGTAGATGTTTGCTTGAGGTAAAACACAAACACCTTGTCTCGATGATCCAGAGCATTTAAATCCAATTCCTCTCTTAATTTCGTCGCTGTTGTCACTACAACTACTTACAGAATTACAAAAGTCACCGATGGTTACGATTTGCCGATTTTCACAAATAAACAAATCCCAGCAAAAATGTGGAGCCATTTCACATGTTGTTGAGACACAAATTACTTTTCCGGTTTCGCACTTGTTGCTGTCATCAGCACAGAATGGTTGAATTACTGCAGAGCACTCTGGTGGAACTGTGGAATGCACAAGATACTTGGCGAGTAGTCCACTCTCACAAGTTGTGGCAAACATTGTACAAGACTGACATGTAAAGTTGGAAAATAAACAAAGTTCGTCACTCTTATCAGAGCAATCAGTAATGTTGTCACCTAACCATTTAAACGGTATGCATCTTCCTGTTGATGGGCAATGTTTGCGACCAGGATCACACGGACATCTTGCATAAACTCCAGAGCAGTTACATGCGTAATGTGTCTCGTCACTGTCGTCAAAACAGTCACGATTTCCATTGCAAATCTCAGATCGGTCAATACAACTTCCTTCCGAACTAATATTGCATTGTTTCGAAGCAACACACGAGCATTGGAACTGATGAACAGGACATGTGCAGTTAACCTCATCACTCCAATCTCCACAATTATTCTTTCCATTACACCGTTCGTTTTTGTTGATGCAGCCATTTAGTGTAGTACAGTTGTTCGTTTTGTAACACGGACATTCAAAGTAGTCAGCTGGGCACGTGCAATTAATTTCGTCGCTCCAGTCACCGCAGTTATTCCATCCATTACATTTTCCGTCCATCCTAATGCAACCAACACTTGATGTGCAGTTTTTTGATTTGTAACAAGGGCATTCAAACGTATGAGGTGGGCAATTGCAGTTAATTTCGTCACTCCAGTCTCCGCAATCATTTTGCCCATTGCAAACCATTTGCTTGTCTTGACAAGCATTATCAACTGTGCAGTTGCTGGTTTTGTAGCAAGCATTCGAAGGTTTCAGCTGAGCAAGAGCAGTTCACTTCATCACTCCAATCATTCCACCCAAAGCCAAAAGTCGCCTAAGCATTTACCTTGGCCTGATAAGTTGTTTGTTTTCAAACAGTCACATTCAAACCCATCAGCTGGGCAACTGCAATTAACTTCATCGCTCCCATCAGGGCAATCAACCAAGCCATTGCACGGATAATGTACACAACCAACCACACCATTGCAAGTAGTGTTGAAACAGTGGCACTGAAAACCGGAAGGACAATAATCACCGAATTCGTCACTATAATCCCCACAGTCGTTGCCCCAGTTATTTACCTTCTTCATCTCAATGCATCCTGGTTTGTCACCACACCCCAAACTTGTGACAAGCACATTCGAACATGGAAAAAGGGCAGGTACATCTGGGACCACGGTACGGTTTCTCGCACACCGAAAGATTTTCAGGTTCTGAACGTAAAAATGTGAAGAGTTTTAATTGTAACAAGCAACTTTTTTAGAAAAAATGTTGGCATTATGGCATTGTTCCGGCCTTAAAATATACACACTTCGTCTACGGCAAACGGGCACAAATCAACCATTGCAAGTAAGGCGCCCTTTATGAAGTTGAATGTGTTTTAACCATTTCGTAAAACGAGTAAATTTTATCTATAGTAAGGTAAATTTGTTGTTTATTATAGTACTCCGGGCCTGTGGAAGTCGTTATAAAATCAAGCGGACGTCAAGCATTCCCATGTGGCAAAAAAAGGATTAGAACTTTCTACAAGAGCGTTTTTGTGGTTCGCGCTTTACCAACTAAGCTACACAGGCTCAGTCTCAATTGTAATCCGTCGAAGCCGACTGCCTTGTGGGGTTCGTGTGAGTTCTTAATGGTACTGTGAATGCTACTCTCGCGAATTAACAACGCAATAGGTTTGCGCTATCAGCCTCGCTAAGTTTATAGTTTAAACTGCTGCCTCAAGATTCCTTGGAGACACCACTTGTATAATCCGTTGACTACATTGATGGTTTATTTGGTTGTCAGGGACAGAAATGTTTCAAGCAGTCTTATTCAATTAGAATCGTAATTAAAGAGAAAACACCAATTAACCCTAAATTACAAAAGAATCCAAAACCAAATTTAAATGTTTAATGGTATAATTAATGTTTAACAAGCACGGTTAAGTATTAACTTGCTACTCTATGTCTCAGCTCTAATAAGTCCGACTTTGATTTTCCGACTAATTATTTATTTCTACTCGGCCTAGTATGTCTAATGGCTGCGGGAAGGCTCAAATTCAGGGCCGCAATTTTGGTTTGGCCGGCGAATAAGCCTCTATTTAAACACTTAGTCAGTTTTTCAGCCTTCGTTAAAAGTCCCATGACTGACGCATGTTAGCCTTTTCTTTAGCTGCTACCTATCCAAACGTTAACATAACAATGGCATTTTTCAGCAAAATCGCTGTTTATACACAATAGTGTGCGGAGGATTCCTGTCGATGTGAGCGGTCAAGTGGAATTTTATTAGTCAGGAAGAACTTGTTGCATATTGCGCGAGAGCGGTGTATATTCTGTAATGTACGGGAAGCTAGTTTTCTAGCCAGCTGTACGTAACTGTGCTTATGTTTTGGGAAAAGCAATACAATATGGCGGGCATTGACATGTTGCCGCTACAACCTCGTATCTGCACATGTCATCTTCGTAATAGGGGCTCGCCAGTTTAACAACCGATGAACATACATTCGTAAATGGGATCAGCCCTATAGCGTTTACGCCGACCTGGTGGATGTGCTGGCCTATACTTTGGCATATGTGGGAACGCTTGGTGACTGGGGTGGGGTCCATAACACCATACCTCACGGCAGATCCACATTTGACTAATTTTTAATAAGTGGCGCAAAGACCTGAAATATTTATTTCGCAGCTAAAGAGGGATTCGGTTAGGATGTAAGTTTTTGAAAATTTCACATGAAAAATTAAGTTATATTACTAGTTTTATTAAATTTTAAATGCTAATACCATACCCCTACCTTAATGGCCTTAACCGTGAGCATTTTTATAGATATGTCGTTTCATTTGGCAAAAATGCTCTCTGCGCCACCTATCGGAAATTGGCCAAATGTAGGTTTGCCACGAGGTATAGTGTTGGTAGATTTTCCGGTGATCGGCTGATTCGATATGGCACCTTATATGAGCCTGACGTAGTATGATTTACAAGTCAGGAAAAAAATGACATGAATACCCACACAAGCTTTTAAACACAAATATTTCATTTATAGTTTATCGAAGTAACTTCAATGAAATAAGTAGCTACGTACACGTTCCATCTTTAAATGTGTGATTTATAAGTTTCTTTTTCTGTTACATAATTTGCATATGAACCTCCTGTGTTCATCTATTCTAAGTTCACAATTACCATATGGAGGTCGTACTAGGCTACATTTTCCATGCGATATTTCTGCTTAAAATTTGCATGCGGGACTTTCATGGCATTTTAACACTTAAAAAAGCGTAGTAAAATTCGGAAGTCGGACCCTACATGCAGTATTTAAAAAAGTGTAGGTGAAAGGCATTATTATGAAAGTAAAAACATTTACGGCAAAACCGCATAACAATTTATTACAATACTAAAAATAGACTGTAAACTTTTATAAGTCTATGCCCATCCACCGATTATAAATAATATTATACTTGCACATTTGTTTCATATGCTATTTTTGTTTTTAAAAAAGTACTGAATATGCTTAAAACTATAGTGAAAGATATTTACAGTGGATGAAATGCTTACTAAACTTAGTGTGTTATAGTCTCCATCGCTTATACAGAGTCTCTGGTGACTCATTATATAATATACCACACAGATTACACACAGCTCTTACAAAACTAGTAAAAAAAACTTACTTGTATAAGGTTTAGGGGCAAGACTTAGATCTTCACCCTTACATTCACTGTGCACGCATCCAACCAAAATCAACATCAACAATAACCTCAACATCTTTTTGACCTCTATGTAAAAACAAAGCTTTGGTTTAATTAAAATTATTTAGGTTAAAATTGAAGAATGTTTTGTGTAAAATTACATTGCTTGCATGATAGAACTAAGTATGTTGCAGCATAGAAGTACAACTCATTATTTTAAACTACGAAACACATATTATTCTCAACGGCCAACTTATTTGTAGCAATAGGGTCTTGTGCCGGCTCCTAATATGTAACACGTTTCCCTATATAATAGCTTTTAATTGATTTATTTTATTCTGCCAGTAAAAAGGGGCTTTATTATTTGGTAAGAAAAACAGATTATTAATGAAATTTCTAATTCAGCAATTAATTTTCCTGATATCCTATTTGATATTTTGTTAGTGATGTTATCAATACAAGAACGTGTATTCGTTTTTAAAACTGCAAATATTTTTAATATTTATTTAACTGTTTTTTTACATGTGCGATAATGTGATTGTTTCCACTTTATAGAAAATATGCAGTCGACCACAAATTGACACTATTTTTTGTAACGGTCTCTTTTACTAATAAGAAATAAGTTATAAGTTAGTATGTATTTTGTCTTCGTAAAAACGGATCATGTAAACTAAGCTCATGGAAACATCAGCATAGGGTTGGTTCCTTAAAAGTTTCGGATTAAATCATATCATTTATATAAAGAAAAAGGCTTAGTTATTTAAAACGTTCGCTACTCAACTATATTTCCGTTCTGCTAAAGGTCCATTCAACTCGAATATAATTTTAACCATCCTTACGTCAAACTACTAATCTGTTCATTAAAAACGACTATACAGCAAGACTTAAACCTAAAACTTGTTGTTGGGCCAAATACGCCTCTTTTATATTGTAAGCGCTAATTTTATGCACGCATTATTTGCATAATTTTCCTGCAGCCTTTCAAACATATTGGAGGGGACAAACTTAATACGAACCCGGTTTGTAGAACTAAAAATGCACACACTTGCATCAACAGGATGTTCAATTTGAATACAAAGTGCATACAGAGTTGGTCCAAAGGACATTGCTATACTACAACGGCCCAGTACAAATCGACGCTATGAATGCTACAAATCAGTGGTCGGCAACCACAGGTCCGCGGCCCGGTGCCGGTCCGCAAAGAGTTCTCCCCCTCGTGTATCCCGGGGATGATAAGCTAATTTAGGTGTTTTTATTGTCAAATATTCGCAGTTTTTTGAAGGCCGGTCTGCGATAACATTTCAGTTTCATAAACGGTCGGCAGTGCAAAAAAGGTTGCCGATTCCTGATATGCATTATTGTATCAAATAACGTTAAATGCATTATCGTATCAAATGTTTGTGAACGCATGCTTACAAAATCTTAAAAATGTGCAGTGTTGAAAAAGCCGGACTGACAATATATTTATAGTTTTTAAATTTGTAATACCATAAAGATTATAAACTTGTAATACCTTAATATAAACGCAAAAAACGAGCAAACAATTGTATGAAAAATAAAATTGGTGGGATTTCGTCTGGAATTTTGTAAATCCTTTCGGTTTCTGTCAAAGATTTGTTAGATCATTTTACATGTTCAATTTAACCTCAATTGCAATGCTTCACATAACCAAATAATAAGGAATTTGCTTCTACCCATATTTGGCCATCCGTAATGTACAACGTATATGTCACTTACGTGGCGTTATAACGTTATTATTTGATTGGATGAAGTTACACCAGGCACATTAAAGGCGTTATAGCGAATCAAGCCGGCCTTCCAAGCAATCTTATGTGGCAAGGTTATTTAAAGGCATAATATCGAATATCGAGAGTCTGACTTAATTCGGTAGGACGCCTACAATTGACAGTCTGTCTTTGTTCTCTGTTATTTAACAATGATTAAAAATAATCATTAACAATTATTGCGGCTTTTTGTAACCATTGATTAACAAGGCCATTGGTGTGAAATTAAACATTTAACGATGCCTGCAGAGCACCGTTTAAAATTCGAAAGGGCGTTGTGGTAAGGCAAGGCACTTAACAACCTATGCATGCTCCAATTATTCAAAATCAACATCCTGTTTACGTAGTTTTAGGCATTTTGTCCAAACACAGTGTTTAAGTAAAGTTGATGCCCTTTAATTGGAGTATCTAGCCTACAGGAAGAGTATTTTAATTATCTGCGAATACAATTTTTGCTTGCAATATAAAAAGAGGCATGATTGCCCCCAACGATTTGTTTAGGTTTTAGTCACATTGGTATGTAGTGCATTATTCTCAAAATAAAGTCATCTATGTACAGCAACAGCAGCATTCCTCAAAAACGTATTACAAAACAACTACTCATATTATTTTCTGTAACACCTGCGATCGACTTAAAATCAGTCCAGATACAATACAGTGTTTCTAAGAGTGTTGAAACAGTATTTATCTCGATTACTCGATCTAACTTACGGACTAAAGGTTTGAAATGGTATAATAAACACACTGAATTACAGCTTGCCCTTAAAACAACTATGCGCTTTAAGGTGACTTTGAACATCAGACATACGGCGACGAAAAATCGAAGTAAGCACTATTCATAGAACATTTTGTGTAAGTGTGGCGTTGATGCGATGATCTCATCATGTTCATTTCGATAAATATAAACTAAAATACGCGAATTATAAACTTTCTGTCAGAAGTTTGTGCGCTAAAAAGCTTAAAAAGCGTAGAATATTGTGGTAAAATTTGGGAATTGTATATTTTTTAGTTTTCGAAATATCGCATTGTGCGTTGGTTTGAGACTAGTTTTGATAATGATATTATCTAGATTGTACTCTTTACACTGAGCCTATATAACATGTTGTCCAAGCGCAAACCTGGAAGGATTCGGTATAACGGCTTCAATAGGCTTGGCGTATTATAACTTATATATGTCGTAGACCTTTTGCAAGTAAGTGTGTTCTGTGTATGGTCACCAGAGACTAAATATAAGAAATGAAGACATCAGTGGCAGATAACAACAGACTTTCAACTTGGTTCGACGCCAAGACTTTGGTAAACACACGACAACACCATTGGTGGCGATAAAGAGCAGTTCAAATGCATTGTTATTGTTTTACATTATATGATGCCCTTTGTCAGATGGAAGTAATATACTAGAGAATGTTCTGATATGTTTCATGTAAAATGTTTATTAGTTGTAATTTGTGGTGCTGGACTATGCTTTTTTGATTATCATGTATCTGCTAAAACGTCCAACCAAGTAGTGTTTTTTTTTATATCAAACAGAAATCCCAATAACTTGCAGAAAATCATTCTGTTTACCGAAACGTAGAAAACTCCATTTTTTAATTCGTTAAGGGTGCGTTGATTTGGACCAAACAAATTAACGGTTTCACTTGCAAAACATAACAACACATAACATTTTGGGGGTCTCAAAAGTTGGCTCTCACGAAATATGATAGCTTAAACACAATTGATTTAAACAATAAGGCATTGAAAAAAAAACGAAAGATTGTTTTAGGTTTTTGAAAGTTGATGTGATTTTTCAAAGCACAGTCATCAGCACAAACGTATACCAACACCGAATACAAGACACTCCAAAACTGTTAGAAAAAAATATGCTTTATAAGATACCGCCTGGATGATATGTAAAAGGACAATGCCCTCATCAGTTATAAAATGCTTTGGTGTCGATTTCAAATACTGATAGGTTAAATATTTACTAATTGCTGCTTTCCTATACTCGGTGCATGGCATCAGGAATATCTGATTGCCTTTTTTAGCGTTTCATTTTTCAAATTAATACACAGAGCTGATTTATAACGGATGCATTTGCTTGTTCTGTTATGTTGCGTGTAATCAGCCCAACAAAGCGCGTGAGTGGTTACAAGCGTAGTTGTAATTACCTTTTGGAAGTGTTTTTGCATACTGCAGTCAAAGTGTTCTTTTTTCGTGTAAAATACGCAGTTTTTAATCAGTTTGACGTCAAATATACGTCGTACTTAAAAATGTCTTTGATATGATGGTTCTGTTTCTTTGCTGGATAGGAATGCTTATCGTCCTTTATGCTGGAAGTGAAGGTAGGTGATTTAATTTATTGATCAAACTAAAGATACTTTGTCAAATTTAAAATATACAACACAGATTTAACACATGTATTAACCCAATTTTGTGCAATTTTTGTTGCATTGGTAAAATATTATGAGCACTACTGTATAAATGATATTATCAATACAAATGTTTGTTTTTGTGCTCCATTATTAACTTTCTTACTTGTCTTTTGAAATTCAACTTCGGGTTTTGTTTTTTAGTTTGTTGGCGTGATACTTTAAATGCAACTTGTCCTGGTGGGAAAAAGATTCAAATATTTTTAGCTCTTTATGGACCGCATCAGCCATACTCAGAGTAAGTGTAAAAAGTGTTTGGGGTTTATTCAGTCAATCCGATGACCAATCTGAGTTATTTGAACTTTTGCTTCAATTTCGGATCCATAAACTTTATACTTGATTTTTGAACTATTGTTAAAAAAGGTTTTGTCATTTTTGTCACCTTGGCTAGTAAAACATGATCAACTTGTGATACGTATTTAAGATATACTCGCTACACTAGTTCTCATTAAAGATTGCGCTACTGGACTAGATTAATTGTAATCGAGCAATTTACAACTATATTTTTTCGTAGCTGTATTTAAAACAATGCAGTCGTTTACGAAGAGCGACTGATGGTTGTCGTTTAATATCGTGTTTGTTTTAAGCAAAATTCAAAATAGTAACTTGTTTCTTTTATGCTTTAGGGTTTGTTATGAAAGCTATCCTAACGAATTTGAACTGCAATGGATCTGAAGATGTGGCCAAGATTATGAATTTGTGTCAAGGCAAACCTCACTGCTTTGTTTCAACATCTGGTTTCAATGATCCGTGTGTTGGCACAGGAAAATACATCGACATTAATTTAACATGCTCCATACCAAAAAGTAAGTAACCAGTAATTAGATACAAATAATTTAATCCACTCAAAATTATCGTCAAGTGGATCAAGGCAAGGAATCTTTGTATTAGTGACCGAATGTACAGATTCAATCTGAGCATGTCAAATCTTTTTTGGTATAAGTTTGAAGACTTACAAAGGTAGGGAACTAATTTGCCACAGACTTTTCCGGATAAACAAATCTGCAACCTTTTATCGTTAGTGTTGAGAGTTAATGACAATAAAATCAATAATTAATCACAATCAAGCAGTAGATTAAAAAAATAGTTTTCCTATCACACCATAGGTGTTACAAAGGCGCGATTGATTTTATCTGGAAATAACCGAATGAATTTTTTATTTAATTTGCTATTTTTTCTTTTATTTGTCATTCTTTAGTCAATGGCCACTGGTCTGAAAGTTGAAATTTGACTACAGAACGGTTGTGCGGGGGCGAGTGTGCGCGCGCGCTGCGTTATTCTTGACTTGAAAGCTCGTTGTTTCTTCTGCTTCTCGTGGCTCGTATCGGTCGTCTGCAGTAGCGAGTAAGTTCATTATTACGATTCTTAACGCTTGCTGCATAGAGCCGACATGATCCACAAAAGATCAATTTAGTTCTTGTCTTTTATTCTGGTTACGCAACACACATCAAGTCTCATTTATCTCAAGGAAAGGATACGATGGAAAAGAGAAAGATCAACGATAAACATTGGCTTTTAAACTGATACTCGTTTTTCGTGCGATCATTCCAGAACAGTACCTTCTTTTACTCACATCAGTTATTAGTTTATTTTAAGTTAAACACTTGCAAAGATATGCAGCACTGCAATGGATTGCACAACTATTTCGAAACACCCGGTTTACACAACAGCCTGTCTTATGGCCAGGCTGTTGGAACATATGAGGAAGACGGGAACATGTAACAACGACACTGAATATGTGCTTCAACAGTTACTGAACCTGAGAACACATGAAATAGTAAAGTTACACCGCTCGATACCATATGTCGCAAAAGCAGCATATAATTTCCATGGAACAAAAAGTCATGGTTGCAAAGTTAAAATTTTCCATTACTTAATGCTTAGCCAAACCAAAGGGCCAAAATGATGGTTTAAAAGCACGTGACCGCTACAAATACCACTGCTTTAGGGGTCCGTGAGGCAATTTGCGTGGATCGCGATAAGGTGGAAGTAATTCTATGTTCTTATCTGGCGTCAGTTTGTGCAACTGAATAAGTTTATTTTAAAGTAATAGTGAGAATCGACTGTATCCATTGCTAAACAATAGGCTTTATTGCATGACAACTAACAAAAATGCAATTGTTCGAGCACAACCTTAATGTTTTTGTCTTTTCTGTGATGTCACAAACTGTCAGATTTGGATCGTTGTTATGCGCAATTTTGCAAAACTATCTAAAATTATGCAATCAGCTTTCGTTTTTCTGAAATACACATTCAGGCTTAAGGACCGCGAGCCCTCGCAATAATGGCAAAGAGACCGTTTAGAAAAAATAATGAAAAGTTTGAAAACGACTGGGTTAACGCAATTGAGATAAAATTTGTCAGGGATTGTGTATCATAAAATATGGCTACCCTACAGTAAACGAATATTATCCCCGATGAACCTCCCTCTAATAAACACGTTCTGATCTCTATTGACGAGTTAATCGAGGTTGGATTTTATGCGGTTGTTTATGACTTTAGACACAATTTTGTAGTTAGCATTTAACAGTGTTATAGGTCTATAATTGGTGATGAACTGTTTGTCTTCATTGGGTTTTGGTATGAGGGTCACCACTCCTTGGCACTGCGTTGGACTGAAGTGACCTATTTGCGCGGAATAAGTCCATGCGTCCTTAAACAAGTCCTTTAGGTCAGAGGTGTCAAACTCGTAGGGTTCGGGGGGCACATTGCAGTTTGGAAATTATGCTGAGGGCCGCATGTGAATTTTAATCTAGTTTTATACACTTAAACAATGTGTTCGCTACTACGGTCGCATTGCAGATCCTTATTTCACCAACAGCTGCCAATTACCTGTTGGTTTTTGTTTCAAAATTACAGAGGTAGAGAAACAGGTTTATGTATATACCATCTATTGACGCCCCTCAGATTAAGCTGCACAGTGTGAAGATCAGTTTTAACTGTTTATTCCGTCTTAATCTATATTGTGCTGTTTTTTTGCATTGTTGGCACACAATTGTCTTAGAAAAAGTCTGACGCATATGGCTGCTATAGACTGGTAATATTCTTTTCAGTAACACAATACTGTGGAGCAGATAAGCAAGATACAGATCATCTTGTCCTAAAATGCCCCACAACGAAATTACAAGGTGGATATCAGACAGTACATGAATGCGATACTGCATTCAGCGACTGGTTTCAAAATATATCCGATCACATCTAAGTTTTGGAGACGTGGAAATCATACGACAATATATAGCAGGGGTGGCCAAACTGCGGCTCGAGAATGGGAGGAGGAGTTTGCATTCATTAAGAATGGAGGTAAACCTGTGTGTCTTATCTGTCCAGCTTCGCTTAATCATTACAAAACTAGTAACTTGAAACTTCATTACGAAGCTAAACACAAAAACGTTCCCATCATATCAACCTAATTTCAAACACCTTGGAGCCAAGGCGGAGACACACAGCATCACCACACAACAATCATTATTTGATAGCGTAGACCAGGGCTTCCCAAACTTTTTTGATTGCGACCCCTTTTAAATCTCTTTAAATTTTTCGCGACCCTTCACGGATAACATGACAAACAGTGCAAAAAATACGTTTGTTGTATTTATTAAAACGCCTAATTCGAGCGAAAACTAGAAACAACTTACCGGTACTCGGAGACTACTACTTTATACGTTCAAACACCGATAACTTTTATGTGCTTTAGCCTTAGTTTCTGACACATTGTTTTGCAAATAGCCACTTGTCACATATTCTTTGTGTGGTTTAAACGTTTGCTGTCCGTCGAGAACATACGCACGTTCGTAAAGGACGATTTGCCGAATCGGCAATTTCAACAACGATTTTGGTTTTAGGTAATTTGTTAGGGCGGAAAAAAAGTAAAAGCAGTTCATGTTTCAAATCATGTTTCGTTGGGTCGTTGCAGTGCTTTGCAAACTGATATTAAACGCTGCTTGGAAATCGTAAATTTATTGATTATTATTTATTAGAGAAAGTTATTGCGCCAAACAACACTTAAACGTTAGTCTACAACTCTATCTTGCTGCATTAAAATGCCTGTGTATTTCAAAACAATTGCAATTGTTGCGTTCCAACCGACGTCTGTTCGATCAATGGCGTCACAACAACCGCGTTTTCGCTTGGCTGAAAACGTTATAAAACCGACGTAACTTGAACAAAGTTGCGATTTTGACGTTATACGAAGGTAAAGGCCGGGAGTGTGCGGCACCCCCACACCCCCGTACTCTGCGCCAGTGTAGTGAGTACTTTTTGCAAAAATTGGTACAGCTCTCTGCGACCCCTCAAGTTTGTTAACCTTCCGGGGTCGCGCCCCCCAGTTTGGGAAGCCCTGGCGTAGACTTTATTTGGCGTGAATAAATTCGTTTTTGATTTTTTGTCTTCCGGCTCTTTTTAAACTACGTTTTGTGATATGCGGCTCGAGCATGAAGCAGGTAACACAATATCTGTTTAGAGCAGTTTGAAAATCAAAACCTTTGGCAAAGGAGTTTTAATTACATCACGTCCTCCGCCAGTACATATATTTTATTGAACATGTTCGCACAATCCCGTCTCTGCGGCCGCACGTAGCCATACTACAGTTGTTGTACGTAGGGCGCATCGAAAGGGGTTCGTGGGCCGCATGCGGAACTCGACAGGGTATGGCGTTTTATTTCGGGGCATAGATTTATGCGATGGTATAACTCGTTTTCGGAAATCGGCAACTCACTATTTTCAAACTGAGATTGATTTAACGTTGGCAAATTAAGTTTTGAAAGGCGTGATGTCACCTCTAATGGCGTGAAATGGGAATCAGCCTGTTTGTAAAGATGTTCAAAAAAATTTACCAACTCTTCCAGGATCATACTTTGGTCTGAGCAAAGGTTTCGTCTATTTTCAACTGATCGATCGACTTTTTTAACGCATGGCGTTTTTCCAGGTGTAAAAAATACTTAGAATTTCTTTCGCCCTTTTCTGTCCACTTCGCTCGACTTCTTACCATCGCACTCTTTGTTTGGGCCTCTATTAGAATGTCCAATTCAATTTTTGATTTGGTTAGTTTTTCTGTTAATTCAGGACTACCTTGGGTTATTTACTGTTCAACCTTGGGTTATTTCCTGTTGTTTCATGGTTTCTCCACGAATTACGGCTTTCAAAGCATCCCACCGAATATTCGGATTTGTGTCACATTGATCGTTGTTTATCTTTTAATTCTGAATTGTTTTTTGGATGTTGGAAATAAACCTCTTATCCGACAGTAAATTTGTGTTTAATTTCCAATATCCTTTACCTCTAAGAGTTTGCGAGAATCATAGAGAGAATGATACGATGGTCTGACTTAACCCCCTGTATAATATCGGCAGACGTTACTTTGTTTTTTAGGTATTCCGAAAACAGGAAGAAATCGATGCGGGTAGCTACCAAAATTGTACTCGCGAAAATCTGTTGGTGGTCGGATGCATCTTACGAAAAACGTCGCATAAATTAAAAGTTTCCATATGTGAGAGGATACTCCTTCGTGAACTACGATTGGGATTAGGGGGCCCGTGACTGTTGTCTAAATTATCCTGCAGCGTCACATTAAAATCACAGCCTATGATAAGATTTGAGTTATCTTCCTCGCCTAGTTTTATCATTGTTTGGCGTGTATAGATTGCAAAGTTTCAATTCGAGGTTGTTATATTCGAGGTCGATGAAAACGTACCTCCCTTCGGGGTCTATCTCTACGACATTAGATGAATTCAAATTATTTTTGTGAGCAGGATTGCCACACCTTTGCTGCGGGTAGAGCTATGTGCCCAAACTATTTCGTTTCCCCATTCTAATTCCCACAAATTTTTCTTATTAATTGAACAGTGCGTTTCCTAGGGAAAAACGATATGAAATGCCTTCCTTTTAAGAACGTGAAATATAGTTTTTCGTTTTTTTATGATTTCCTATATACCCTTTTGTGATTCCTAATACCTTTGGCATCGAATACATTCGAACATGTTTCCGTCCATTATATATTATGGTTGCATTTTATTACAGCATGGCATCAGTCTCATCGATGCTTTACTTTTTGTTTCTGTTTGCAATTGTGGCAAAAGGAACAATGTTGATTCGTCACAGCATGCCTTGGCCACTGTATATTTTTTTTGCATTTGCAGCAGAAGAAATGCCTGCAGTCTGGGTCCACTAAACTTCCGGTGTTGTAGCTTGGGCACTTTACTGGGATTGTGTACTCGCACAGACTACGGGATTTACTTTCCGGAAATTCTGTTGGGTTATTACGAGGTCGTTTGCGCGTCACTGCCGGGGCAATAATTGCCGAGATCTCCTGTTCTTCTTGGTTGATTTTGTTCAAGTGATGCCTCTGGGACAGGGTCACTATCAGTTTCCTTATCTTGCGGTGCTGTTGGGTTTTGTTTTTGCCGGTTTTCTAACAAAGGGATTGTTTTTCTCTTGAAACAAGTAGACTGTTTGTGGCCTGTTTATCCACAATATTTACAGGTTATTGCTTGTCCATGATAGGTCACATAAATTTCATTGCCATGTATTCGAATGTAGCTGGGTCTGTTTTTTTTTCTAGATCAAATTTGTTCATTGTAAGTATCCTCATACCAGAAAAAATTCATTTATTGTCTTTTCTATTCACTATTTTATTCACTTTACCGTAGTGCTCTTCCATGTTTTACCAATTAAGGCATTTGGAAACGGTATCGGGACCCATCCAACGCCTACATTAATCTTATCGCTTTCATAAAGCCTCAAGTTTTGAACATATGATATCTCCAGTAATTTCTTGTGAAGGTCCAAAACGTTTTCTCTTGTCGTGCAGGTTACATCCACAAGGGTGCCCTTCATTTCGGCTATTCCTACGATTTTTCTTGAAGGAAAGTTTATTTCCTTCATAAGGTTCCATAATTCTTCTCTTTTGAGCTTTAAAATTCTACTCTTTCGTAGCTTTAAAACTCCAGCAGTTCGGTATTTTCAGTGCTGCGCATAACTTGGCTTCTTTCTCCATGAGCGCCAGACACGTCTCGAACGTTGTTTTTTTCCTTAGCGGTTGTCATAACGCCCTCTACGGATACAGTTTAAAATCGTAAATCACCGTTTGTGTTTCTTTTAAACTAAATACCCGCCACTGCATTGTAGTGTTTTACCTTTTTTAAACTGTTTTAGACAAGTTTTTAGCAATTACCAACAAATACCAAGAAAGAATAAAAATAAAATTCACGCAACATCGACTCTACACTTCCACCAACCACATACAAATAGTAACCTTGAACCCAAATTTTAACCATGTTTGTTCTTATTTTCCGTACATATGTCGACGCAACTGCAATTGCGGAGGTCTCGACGCAACGCACGCACGGAATCGCAGGATGTCAGATGTCCCCCTATCGCGCCTGCCCTGGCGGCGAGTTTCTGCGGCCCTCGCGAAACACGCTTCGAATGCAGGGTGGAAGGGTGCGGTATGTGCTCCGGTCTGCTTTCTAGCGTAAACCGTCACATCACCAAGGTGCGCGGTTTAGCGCTGGGTGGCATGTCTGTGACCTGCAATAAATGCGGTCACACTCTAAACAACCAAATAACCCTAAATAAAATCAGAGATCATTATCGGAGTTGCGCTGCCCCTTCCGCCCCTGTCCCGAACGTGTCTAGCGGCGATTTCCACTGTCCGTTGTGTTATAGGCGTTGGTAGTCCCTTGTTTCTGCCAGAACTTATTACAACACGCAGCATCCAGGTGGTCCGACA
This sequence comes from Phallusia mammillata, assembly GCF_965637545.1. NCBI lineage: Eukaryota > Metazoa > Chordata > Ascidiacea > Phlebobranchia > Ascidiidae > Phallusia > Phallusia mammillata. Next base: position 10,222,392 of record NC_137254.1, on the reverse strand, counting down.
GTTCCACCTAAAGGATTTTTAGCGATGGAGTGTGGCAATATGCCCTCCTGCAGCACGGGAAGCCCATCCCCTAAAAGTACCTATTTTGTACTGCGGAGACTCTACCGTGTTTAATTGTCCGTTGTCAAAAATCATCTCATCACTTGCCACTCCCGAAGTATAATCTCCATAAAACACCATGTGGCAAGTGCAAGTGCGTCGTGGACGAATCCACGAAAAGTCTTCTTAGAGTCTCGGCGCACTATAAGACCTGTTCTAGCACAGCGAGCGAGCCGATTCCGAAGATATCCTCCCCGCAGCACTTCCTCGCTAGGCGCAGATGAAGAAAGCACCGTCTGCTCTCCCCGTATTCCGTCGATGGTATTCAACTTTTCGTCGGTCTTAACCCCTAATTCCGAGAGCGGCCTTCTCGCAGACCTCGCATCTTTGTCCTTAGATGACTCGGAGGTGTGCGATGGAGGTCCGCTCCTTCCCGTCCTTTCTCCAATACATAAAGTTAAATCTCCCATGCTGTACGGATTCCCCCTCCCCCTGTAGTTCTATCCCCTATAGCAGTGGTTCCCAAACTATGCGCCGCGGCACACTGGTGTGCCGCGAGATGTCATTAGGTGTGCCGCAAAAAATATTGAAATTAAAATCAATCAAGTAGAGGACCACTAGGCCAACATGCTCCACGTCCACGTTTTTGAGATGTTCAACTAGGCTATTTAACTATGAGGTTGACCTGTATAGCGGCTTTATGACCTCATAGTTAGTGCCTTTGTCAGCTAATTTGCTGTGCCATTTTAAACTGAAATAAAAAAATTCAAATATATTTTTATTCAAATGTTCGAAGTGCGCCAAATAATTTTTGTTTTTTTCTAAAATGCGCCTTAAAAGAAAAAAGTTTGGGAACCACTGCCCTATAGCAATCCACAATATGTCGGTGCTGACTGATTCGGGCCTGCGGTTCACCTTTTAACTTACGTCTCTACCCGTCGGGGATAATTCCCCGCCAACTGTCCCACCGTCCCCACTCCAAAGCTGGCTTAGAACACCAGTTTCCACCGGGATCAGAAGGAAGACGGCGGTTCCATTTGTTCTTCCACCTAACCTCCCCTCCGCTCTTCTGGCTTCATTCTTAGACCCATGCGTGAGTGCTAACGTGGGGGTTTCGCCATGCGTCGGCCGTCCATCAGGCCGCTGTGCAGAGGAGCCGCCGGCTGATCGGCGGAACGAGCGATCTCAGGTGGCGTCGGAGCTTTCTCCGCCCGTTGTGTCGTCGGAACAGGCGAAGCTGTTTGGCATTAGCCCGACTACGATCGGACGTAGAGAAGAAGTGTCGACAGCCGAACTGCGGAGGCAAACCTCTGTGAACCGATTACCGCATGTATAGCGCTGATTCCATCTTGCGCGAAACCCGGGAGAAGTCTCGAGAGGAGCCGATGCGGCCGGTTAGTTGCGGGATTGACCCTCCAATTGTGGAGGCTAAATTTCGTGATGACCTCAAGCCTCCAGTCCACGGGGACACGACCCTGCTTGATTGGATATGTCCCGGAGCTTGGTTGTCCGGCGTTCGGCGCTTGATGATGTATGTGGACGACCGGCCAATATCGCCCAGCGAGGTCGTTGCTGGCTCTGACGGCTTGTCGTATGGGTTTTGGAAAGCATTCGATCCAAAGGGTCTTAGACTCTCGAGGCTTTTCGAGACCTGTAGGACGAGCCGCCGGGTTCCAAGACAGTGGCGATCGTCGCGGGTCACTCTGATTTGCAAAAATCCGGAGGGGTTCTCGACGATTTGTCCAACTCTATTCGGCGGTATTGGCTCGTCGACTGCAGAGTTGGGCGGTGTGTTGCGTCGTCTCTGCTGAGCAAAAGGGCTTGTCGAGGGCACGTTCGTACATGTGTTCATGTTAGATGCTGTGCTGGCCGATGCGAAGCTACACCGCAAAGATCTCTTTGTAGCGTGACTGGACTTTAAAAATGCCTTCGGTAGTATTCGGCATGATTGTGTCCGCAGAGTCAGGCAAGCCATGGACCCGAGTACTTGAGGGAATGCATCTCGGATGTCTACGTCGGTAACACTTGTGCTGTTAGAACGCCCGTCGGTTAGACCGGCGAGATACCGATGGGAAGAGGTCCGCCAAGGCTGTGTCCTCTTTCCGGGATTGTGTCCAATCTCGTTTCGGAAGTATCAGTCGGTTGTGTAAAATCGCTTTACAGTTGCGGCTCAAGAGCGCAGTTGATATGCGAGCAGCTGAAAGTGTGTGAAAAAATTGCCGACTGGGCAGGTATCCACTTTAATCCCAAGAAGTGTCGAGTGATGTCCCAGGTGACGCGTAGCAGACGTCGGGTGCGTGACGCGGAACATTTCCTGCTTTCGAGCGGTGAGGTAAAGGTGATCGCGTTTGAGGAATTCTACAAATACCTGGGCATTCGACAAGGATACCTCCCGGACGTGAGGTTTAACAACACCCTTACTCTGACAGTCGAACGAATAGAACGGCCCTTTAAGAGCAACCTTGCTCGACACCAGAAGCTGTTCACCCTCAAGCGGTTTGATCTGCCACGTCTCAGCTTCATTCTCCGCTAAATTTCGATAAAGAAAAACGCTGGGCAAAACCTTTGCGGAAATTAAATCTATCGCTTTTGGACAACCCTGACTATACAACTTTAATAAATAACTTAATTGCCACGTTTGAGGAAGAAAAAGAATTCTACGCAAACATTTTCGACTGGTGGGACACGTTAAAAAGGAAAATTAGGAAAGCGTCAATTTCCTTCGCAATTAATTTAAAGAAAACTGAGAAACTAGAAGCGGAAAAAATACAAAACCAATTTGAAGCGTTGATGGACCAATTAAACGTAAACGACCCGGACACAAATCTTCAACTATTAGAACTCCAAAAACAAACTAAAACAAATAACGAAAAAATCATCAAAGGCGCCAAAATCCGTGCAACAAGAAAAAACAGCAGAAGGGCTTTAAAAATAAACGACCAAATTACGAACGACGAAGATAAAATTATACGAGAAGTACATCGTTTCTATGCGAACCTATGGCAAACTATAAATAATACAAACGTTTTAGCGCAAGACTTTTTCTTGTCAAAAATTGAACCCTACCCAACTCAACCTATAAAGTCCCCAATCATGCTAAAAGAAATTGAAATATCCAAAAAATTAATAAATAAAAACTCTTCACCTGACAATGACGGGCTTCCGTGGAATTCTATTTACCCTTTTGGAAAAATCTTAATCACAATTTTATCGAATTAGTACATAGCCTAATATATATATTTGGCACGACAGCTCGTACCAGGGGTGTGGTTTATCCATGCTCCTCTACGTGGCTCTTGCAGATACTTTAATATGTGCTACAAACCAAAACACCGCAATAAACGGAATCAAATTCAGTACAACGGAAACAAAATTACAGCAACATGCTGCTGATGACACCACATTTTTAATTTCGAATAAACAGTCCGTTGCAGAAATTTTTAAAATAATGCGCACATACCAAGATGCAACCGGAAAAAAAAAAATAACCAAAACAAAACGGAAATAATCGCTATATCACCACAATTACGACAGGAACTAAACTTCCCTTATCCAGACTACAGTAAAACTTCGGCAAAAATACTAGGAATTCATTGTAAAATAAATAATTTCGACTGCCAAGAAAATTGGAAGCCTGTAATCAGACAAACTAACCACATTGTATCCACCTTTTCGGCACGCAAATTATCAGTGATTGGACTGATAACTATTATAAATACACTAATATATCCAAAAATATTCTTTATCGCGCGAGTTGTAAACCCACACCCGAACCACATTAAAGAAATTCGAAAAGTCACGTACAAATTTTTTTGGCACTCAAATCCTTTGAACAGCTAAATAGAAATAAATTAATAGCGCAACGAAATAAAGGCGGTCTTAAATTCCCGGATCTTGACACTAAACTACACTCATTATATCTAGAAAAATTACGCGTTCTTTTAAATCCTCAAAATACCGACGAATTATGGCGAATCTGGGGTTATTATAACCTCGGAACCAAATTGAAAAAAATTAAACCCGAACTGTATAATAACTCGCGTCCCAACGCTTTATTTAAACTTAATCGAACAAAACAACGACTTTAATTGGAAAAAGACCAAATTGCGACACTTTTACTACGAGCTTATCAAAACTATAGAAATAGATACAACCCCAACCGACATTCCAGACTACAACTGGACCCGAGCGCAATTCAATCAAAAGGGAATTAAACGTTTCTTTAACAATGACGAGCGGCAGGCTACGAAGATTTCCTGAAAGTAAGTGCAGGCCCGGTCGGGGCCTTGTTTTTACTTCAATAACTGCAGAATTCTTAAACACTCCCGTCTTGAGAAGCGCAGCTAACAACTAACGAGAGACAGTCGCCAGTTTTGTCTTGGCCTTTTTTCCCTTTTTTTTCGATCACCAATACTTGGGATACCTTGGTTCCTTATTCTATTGTTTCTCTCTCTTTGGATACTCGGCTATTGGTTTACCTCATAACGTGACACGCCATCACACTTGGGTTTAAAGTCTCCCAGTAATTGGCTAAGTGTAGTCACGTGACCCAGCGTCACAGTGTCTTTAACCTTCCTCCCTGAACTGGTCACGTGACAAACGTCACAGTCCTTAGTTTCCTAACAATATCTTGACAGGTCACGTACGTCACAACCCACGTGCGTTCGTTTTGGACTCTGCCCCAGTGACCACGGCTCGGCGCTCATCCCACATCAGAGCTTTCTTTGATTATTATCTTAAGTAAACTTTTCCTTCTCTTTCTTTGCTTCATCTGAACCTACGGTCCTGTAGTGGTTGGTGCGCAGTCAGCCGGAACCTTCTTTACCACCACCAGCCCACAGGCCCGCTATTTTGTTTTTGTTCAAACGCACCGCAACCTAAGTTCTGAGTAGAGCTACTAAGACCATGACGAAAATCTCAATCTAATTTCCGGTAGGTGGCGCAACAGAGCATTCGCGCCAAAAAGGCGTTTGCGTCACGTTTGCAACTAGTTTAATTAGGTGTGGTGTGTAATAAGTTTAATTAAGTGTGGTGTGTAGTGAAATTAAGCTGAATTTAATTTAGTGTAGCTTAGGGAAATTAAGCTTTAGTGAAATTAAGCTAAAACAATTTTCTGCTTCATATGTAGAACAAGGCACAGTTTAGACGGTGGGTAATAGGCAAACACATCACAAAAGCACTTTCAACTGGAAAGCAGCTGTCTCAACAAACAGCATTTTACTTAAATATACTAAGTTTTCCTTGTGTGAAGTTGTTACGAACGAAACATGTCCTTCTTACATTAAATATTTTCCAGCTCCCCTAAAGACATTTTATTATATTTGTAACAATTAACGGAGACATTGCCTAGAAAAAAAAATGCAAGCAAACCAACAAAGTAGATGAAACAAATTTAAAGGTTTTGTTTGTCCTATACTTTTTTATGTGGTTTAATAAACTCTTATTCTAATACATTTCAGTGGTTTTCTACGTTTAAACAAGCCGAAAGGGCAGTTGAGGAGAAGTCGTTTGGTATGTGGAACATTGCCATTGTATACTATTTTGTAAAAACCGACTGTCGCATATTTATGTGTGTACATGTATATTTATTGCTGATGATGTTATGTTGACAAAGATATCTCAAAACGTGGTAAAGTGTGTGGCTGGAGTGCCAACATGCAAAAGATCAAAATAAGTAACAAAATTAAAAACGCAAACCATGCATTCCCCAACAGGTATGCTTGTGTGTTACTCATTGAATCGGAAGACAAAAATAGTATTTTTTGTCATGTACAGTTGCTTGACCATCCAAATCCTGCGTGTATTCAAGGTACAAAAACGTGTAACTGCAAAGCAAAAATACTAATGCAAGAAATACTAAGGTTTCCTCAATTTCAAGTGAGTATTTTTTTCATGGTAATGCTTTACCATTCCAATATATGCATTTGCTGTTGTTAATATGAGGTTACGGCAGTGTTTCTTAACCTTTTTTGGATCACGAACCCCTAAAACATACTTTAAAGGGCTATGGACCCCCTTGCAAGAAACACATTGCAAATGTCGAAATTCGGTTTTAATCAACATAGTGATGGGCGAAACACTAGCACGTACAACAGTTAAACCCAGAGCGAAACTTTTTTTAATGAGAAGGTTGTTGTTGCTTGTCTTCAACGAGAGCACGAAATTGTGGACCAGCCGTAGACCTTCTCTGTCTTGCAACTTATGCAACTCAACAATATACTGCCATTTAATTTTTTGTCCTTTCAGGTCAACAAAAACATTCCAGTCAGCAATTGTATTACGGACAAGCTTCAGCATATGGCAAACATCAAGCATGATGTGTATCTTTTCCTCATTATGTGACGGGTGTGGAAAGTAAGCCAATAAATTACTGGGATCAAGACAAGCACCAAGCTCCGAAAGCATGGAGAAGTGACATGATGGTGACAAATCCCACATCACAGTAATAAGTTGAAGGCAGTGTTTCATACCGGAACGGAACGGAACGTTATACCGGAACGAAATAAATATTTTTTGGTCCAAATACCGGAACGAAATACCGAAATAAAAAATATTCAAAATACCGGAACGGAACGAAATACCGTTATTTTTTATTTCGGTATTTCGTTCTAAAAAAATCCAGGATAGTTGCTTCAAATGCTTCGTTCATCAATTAAAAATCATCGTTTTTATTTGTTTTAATACAATCACAGTCAAATCACTATGACATCTCTTTTGTCATACATGTTATGTGACGTAATAACCACCAGACAACCATCTTTGTTTGTTGCAACTAGCTTATACTCCGTTTGGTTGACTTATTTTAGTGTTGGTAAGCAATGAGCATTGATATTTAACGTCATTAGATATTTTAGCCTGTGTGTGGAACTGTCTTTAGAAGACTTTTGTAGGTTTAAGTAGTGGAATAAGTGCGGGTTATGATTGGTAACATAACAGTGATACATGTTACGATTTTCGTTTTTATATTATTGCCAGGATATTTTAGATTAAGGGATGGGTCGAAAAAGAACAAACCAAGCGTGGAATTTTTTTACTGAAGTAAAGAAGAAGCAGAAAGTTGAAATAAAATGCAGGCATTGCGAATTTGTTTTTGAAGGGATGGCTCATGGCGGAAACATGTTAAAACACATAAAAAATGTCCATACTGATGAATGGATTGACTTTCAAAGAAAAAAAAGTGCCATCGCAAATAAGAAAGCTGAGAAACTTGCCAAACAAAAAAACTTTTTTAAACCAAACAACAGCCAGCAGGCCGACAAAATATCTGTAAATGTCCAATTTCAAGCATGTCCAGAAGACATTAAGCAATATGCTATAGAAGCGGTCACCAAAAATGGTCTCCCTCTTTCAGTGTTTGAAGCGTCTGGTGTCAAAAAAATGTTAAACCCTCTTCTAAAGTCAGCAGATCTCACACTTGGCCGCAACAAGATGAGAGATTTGACGATCGAGGCAGCTCAACACAAACGAGAAAACTTAACCGAGCAAATGAAAGGTAAACTGGTTTCTTTGAAAATTGATTTGGCTACGCGCATGGAACGCCATTTTATGGGGATTAATGTTCAGTTTGTCAACGGGAGTGAACTTGTTTTAGCAACATTATCCGTTCAAGAGATGACAACTCGTGCCAGAGCAGTTGATTTAGTTCCGGTTATAATTCAAACTTTGTCGTTGTTTGGTGTCCACATGTCGCAAGTTTATACACTAACCACTGATAATGGCAACAATATGATAAAAAAGCGGTTGTTTGCTACGTGATCTTGAAGAAGATGAACAGAACAGCAGTGACGAAGAAAATGATGACAGTGAGTGGCAAAGTCCCGGAACCGACAGACAATTGCTTCAAGAAATAGAAATGTGTTTGTTACAAACAGATACGTCTAGAGGTGGGCCAATTTCGGTGAGATGTGCTGTGCATACGCTACAGTTAGCTATTTTAGACGCCTTGAAAGATTCTGTTGCAAACAACACGATTGTTAAGGTAAGGGCTGTGGCTAAAATTCTCCGAAAACCGAATGTTCGTTTGGCTCTCAGACACAGAAAGCAAAAAATGGCTGTTCTTGATGTTGAAACACGGTGGGGCTCGACATACATGATGTTTCGTGGTGTCCTAGACTTGCGAGACACAATTGACGAAATAAACACGCAAGGTGTTCCTGTTGCAGGACTTTGCTTGTCAGAATCGGAATGGAACAATGTACGTCGCATTGTTGATGCATTGAAACCGGTGTTCGACGTAACCAAGATTTTACAAACCCGAAATATTGCTGGAGGGGAGTTCTATGCCCACTGGATTAAACTAAAGACACAATTATCTGATTATGATAATCCTCTTGCAAGAAGTATTGCCAACAATCTGAGAAGCAGGGAAAAGTGTTTGCTTGGCAACGCAGCTCTACTTGCTTCAGTATATGTTGATCCGAGGTACCGTTGTCTTCTCTCAGCTTCCGAAAAGGGCGTCGCAAGAGCACAGCTGCACGAGATGTGGTTAAAACTAAAAAAAGTTACAGACGACAGTCAACTTGAAATGAGTCCAGTCGCCAGCACTTCCAGTGAACAAAACAGTCCGGAAGGATACCAAAGAGCTGGGAATAGAGGATTTGATTCAGAAGATGACCTAATTGAAAAGTTGTTGAAAGCAAAAGATTTGGAGCAAAATACTTACGGAAACCTTCCCAAGGCGACCGAGTTCAATGACGCCCTCGACGTGTACGAACAGTCCAAGCGGGTTGACAAAAAGGAAGATCTTTTTCAGTATTGGAACAACAGCTCTTCTATAATGAAAGCAGTAGCACAAGTGGCAGCGGGGCTACCAGTTACACAGGTTTCGGTAGAGAGATCATTTTCTGGGCTTAAACTGATTCTGGAAGCCAAACGCAACCGCATGAAAGGGGACATCATTGAAGCAATTATGTTGTTGCGAAATAATGTGTGATATTAGTGGCAATAATAAATTCAACTTCACTCTCCTTCACTCCGTGTTTGTGCGGTTTGTTTTTGGTAGAAAAAGCACAAGGACCGAAATACCGAAAAATACCGTTATAATTTTATTTCGGTCAGACCGGAACGAAATGAAAATATCGGTCCAGAACGAAATAACGAAATAAATAAATTCCTCAGAACGAATAACGTTATTATGTTTCGTTCCGTTCCGGTATGAAACACTGGTTGAAGGAAATTGAATCAAAAAGTTCAGAGCTCTTTTCGATTGGATGGAATACTCATTTTGAAGGCCAGCCCAAAAATTTCCTATATTCACCCCAGCAAAGTCAATCTTAAGACTTGAATCTTTACGCAGTCGAAGAAACTCAATTTTGCCGTAATATCATCATCACAGACAGCTTTCTTCAACAGAGAATGGCTTGCTAATCCACAAAAAAATATGTCGTTCTTTAATTCCAGGAAAATACCGATCAATCGCGATATTTATTGCATTCAGGTGGCTAGATATATCTTCAGTGAAGTTGCATTTCTTATTTGGATCAGATTGCAATAGCATTGTTAAATTAGGAAACATACTTGTGTCGCCTTTTTCTGTCAATCTTTCAAACAGTTCCACTTTGCATTTGAAAGCTGCTACTTTGTCGTGTGTCGTATGCAACCATTGACGACCTCCTTGCAGAGTTAGATTAAGGGAATTCACTTCGAAGAAAAAACCACCCAAGTAAGCCACCTTCAGCAAAAAGTCATTACTTTTCATTTGGTTGTGCATATTTACTCCTTTTGCAGATCGTTCGTTTTCAAGAAAAATAGCAGCTTCTTCTCGCAGCTGGAGCAAACGGTTCAGCACTTTACCGCGAGATAACCACCTTACCTCCGTATGCAGCAAAACAACTTTAAAATCAGACCCCCACTTCTTCACAGAACGCTGCAAATAGCCTTGATGTTGTTGCATTATCAGAAATATGGTTTACAATTTTCACTACATATTGTAACACTTCTTGAAGTCCAGAAGGGAGAATTTTCATGACTAAAGCAAAGCGGTGAATCACACAATGAGTAAATGATACATGAGGAGCAACACTAGTTACTAATCCTTTGAAACCAGACCTGGGGCGGCATTACGAACACATCTCGCTAAGTTTAGCGAGCTCGGTATTGACGCACGACCTCGTTAAGTTGAGATTTGGTATTACGAACCCCCGTCTCGCTAAACTCCTCGCTAACTAACGAGGACCTCAGACCACTCGCTAACGCTAAATTGTTGTTGACAAAGCCACACAGTCACGTCGGAAATCAATTGTGGCTACGTATTTTGTTGGTAAAAGTTTGTACAAACGAAGAAAAATCGCAAATGTCGGTTTTAATTTAATTTTGAAATGGTGTTTGCGAAGAATAACTGTATTGGATTGATGCCATCAATTCACGAGGATTTACACATTTTCCAGTTAAAATAAGTTGCAAAAATTCCGGTAAAAAGTATCTGATGCTGGAAGAACAAGTCCTTATTATATACTTCCGTGTGCGCAATACAGTTTAAGAAATCTAATTTGGGCAAACACAACATTTAAGTTATTGTACTAACCGTCCGTGTGGTAGTGACTCAAAGTTGTTTACACCCTCCATATTTTCTTTCAACACTCTAGCTATAAGATGAACGTGTCAAGATAGATTGTTTTTATTGATCACAGTAGTTATTTTGTGTTAAATTTATAAGATTGTCATGTAGTTGTTCTAGTTTTAAAATACTTGTCCGTTTTGTAATGTGTCCCAAATCTCTGCCTGCAATACTGCCATTGAGGAACCTCCACAAACACAATAAATGTAATGATCTGCATGGCAATATTGCCTGATACTGAAGTGATTCCAGGTCAATAACATGATTGTTTGAACAGCATGTACTTGTGTTTATTAGAAACAAAAAGTGACAGTGTAGCATTACATGAATAAAATTGAAATGAAAGAATCGAGAAAACAAATAAAACACAAAAACTTTGAACAAATTTACGATTGAGTTGTTCTAAATTACCATGTGAGGTGGGTAATAGACAGAAACACTAATGTACATAATACAAACACCATGTACAGTATTAACACTGAATAAAAATGTAATTGTTAAGTGCCTAAGGCTGATTGTACCCTTTTTTTTTCTTTTTTTTTTTCTTTGTAATGAGGACACTGGTTCTTATTTTTTTTTAAATCTGTAATTGAAAAATGAATATGTAATATTGGGATGGTTAATTGAAGATGCAAACCATAAAACCTTATAAAATGAGTTGTACAAAACATGTGTTTAGGTCAGTGGTTCTTATCCGGTGTTCGATCGAACCCCAGGGGTTCGATGAAGGGCTTTTTGACGTACAAGACAAATACTCGTTTTCGTCAAACTTTAGAGTCCATATTCGCTAAAAATGGCAATTTGTGTTTGTCAAATATCAAAACACTGGAAGGTTAGACTTAGACAGGGGTACACAACCTACGGCCGCATGGCGCCGCAGAGTCGAATTTGTGCGGCAGTGAACATGTTTATTAAAATATATATGTACTGGCGGCCGTGAGGTAAATAAGACTCCTTTGCTAAATATTTTGATTGCTCTAAACAGTTTTTGTGGTACTTAAAAGAGCATTACCAGCATAAGAACCATACACGTCAGACTTTTTGTACGCCTATTGTGTGCAAACAACGCGAACAAAACAGGTACCACAAGTATCACAATAAAGATTATGACATCATAAACACTTAGGACAGATCATCGTAATGTGCAGCTCAATATGTACAGAAATTAATCTGGACTTTTTGGGCGCTATTAGATGGTAAATAAAATATAAACCAATCCAGTATTTTAAAACAAAAGTAAGCAGGTAAATGGCGGTCGTTTGTGAAATAAGAATCTGCGATGCGGCCGTCCTAGCAAAAAGGTTGTGCTCCCCTGCACTAAGGTTTTATTTTCTTTTTTTGACGTAACAAAGAGCATTATGAGCGTTGTTCGGAAGCAGAAAAACAACGAAATTTTGTTCGCAGCAAAAACACATATTTTTCATGTTTGTGTACAGATGCTAAAAATACTAATGCTTAATTTTGGTAAAAACTAAAAATTGCCGGAATCAAAGCAATCCTGAAACAAGTTGCTTGTATTATCATGTCAGAATTTAACAAAATGACAAACAGTAACTGTTGCCACTACGTTTGAAAAACAAAACACTAATTATGACTCACCAAACAAAATGGGTTAAAACCTAGGATGTAACTTTGGGGTTCGACCAAATACTGAAGAATATCATAGGGGTTCGGTCGTTATAAAAAGGTTAAGAACCACTGGTTTAGGTATATATAATAAAGTTGTCATTGTTTTAAACATAAATGAAAATCACCCTAATGTCACCAGTTAGAAATTATAAATTATTTTATAAAGTGCAAACCTACGTTAATCACAGATCTTACCGTATTTTTATGAAGCTCCAACGTTTTCTTTTCATAAAAATTATACCAAAAGATGTTTTGCACCTTTTCTAAGATATGAAACTTCCATTTCAACTGTTGTCCACGTTTCAATAAATTCTTGCAATGTTTCTTGATGTTCTTATGCTACTTTATCAAATAAACAAATCCCAAACTGTCCGTAAATTAGGAAATCCAAACATTTTGAGGTTATATTGCAAATTTACATTAAAAACAGCATAAATGACAGGCGAAAATTGTTTGTCGCAAGGTGTCGCATAGCGCGGCGTGACGATTTTGCTGAGTCAGACGTCTTTTTTCTTACGATTTTGACGCATTCTCTCGTATTTGCGTCAGGCTTTAGCGAGGCGTTTGCGAGGACACTTCGTAATACCAAATACTTTACCGAGTTCCTCGCTCGTTAACTCCTCGCTAAAGATTTTTTTTACCGAGCTCGGTAAGTTAGCGAGCGAGGAAGTGTTTATAATGCCGCCCCTGGATCCAATCATAGAAGGAGCACCATCTGTACAGATACCAGCAAGTTGTTTCCCATCAAGAGCGTGCTTTTCAAAAAAATCTTTTACAATTTTGAACACATCTTCTCCTCTACATGTCGTTGAAAGTGGTTCAGAAAATAAATATTGTACTTTTACGTTGTTTTCAAAGATGTAGCGAGCGTAGACCAGCAACTGGGCACAGGACGAAATATCAGTGGACTCGTCCAATTGCAAAGAAAATAGTGGGCTGGACTTTACCCTTTCCACCACTTGTAACAAAATGTCTTGACTCATTTCAGAATAGCGTTTTTTGACAGTGTCGTTGGAGAGCGAGATTTCTTTTACCTGATTGGGGAAAACCCTCCCAGTACTAGAGTAGTTGCTTCAATGAGGCAAGGCTTTATGAGTTCCTCGCCAATTGTGTGAGGCTTTTTTGCCTGGGCAATGCGGAAGGCGATGCGATATGACGCCTCCAATACTGCTTTGTTTTGCCCACGTTCCCTCAGAATCGAGGCGACAATTTTTCAAAAGCTCAGAGTTTCGCCAAAAGTAGTCAACTGATTTTCCTACTAATTCACTATGGCCAGACTTCAAATGCTGCTTCAATTTGCTTGGTTTCATAAGTTCAGAAAAGCTTCTTTGTAACTTCGTTTCTTTGGAGGCATTTTAATAATTTTTGGGGTCTAAATTAGCTTTACTACTACGAAAGAATAATTGACGAAGCAACAGCGATTCCTAATCAGAATCAGTCAATAAACGTTATTTAACGACATATATTTCACCCGTAAGGGCATCATCAGTCGTCTGTCAAACAACGGGTGTAAAAGTAAAACCAAAACCAAGTAATAAAACCAATCTAAATGAGCAACAGACCAAAAAGGAAACAGCAACCTGCTACAAACGCTTGCTAACTACGCAAGGTCTAAACTCAGCCACACGAAAGACAAAGACTGCCAAAAGCGATAAGGGATCGGTGCGCACACAGAAAAAAGGGGGGACAAGATAAGCGCTTCGGTTAGTGGCAACGAAGGAAAACCGGAGTGGACACAACAAACAAGTTAATTTTACCTGGTCCAAAAGAAATACTAAATAAAATCAATAAACAATAGCAACCAGTAAAACAAATGAAGTTATGTTACCGCACCCTGGGCAAAACCATTTTTTGTATGTTAATAGTGGCTTGGGTAATTTTAAGTCACTTGACTTCGCAAGCATCCAAGACTTTAAAAGGCGGCTGCTGTAAAAACGTGACATAAAAACAATCGGCGATATCGGGATGGGTGGCGAAGAGGTGTGGATGTTATGTTGCAACAGCGCTGCATTGTCATTACCTTCTTTAATTTCTTGTTCTCTCCAAACGGATCAATGGTGGTTACATCGGGTGCTAAACCGTTTTTTTGTTTGACCAATGTATTGTTCTTTACATATGTTGCAGGTAGCGGCATACACACCATAGTTTTTGCAGTCCAAGACTTGTTTTAACTTTATTTTCTTGCCGTGTGGGGTAAAATGATACTGCTCGTGCACCATCGCTTTATGTTCACCATGGTTGCCACACAACGCGCACCTTTTGTAAGGACCCGATTGGCCGTTAGCAACTTGTTTAAAATGTCCATGGGCCAAGCCTTTGTAGTTTGTAAGCGCTTTGCCGATGGTCAAAGCTCTTATGTATACGACCTTAGCTTTCGTCGTTACTGCAAGAAGACGTGGGAAAGACGTACCCCAAACTATTCTAGGTTGGTCTGTTTCCTCTTTTGGCGGCGCGAAACTCTGTGTACACCTTCTCGCTTGTTTTAAACATTGCTCAGTAATTACATCCGGAAAAGCAGAACGATGGCACTTCTCTCGAAGTCTTTCCAGACTTAGCATGTAGTCGCCCTGCAATTGATTAAATCTTCGTAGTCTACTAGCATCACCCAACACAATCCCACGAAAAATGTACCGAGGGTGATGAGAGGTCCCATGCAAAAATAAACGGCTTTTAGATGTTTCCTTAACATGGTCTTGTGTTGTGAAATGCAAACTGTTCGAACTTGAATAGCAATGAGCTACATATTCGACGCGACCATGCTCATCCTTGTTGGAGAATTCCCTAAAAGTAAGTTTGAGCCCTTCTTTTAGGAAAGCACCGTACAGCGCTTTTTTGATGGCGATTGTGGTCCTCTGGCCAAGTGAAATCCACAAAATGTCATCAATATACCGCTTAAATATTTCTGCCTTCCTTAAAGTTGCAGCGGCTGTTTCAACAACAAAGTGCAAGGCTATGTTGGCAAGCGACACCGAATGATTTTCGCCAGTGGCAATACCTTTCTGCTGTTTGTATGCGTTTTCCCCGTACCTTATGATCGCATTGTTGATAGTGAACAATACTAAATCTACCAGACATTTACGACCCATGGGAGAAAACCCGGAGTAACGTTTAAGGGCACAAGAAAGATACTTACGGATTAATTCCCTTGGTATATTTGGGTAGAGGCCCACAACATCAGCAGCAACGATAAAGAGCTCCAGTCCGTCTTCCTGCGACTGTTCATGTTGTGACTGCCAATTGATTAAACACTTGAGATAATGTTGGGAATCTGAGCAGTATTCATTGTTGTTACTTCTGCAATATTCTAGACTTATAGGCTTAAGCAAATGTTCAAGAAGCGACGTGCAGCGAGAGAGGTGTACTGCCCGCCGCTTGGAGCAATATATATCGTTAAATAACATTTGTTGACTGATTCTGATTAGGAAGCGCTGTTGCTTCGTCAATTATTCTTACAGATAATTCACTATTTAATCAGTGATCGTCGACAGAAGATGCCTACTATTTACGGGAAAGATCTTGTAATAAACACTAAATGCCATTTTACTACTACGAAAGAAACAAATGCTACCTCACGCCTATGATCCCTATAACTAACTGGACTATACCGTTAATTGTATACCAAACAGATATTTACGAGAGACTCTAGTTCTAGTTTTATGACATCACAAATATCATCATGGTTATGAGTGAGACATATTGAGACTTTTAGAGTAGAAGCGCATGACATCGAAGTTACTTCTTTTTTGTTTTGAAAATATGGCAGGACGCCGAGAAATCTGTTAAGATTAACTTTTTATTGAATTATTTTGAATAAATCTTACCCTCATTACAAAATGTTTGCTGGTTACAATAATGATCATCAAGAATCTAAAGATAACTATAACAGAAAATCTATGTTACCCCTTTCAAAATGCCAAATTACCCACAGGTTAAGAACCACTGCACCGAGCTATTAAGAGGTGATTTAAATGTCATATGTGACATATCAAAACTTCGTTTGTTGTTGGCAACTTTTATTACCCAGTCCTGAAGATTATAGTAACAATACAAACAATAAAATCAGCCTTAATTTATGCTGGGCAAAAATGCGCCACAAACTTCAGTTTAATTAACTAAACATTGCATAAAAAGACCTACCGTGCGTTAAATATTATTTATTGCGTCCTCCTAACAAGTAAAACTTAAAAGCAGGCACTAGTTTTTCCACCAAATGCGCTTTCAAAAACTTCAGAGTTTAGACTACAGTGCATCAATCACGTGGTCTCCCGAGATTAATCAGCGACCATATGTGTTCATTTATCGAGATTGCTTTTTGTGATTTATATTTTTTCTTTTCGGTCGACCCCATTAACCCTGAATAATCAAGCGTAATGACTTTGGTTCATCAATATTGTTTAAATTCCCGCGTGTGCAATCATCTCTTTTCCCTCGAGTCGCCGGAATATGGGCGATAATCCTAACCGGATGGGTTATAAAGGTATACGGAC